>NC_136768.1:6454002-6783711 GCF_947034865.1 Barbatula barbatula | reverse complement strand
GGATGAGAATGAGAACATAACCATAGTGAAGGGCATAAGGGTGAGTGACACATGCATGTGTAAACCTTCAACTGTCAAATTCAGTTATTTGACTTTCATTCACATTTGCATTAATGTCGATCTTCGTTGGGCCGTGGAGAACAAACTTGTACAAGTTTTTAACTGTACATGCATTACGCCCCTTACTGTCCCTGTTCTGTTGCACTTCAAGCACCATGGGTGTACTGTGTCCCCCTGTAACTGTTATATAGGTCAGACAGTGCCCTCTTTACATAAGTTGCTTATGTCAGCAACGACTAATAGTGTATTTTTCTAATTTGTTTGCAGTTACTTGAGTATGTGTTTTGTAGCATACACGTGTATTTGGTCTTCAGTGTTTACGTGCACGAGTTTTGAATGCCTATTACGTCAGTCACGTCGTCTTTAAGCACCCCCATCCTTTCAGTACTCAAGAATTTGATTTATTTGTGTATGTAAACTACCTTTCAAAAGTTTAGACTCACTTGTTAATTGTTTATCAATATGTATATTTTATTTCCACATGTTAGAATATAAGTAAACTATGTGCATAAACCAATCAAAACGTTTTTAAGAACAGGAAAACAAATTAAATTGGGTCAAGTGACCTCAGACCTCTGGACGGTAGTTTAGTTAAGTAGACAAAAAGTTGACACTGTTTAGGATTTGGCCTGCTAAGATTGTCAAAGGACTCACACTTTTTCCCTTTCTTCTTGTTCTTTAGCTCTCAGAGAAGGTCATAAACCGCATGAAGGAACCCTCTGACCCCTCAAAGACCCAATCACCCTCCAGAACCCCACCTGCCTCACCCCCCATGGTTGATCTTTTGCCAGCCCTGGTGCCAATATCCCTCCATTTGAACCCCTTCCACCTCCACCTGTGACCGGGACTGTGTCCTCCCCTGCACCACCTACCCCCTCAGCTGAATCAGCGGGTGTTGGATCGACCCCTGCAGGTGAGTCCATTGCTCCACCTGCTGCTACCGTTGACCTTTTTACAACCTCTCCACCTGAACGCATAATTACCCCACCTTTCTCTGCCAAGCCCAGCCCCTCTCCTCCCCCTGCTAAATCTGCCCCTCCTGGTTTTGAGTTTTCCACACCTTCTGCACCCATGGAGCCACTAACACCTCCTCCCCTGGTTGAGTCTGGTCCAGCCTCTTGTGTTTATAAAACTGCATCCGAGCCGGTCTCTCCTCCACCTGTGTTAATAACTGCACCCTCCCCTCCAGCTGACCTTGTTGCACCTGTGGCCTCCACTTCTCAAACTATCCCCCACCCTCCTCAAACTGCACTAGAACCTGTGGCTTGCCCAGCTGGTGAATCAGATTGTTTTGTAACATAACGCTGGCACACATATTCATTCTGTCCAACTGTGAAAATACGAGTTACACATTTAGGTCTTTAAATTGCATAGTACACTTCACAGCCTGTCATTCATGAACGTTAATGGCAGTCCTTGGGCAAATTGGATCTTGTAAACATGTATTTGCACACCCGTGCGAAGTGCCGATCTTGTACGTCAAGTCATTCTTTGGAAATTTTTTGAAACTGAAAATATTCTTAAAGACATCAATCATAAATTCACAGCATGTGGTTCTGTGTCCTACTTTGATGAATATTTATTTGGAATACTACAATATAGATTTTTGAAAATGAGATTACAGATGTCTGATATTTTATTTTCCTCCCAAAAGTTCAGCGCTCTTGATGCGAGCGAATGAGCCTGTGAACTTTTATATTATGATTCATAGCTTGTGCCTGAATGCTAATGAAACAATTAATTCTAACTTGTAATAGAGTTAATGAATCAATGCTGTAATTAGGAACTCCACTTAAGCCACTTTGGCCTCCGAGGTACCACAAGCAGCGTCCCCTCCTAAATGCGTGTCGAGTCGATGACATTTTCAACCGTTTTGCTTTTCATTAAACGTAAGACCCTGTCCGGTAATAGATGCACGTGGTGTTTCAAACGGTTCTAACTATCGATATGCCAGAACATATTCTCAATATCAGATACGTGTTAGCTTGAATCCATGTATGTGCTAGTGAAGTTATATTAGCAATTAAGAATAAATAAAAAACACTGAAAATATTGATTACTCATCCTACACATTTGGGCCTATGCAAATTTGGGTGCAATGAAATTCTCTGTGAAATATAAATATCCTCTCCAGCTGATTCCATCTCATACTGACCAACAATTACACGTAGTAAAACAGTTTCAGTGTGTTTCTAAACTAAGCAAAAGAAAGCAAAAACAATAATTCAATGTTTCTAAACTAAGCTAAAAAACAAACAATCAAACGGCTCTTTGATGTAGGAAACACTGCATCCCATTTTGGGGCTTCTCATTACAGCACAGTGACAACTTTATTGAGCCACATATTTCATTTCTAAATTCAACGCCGGGTCTGTCATTTTGTCTTAACACCAAATCGCGCCCCGTCTCCCATCGGTGACGGTTAAAATGGCGTGACTTTTTCACTTTTCGAGCTGTGAGTTCTCGTCCACCTCCGCGTAATTAGGCACATCTAATGTGTATTGAAACAGAGTCTCTGAAAAGCCGTCAAGTGAACTATCTGTGGAAATGTATGTGTGCCCTCTCGGACTTTAATAGTGGTGTTAGCTGCAGAGACTGTGGGCAGCGGCTGACACATTGAACTGGCTGTGCTCAGAAAGAAGGAAAAGAGATGCCCGCCTGCGTCGCGCATAACAAGACATACTCCTGTTAATGAGACACAGATCTGCTTAATGAGCTCTACCATGGAGGCACGGCACTCTGTCTCTGTCTATCTATAACTCCCTACGCCTCATTCTGTCTCATGCTTTTCTCTCCCACTTGTTCATCCCTCTTGCTCGCTCATTTTTTCTTGGTCATGACAACCGTAATGGCGTTAGTTTGTGATGTACATATAAAGTAAACGGACATTGTTTTGCAACAATTATTCTACCGTCTGAAAAGGGTGTTATAAATGATATCGGTGTTAAAATTGGCATTTTATATGTCGTATACGTATTGGGGTGGTTTCCCATATAGGGCTTAAGATTAGTCCTAGACTAAAATAAAATGTGTCTGTCTAAAATGAAAACTGCTTGCACTGACATGTCTGAAAATACATCAGTGCCGTTTTGTGTATATAGACGAAAAAACGGTGCTCATAAATATAAATATATACCTATATACAGTATACAGTCAGGTCCATAAATATTGGGACATCGACACAATTCTAATCTTTTGGCTCTATACACCACCACAATGGATTTGAAATGAAACGAACAAGATGTGCTTTGACTGCAGACTTTTAGCTTTAATTTGAGGGTATTTACATCCAAATCAGGTGAACGTGTAGGAATTACAACAGTTTGTATATGTGCCTCCCACTTTTTAAGGGACCAAAAGTAATGGGACAATTGGCTGCTTAGCTGTTCCATGGGCAGGTGTGTGTTATTCCCTCACTCTCCCATTTACAAGGAGCAGATAAAAGGTTCAGAGTTCTTTTCATGTGTGCTATTTTGCATTTGGAAACTGTTGCTGTCAACTCTCAATATGACATCTAAAGAGCTGTCACTATCAGTGAAGCAAGCCATCATTAGGCTGAAAAAACAAAACAAACCATCAGAGAGATAGCAAAAGCTTTAGGTGTGGCCAAATCGACTGTTTGGAACATCCTTAAAAAGAAAGAATGAAACGGTGAGCTCAGCAACACCAAAAGACCCGGAAGACCACGGAAAACAACTGTGGTGGATGAACGAAGAATTATTTCCCTGGTGAAGAAAACACCCTTCACAACAGTTGGCCAGATCAAGAACACTCTCCAGGAGGTTGGTGTATGTGTGTCAAAGTCAACAATCAAGAGAAGACTTCACCAGAGTAAATACAGAGGGTTTACCACAAGATGTAAACCATTGGTGAGCCTCAAAAACAGGAAGGCTAGATTAGAGTTTGCCAAACAACATCTAAAAAAGCCTTCACAGGTCTGGAACAACATCATATGGACCGATGAGACCAAGATCAACTTGTACCAGAGTGATGGGAAGAGAAGAGTATGGAGAAGGAAAGGAACTGCTCATGATCCAAAGCATGCCACCTCATCAGTGAAGCATTGTGATGGTAGTGTCATGGCGTGGGCATGTATGGCTGCCAATGAAACTGGTTCTCTTGTATTTATTGATGATGTGACTGTTGACAAAAGCAGCAGGATGAATTCTGAAGTTTTTCGGGCAATATTATCTGCTCATATTCAGCCAAATGCTTCAGAACTCATTGGATGGCGCTTCACAGTGCAGATGGACAATGACCCGAAGCATACTGCGAAAGCAACCAAAGAGTTTTTTAAGGAACATAAGTGGAATGTTATGCAATGGCTAAGTCAATCACCTGACCTGAATCCGATTGAGCATGCATTTCACTTGCTGAAGACAAAACTGAAGGGAAAATGCTCCAAGAACAAGCAGGAACGGAAGACAGTTGCAGTAGAGGCCTGGCAGAGCATCACCAGGGATGAAACCCAGCGTCTGGTGATGTCTATGCATTCCAGACTTCAGGCTGTATTTGACTGCAAAGGATTTGCAACCAAGTATTCAAAATTGAAAATTTGATTTATGATTGTTAATCTGTCCCATTACTTTTGGTCCCTTAAAAAGTGGGAGGCACTTATACAAACTGTTGTAATTCCTACACCGTTCACCTGATTTGGATGTAAATACCCTCAAATTAAAGCTAAAAGTCTGCAGTTAAAGCACATCTTGTTCGTTTAATTTCAAATCCATTGTGGTGGTGTATAGAGCCAAAAAGATTAGAATTGTGTCGATGTCCCAATATTTATGGACCTGACTGTATATATTGCGTTTTCGAACCAGTGAGTAAGCAGGATAGATGACCAAACAGGTTGACATCTAAATGTTTTACTTCAACTGTGGAATCGAAACTGTGAAGTGATAAGAATCTAAATGGATAAGCAGAATCGTAAGCACTAAATTTAAATGATACCCGGCCCTATTTAACACCATATTGTGCAAAAGAAATAAGGTGTTAGGATGCGAAAGTGGTTGCTTGAACATTAAAACGGAGCGCGCGTAAACTGAAAGCCACAACTAATCTTAATGCATTAGACTTGCTTCTAAAACAGTGTCTTTGTCACAGCTCACCTGGTCTCAAGAGTTTCTGTGTAAGCTCCTAAGGTCAAAGGTCACAACCTTAATGAGGGGCATTGATTATGTGTGCCCACGAGTGGAGGTATTAAGAGATGCTGTGGATGACAGAATCCATCGCTAAATCACGGCAGAGCTCCGTGCGTGATAAGACAGTGGTCAAGGTTGATCCACCCACACGTTCTCAACGTACCATGAATATTCATACCCAGAGCCCACACACGGTTTTCCATTATAACTCTAATTACATGCACACATGTCGTCTTCGTCTCAGACACAAGTAAACATACTTCTCTTTCCGTAAAATATTAAATATCGCCTTGAAGATGGCCACAAAGTGTATTGTGGGCTTGTCAAAAGCTAAATGCGCTCTCTGCATTTGGCACGCCCATACTAAAAAGATCTGTTTGGGTGTGGTTTATGAAAAGCACAAAAATGGATTTTGAGGATAAGAAAGAAAAGGGCCCTGTTGATTTTCTCGGAAGTGTCTCTTCATGTCAGGGCTCTAGGCTGCGACTAAAGGGTTTAAAAACCTGCCAGTGTGACCAGTTTTTCTTATTGGTTTCTGCTTGTTCAATATATATTTTTTTGCGGATTATACATTAAATGTGCAGAAATGTTATATTGTGCAAGCGGTGCATTCAGTCACTCATTTTCTTCTCCCCTCCTTCACCCCTTCACTTATCTATCAGTGCCCCCGCCCCCAAAGACGAAATGCACGGGTGTAAGAGGTGTGCGCATGTAATGCTATGATGAAGCAGAAGGACCGACAGAGCAAATGAGTGAAGCTCTCAAGCTTGCAACTGAAATAAATGTTTTGCCTCCTGCAGAATACAAGATTGTGTACAAAACAGTAAAGATAACGAATAATGTAATGTAAAAATTCCCATATTAACAAGAATCATTGTAAAGGTTATGAATGTTTAACACATTTGAATGAAGTTTTAGTGATTCTTTTTTCACCCCACGAATTAAGGGCTGGTGCCACCAATGCCACCCCTCTCAAATGTTAGTCTAGAGCCCTGCATGTGTAGAAAGTCGATTCGTGAGGAAGGCAGAATGGTTTTGATCAGCCCCGCCTCTCTCCACTTGCCAGGGCTGGAGATTAATGAAACGGCTTATGAGATGTGCAATTTGTCTCTGTCTGTTATCTTTCTCGCGACTGCCCAGGAGCCACTTTTCAAAATTCCTGCGGAGAAAAGAGGCAGAAATCTACTCGTGATGAGTTTTTCATCTTTAAGCATTACTTTTCTGACTCCGGAGTGACATGGGCACCCACACGGTTAATGTCTTTCTGAAATTCTCAGTGACCTCCTCCTAAACCCCCCAGAAGATTCTCAGGTTGTGTTCGAACATAAGAGCTGGTTATCTTCAGAATCCACAGGACTTCCTGTTTCTGTCCTTTTTCATATTAAAGCCTAGTCTAAATGAATGAATCATGGGAACCAAGAGTGTGAACGAATGTGAGACACTGGAAAAAGGTAATTAGCTTGCTGGAAAAGTAAAAATAAGTGGGTATCAGAAATGAAGGACTGTAGTTTGGTTCTGAGAGTGAACTTGGTTGAATTATCAACAGGAATGGAATGCAAGGTAGATTCATTTGACGATATTCAGCCATTTTTATTTGTACCTCCTGCTTCTTCAATATTTAACTTTTATTTTGATGCTATTTTGGGTTTGATGTTTAGCCAGCACCTGTCTGCATGTATCCGTTACATCTGCACGCTGTTTGATAAATGCCATGCCATCGTCCACAATTCATTTTGGTTTCCGTTTCGGCATCAACACTGAAACAGGAGAACGTCTCATTTGTTTCGAAGGAGGTTGATGTAAGTGATAGTTTTAAGCGTTTAGCTCCCAACAGGTTTTCTTTCTCTGCTATACTGCCTCATACTGTTTCTAAAATGAACAGTTATACAACCTAACCATATGGCACTAAACTGACTTCTCCATGCAGCGACTGTTTATAAAAATTGCAACTGACAGCTCCCATGTCTTAATTTTTCAGATCAAGGTACACAAACAAATAGTAGTGGTTGTCAATGTTTTAGACAAAAGTGTCTTGTTTTCTACTTTTTTTTGTTGAAACTCAATGGGTTGCATTGACTTATCATTGTGTAGAGGTTTTCATTAAAACGTTCAGCAGTTGGTCTTTATGATCTGAAGGTATATGCTTAATGGTTCAATTAAAATGGAGTGTTTTTTTTTTTATTTAGCTGTTTTTATTATTATTATTATTCCCATAGTTATGTTTGTGTTCTTTCATCATTCAATGATTTTACTGTAATTCTAAAACGTGGGAAAATATTTTAAAAAGGGTGATTAAGTCCCCCTAAACTCTCAGATTTTCTATGCGGTAGCATATCTCTGGGTCTCTGCAGTGCGGTGTTTTTTTTTCTGCTGGCAGAGTCTGTCCTCTGTATAGCCAATGTGCTTTCACGGGCAATTAGCAATCCAGATAAGGAACAGGACACACACGGACACGATTGACTGTAAGTTTGAAAGTACAAGTGTGTGTTTGAAAGTGACTGTTATGACACACAAAAGTCATCGTTGGCGCATAACCGTATAGAGCCCTCGTTCTCTACATCACGGTCCCGCTCCTCCTCATAAGGCTGAACTGTCCTGAGGGCTGGGAAAATCCCACATCACTGCACTGGCAAACTTTTACAAAACTAGCGCAGCTTTCCTCTGACACACCGAAAGTACGCAGTTTCAAGGCAAACATTCAGCTTTATTACCCACAGTGCATTGCCTTTTGTGACATGTGGCTCATAACATCGAAGTCAAACACGTTGAAATAACCATCTGGTGTTCTTGCGTAAGCTCAGCGTCTAATGTGCATTTGTGTATTGTCTTCTGTTCAGTGGATGAGTCGGAGCTCAGAAGAAAGATCACGGAGGAACTGCAGAGAGGTTTGGAGGAGGAGAGGAAAAAAGCACAAGAGGAGCTGAACCAGCGGTGAATATGCGCATACACTCATGCAGAACTGTTAGGAATGTGATGCATGTGATGGGTTAGGTGTGTAATAAAGTAAAAACCTATGTATCGGTGTGCATTACGGTGATTTTAGCATAGTTAAAGGGATAGTTCAATCTGAAAATAAGAATTGGGATATCTTTTATTTACCTCGTGTCATTTAAAACCTGTATATCTTTTGTGAAAAGAAGATATTTTGAGAAATGTCTCAGTGGTTTTGTTCATACAATGGAAGTCAGTGGGGGATTATAATGTTTGGTGACCAACAGTATTCAAAATGTCTTTTGTCATCTGCAGAAGAAGCAAAGTCCTGCAGGTTTGAAAACTATGACACAATTGTAATTCAGTCCTAAATAATTCACATTTAAGTTGCTTTGGTTATGCTGTAGAATGTCTTTTTCTTTCCAAACTGGGGTAACAGCAAAAACAGCATGGAAGCCGTTGAGTTAAGAGTTTTAAAGGACCAGAAAACATTACGTTTTGGAAAAAGAAGCCACCAAAGAGTCACAAGCATCAATACGGAGTTCCAAGAAATTCACAGACGGGAATCACTTCCCGTCCATTCACAGGCTTAGGACTGAACATTCCCAGAACTCTTTATATTTTCCTCGTTCTCAAACCATCACACTTTACTCGTGGGTTCTCTGCGTGCAGGCTCTTTAACTACTCAATCAGTTTGATTCTCCTATAGCTGGTGATGAATGCACCAGCATTGAGTCTCTGCTCCAGTTCCACTCATACAGTTAGGCCAACAGTCTGACCTACAGAAATTGCTATTGACAGGGAGTTTATTTTCTGTCAGCTATAAAAGTAAATTTAAGGGCAGGTTCTGTTGTTTTACAGCATTGTTGTTGAAGCAACCGAGGCAGAGTGCTCCATCCCATCGCCTCGGCAACGCCATTAAGGGAAAGTAGGGGCTTTATTGACCATGATGTCATGCTTGGAAGGACAGAATCAATATTGTCCTTAATGTTGTCTTCCATTTAGCTTTCTCCAACTCCCATTTCTTTCATTCCTTTTTCTTCCCCTTCCTGGGATGTGTTGTGTTTTAAAAGTGCCCTTTCGAGACTGCAGGATCGAATTGACAGAAATTAGCCTGTGGCTTTGATTTCTGAAGACCTTATATTGGCGTTCTCTAACCTCGCCTTCAGGTGGAGCTTTGTTTGAGACAAACGTACACATTCTATCAGTTAGAATATGGTGAACATCTAGTTTGCTGCGATGTGTGTTCAGTTTGCTTTTCTAGAATTTTCCTTTGGTTTTTGGTCCATTTACAGTCAGGTTATTTGAGAGATGGCCTTTGGAAACAGACCTTAACAGAGTTATACTTCTGTTTATGCATTTTGTTCAAACATACATGAACATGTTTCATGGTTTTCCAGAGAGCTCATTTAGTTCATATTTTTTCCAGATGATTTAATTAAACAAATCAGAGATTGGATGTATCTCTACATCATCAAAGCTGATCGAAGTTTGGCTACCGTGGTGCCCTTTATAGGGACTAAATTCCTGGAAGAGTTCCGCTGGTAGATTTGTCAGACTGTGCCAACTTAATTTAGCAGCGACCTTTAATGCTACTGGCTTCCGGCCGTTCATCTAAGATATATATAAGGTGTCCCTACATGTGAAGTATACATAACTTTCCACTTAATTTCCTCACGAATCTTTCTGTGTATTTAAATGAACTTTTAATAAAGTTGGATTTTATCAGCGTGTTTTTACTCCACCAATAAACACTGCATGATGTTATTTAATGCACATTAACCATCTAGTTACTTTTATTCAAGTAAATGCTTTGAATAAAAATAAAATATAAAACATGTATTAATTTTAAATAACAACAGGTATTTCTATAATGTAGCGCAGTGAAAAGTATGATATTATTCTTTACAATGTAGTGAAAATAAAGTAAATGTTTTGCAGTAAATGTACGTAAAGATAAGAAAGTATGTAAAGTAAGCTGCAGGTTTATGTTTTAAACAGACAGAGATGGCGATAGAGAGGCAAACAGAGAGATCGCAGCTTTGAAATATACGTTCTTTCTTTTTATTATTGTGAGTGTGTTTGTGGTAAATTACTTTGCGGGCCCTTTGGCTTGTGTTTGAAAATGTAACTGCTTTTAAAATAGGAAAAGATACGTGGACACATTCACGCATTCGTAAGCGTTCAATAATCTGCAAGAGTCGTTTGTGATGCGTTCGTGCTTATCCCGAGAGCGGGAGCCTGTGTGTGCAGTGCCTTTGCGGCCCTTTCTAAAAGCAGATTTGCAGCAGGCAGTAGAGCAGAACCGTTCTGCAGATCAAAAGCACAGAACGAGTTGGCTGACCTGCCCAATGCTGCCTCAGCAAAAAGATCTCGAGCGCAAAGAGAATCAGCCAGGATTACAGACGGTCCTCAGGGAGACAGAGAATGAGGGTGCACCTTGGGCCATGAAGCTGTTCTTACACCCCTGACCTCAAAGAAATAGCATTTCACCTTCACTGCTTTGTGTTTATATTTGTTAGAAATTTGATTCTTTTTATTATTGGTTTCTCTTGTTGGTTTTAAAACATTCGAACACAAAGGTTTTATTTTCAGTGAACAGGTCTTGGAATTTGGCATTTGTTGGAGTTTCTAGCATCTTCCTGTAGCGTCTAACACTAGGCCTATAAAATATAGCCTTGAATGCAAGTCACATTGGGTGAAAGCATTGGCCAAATGTGTAAATTAATCCTTAAATTACTCGAATTGGCATTGAATACAGTGTTTTCAACACTTTTATTTATTATACAAACATTTTATTATTATTATTTTGTGTGGAAGCTGCATACACAAAATACTTTGCTCACAAATATGTGTGGGCATGATGTTCATGTCTATTATGAGACATGTTGAGCTTTAGAAACTCCATGGTTTCCAAGTTTTGTGTCCTTTAATTATTCTATTAAAGTGATCCCAAAAATTAAGTTCTGTCATCATTTACTCACCCTCTTGTCATTTCAAACCTTTATGATATTTGGTAGAAAGATGGTAGCTGACCAGCACTGGCACTCATTCATTTCCATTGTATGGACACAAAACCAATGCGAGTGAATGGGCGCTATTTAAAATATCTTACTTTGTGTTCTACGTAAGAAGGAAAGTCATACAGGTTTCAAATGACAAAAGGGTGAGTAAATGATGAGTTTTGGGGTGAAATATCACTTTAATAATATTGTATACATAAGAATATATGCATTAGGTCTTGCATGCATATACGAACAGACGTAATGTTTACTTATTATCGCAGCCCACCATGATGCTCTTGCCCACTTTCATTCACAGCTGAAATACATGCATATGTTGCCCTCCCGGAGGCATGCAAGGAGCCTCAGTGTTTGTTTTCATTATATCCATGTCACCATTTGACTTGATCACTGTTTGTCCCCTATTTTTCCCAACCTCTAATTTACAGCGGATTGGTGAAAATATTGTTTGAAAATAACAGTCCTAACAAATTCTTATTTTACAGAAAGTTCCTCTGTCGAATCCATCAGAGGCCGATGCCAGAGCTGCGCTACCGCCCAAGACAAATTGTGTCATTAAAGCTACAGGCGCACAGCTTTGCGTTTATTCATTATTTGACAATTATAGTATCAGTCTTATAGTCTTTTCCCAGGGGAACACTTCCCCCCCACCGTGAGCCATAAAGGAACAGCCACATGGCCAACAGCCGGGGAGGGGCCACGGGCAACCTCATGAAATATTAAATCCCGGCATTCTTGCACATTCCTTTTCTGTTTTAATAATGCATGGCTCCTTTAAACGCTGTTGCAGGGGGAAACATTCTATAAGTGTTATACAGGTGTGTCACATCCCGTTTTGTCTGGAATAAGTGTTGAGCTAAATTGCGAGAGAGATAGCCAGATGGTGGGATAGCAGATACCAGGTCCTGTAGGCGTAGAGAGGTTTGCGCTTCATGCATGTGAAGGATGGTAAACAGTATTTGTCCCTGTGGTACGGGAACAGTCTCAAAGTAAACAGCAAATGTGTATCGAGGTTCAGCCCATTTTTAAAGACATTAGAAACCATTATAATTGGCATTTTTGTCCACACTAGATGCTGATTGACAATCCCATTAGAACAAGCCATGTTTCGTGGCGTGTCTCGCCAGTCGCATCCGGTGCAGACACGGTGTCACATTGCGCTGATGCTAAAACTATTTATTATAATATTAAATATTCGTTTATTTGCAGGAACAGAGTTTATTAAAATTCTAAACCTTGTATTTGAATGTGTTGTCATGTTTTTATTATTTTGTTATGTTATTAACTCAATCAAAACAACCTACAGTTTGATTGTTATAACTTGGATTGATACAAAATGTTTTACATATATGTGTGTGTATATATGATTATATATATGTGTGCGTATATTTATTTTATTATTTTTATTAAATTTTTACTTTGGTTAAACAAAAATGACTTTACAAGACCTGACATCCACCACATGACTTTCATGATGGGGAGATGTGGTCACTATGACTAGAACTGAAAGAAAATGTATTACAAAATGTTTTGTTATTTGAAACAACACTAGGCTGCATAAATGGTGACCATCCTCATAGTAAGATTATATGCTATATAACATGAAAGAACAATAGGGCTAAAAAAAAATGATGGCAGAGTGGTTCCAGTATTGTCCATCTGACATTGTCAAAGCATAACTTATTTATAACAAAGAGAAAGTGAAAGGGGTTCATCAACTATAGCTTGAATTATTGAAAAACTTTTCGATTTGCCTTTATTAGATTGTTAAGGTCATCTAACCCCCATATTAGTCTACTGTGAAAAGCAAGGAAGGAACATTTTGTCTTTGTCAATAGATTATTCTCTCCTGTTTGCGTCAATAGCCGTTCTTCTTCAAAGTAATATTTTACTTTTCGTGCAGTTCATATCTTTTTCTGTAGAAGATAACCTCATTGGATTTAGGATGCAGCAGAGTATCAGAATAATGCATCAACATGGGCCTCAAACCTTTTCCGTCAAGGCCGTCAACTTAAATTTGTGTTGTACATGAAGGTTTTGTACACAGACGTTTGCTTTGTTACCTGCATTGATCATAGATTAGAAAGGTGGCTGTTGTATATGTGCAGGTTTTTACTCCCAATTTTTGTTGTTTATTTTCTGTACGTGCACTTAAATGTGTTTTGTTGGCCTGCGGATGACACCATCTTGTCTGCACACTTTTGGCCTATTTTTACTCTGTAGAAACACACACAATGCTGAAGAGGGAAGTTATGATGGATGTGTTGTGCTGATTTGTGTCCAGTTCAGTAGACTGAAACTGGACATGGCTGAAGTCGCTCACTTTTTATCTCTGGAGAAGAAATTGCTCAATGGGGTGTGCACACACACAGCTGCGCGAGAAGACGACACAAACATTTATTTTACTTTCTGTATTTACTACTTCCACATGCAATCAAATCTAAAGTCAAATCTAGCAAATCTTTGAGATCAGTTCTCGCTTGTGTTTGGTCAAGAAAAATTCAAGGTTGTTTTCCTCTATATTTCAGTCTGTTTGCAATTATCAACTTTTGTTGAATTTTCCAATACATCTTTGAAATCTTCCGTTTGTGTTTGTTATGATAACGTTACAATTATCCGCTCTCTTATTGCCCTTTTCAGCTCTCGCTTTTATATTTTTTTGGTTTATTTTTTTACACGGCTGCTATTTGATTGAAAACAGAGCATCACAGATTACAGTTTGCCTGAGTTTACTTTACAAATCAAGCCTTCTGCTTAATGGTGCTGCGGTTGCTAGGCAACTGTGAGAATCTGGTGACTGCTCATAACTCTCAACATTCCAGCCAAAAATCCAAGTAGCGCCACAGAATTATATCAAAAACATCAAAAAAAATGATACACATCCATTCAATAACTTAAAGTCAGCCAATATATTCAAAATCTTACTTAAAGGGATAGTTCACCCAAAAATAGAAACTTCTGTCATCATTTATTCAGCCTCTTCTAATTTCAAACCCGTATGACTTTCTTTCTTCCACAGAACACATAAGGAGATATTTTGAAGAATGTTGGTTACCGAACAACAGTGGCACCCATTCACTTCTATTGCATGGACACAAAACCAAGTCAATGGGTGCAAGCAGCATATCTTAAATAGATGGCATTCGAATTGCAATTATATATGCAGATGAGACTGTAGACCACCATGGTATCTGATAGTGTCTGTGTTCTGTGTTTTTCTCCTCTTCCTTTACGTTCAGGCTGGAAAAGGAAAGATCTAAGGCCCATGCAGAGACCGAGGCCCAGGTCAAGGATGAGGTGAGCAGGATCCTGGCAATGAAAAAAGCAAGTGCCGAGGACAACGTCAAGAAAGCCATACTGAGAGAGCGAGTCAGCGCTGAGGACGAGAGATTACGAGCTCAGATCTATGTGAGTACATAATAAAACTCTACTGCATGACTTTGGCCTTGTTGTGTGCAGCTAAAACATTGTTCGCACTGCTCATCTATAAATACAGTATGGTTTCACATCTTGGATTTAAGACCGTTGACTGGATCTAGCATGAAATGAGGAAATTAGATCTGTTTATTCACACCATGTAGTCAATATCTGTGTGTCTTAATGATGGCCGGAGACCTAAGAGTAGTCAGTCATTGTGGAAAAAGTAAAATTTTGCTTTTGAAATTTTATCTGACCATTCAGACTGGAACACATTTGGGTTACAGATCACATATGAATGTGGTTTAGACCGTGTAGGTAAAAATGGACTTTGTTGAAATAAATTGCAAAACTTATTTAAAGAGATAGCTCACCCAGAAAGGAATATGACTAAACAGGAAGAAAGATATTTGCAACAAACAGTTCCCGGCACTATTGAATACATTGTAATTTTTCCTTCGGCCAAGAACTGTTTAGTTACAATTATTGCAAATATATTTCCCTGTGTTCATCAAAAGAAAGATTTTTAAACAGATTTGGAACAACATGAGGGCAACTCAATGACGACAGAATTGTCATTTATGTGTGAACTGTCCCTTTAACACAGCCTTGAGCTTAAAGAAATGTGTACTTCTCAGCATCCGCATCATTTTAATGATGTGCCATCTACCAGAGCCGGAGTAGTAATGAGAGCTATGTGACTATATCGGATTGGCTGGTTGTTGGAACTTATGAAAGATCGTGTCATCTGATTGGCTGAGCTTGACTGACAGTGATGTTTGGGCACTTTCCCACATTCTTGTTTATACAAAAGGACAATTACAGGGAGTGGACATCAGCAAACACACATCATTTCTACACAGACATGACATAGAGACGCAATATATGTAAATAAACATGTGGCCAAACACGCATATATACGCAGTCCAAAGCCAACAGACAGGCACACATCCAAAACAACATGGCCACATACACAAACATCAATATCTACTAAACACACAGTCACATTTAACCATAAGCCCACTGATTTACATCTCCTTTGAATTCTCTGCTAAGTCACACCAGTATAGACGGACATACCAGGGTAAGGTAATTTTATTTGCGGGCAGCCAAATTGCCCTTGTAAACACATTGTAGGACTAGAGGCCCCTATATTGTTTTGACAGGGCACAGATTATTTGAGCACGGAGTAAAAAAACGGGTTCCCAGGAGAACCGAAGCTGTTTACAAACGTATGGTATTGATTACATAGCTCATTTCACACAGTCATCTCTGTAATAGAAGAATGAATCATTTTTGGGGGAGATGGGCTGTAATTCACAGCTGGAAGGTGCAAGTGTGTGTGTGTGTGTTTGAGAGAGAAAATTGGGAAATCGTTATTGGGAACGTCGGGTAAATCTAAAGCAGAGAGAGGAGGGGGCAGCTCGGGGCATTTCGTGTGCAGGATTTGTTGTTTTCTTTTGATTTGTTGGTACCGGGCTCATTACAAAGTTTGTTCTTTATAAGCCGGTCAGACATAGACTCACCTTAAGGCCATCGTCATTGGCAAATTACATTTCCAGTTTCGGCTACATTTTACTGTCGTGCCGGATTTTGGCTACATTTAGATTTTAAAGAGTCTTGGAAACAAATACAAACATAGATTCCAGCAGGCCAAAAGAGACAATCCATTCTAATTCAATTGCCTCCCATTGCAATACAGTATAATACAGTAAGGCACAAAGCCGCCAGCAGTTGTCAGTGATACCAATAATGAATCATGCTGGAGTAACAAATTGCTATTGCATGAGTGTTACTCAATATTATGGGTTTATCAGGAGTCAGACTGCTGACGGATGAAAGCTGTATCCTTCTGCACACTGGACCGTTACTACTAGCCAATAAAACTGCAACATAAGATGATGCAAAGGGAATAGGCATTTAATTAAATATGAAAGGAGAAGGAATACTTCACACAAAAATTTCATTTGCTCTTTTATCATTTAACTTAAATGAATGGTCATTAGAGACACAAAAGCACCATGCATACAATGAAAATGCTCCATGCAACTAGTTCAGTGCAACTAGTGCTACACAGCAATACATATAAATGCGTATTGAATAAAAGCAGTGTACGATAAATTGTCGGCAATATCAGTATCGGACGATAAATGGACATTTTGAATGTGTTTAAAATGCAG
Source organism: Barbatula barbatula (assembly GCF_947034865.1). NCBI lineage: Eukaryota > Metazoa > Chordata > Actinopteri > Cypriniformes > Nemacheilidae > Barbatula > Barbatula barbatula. The sequence continues at coordinate 6,766,959 of NC_136768.1, read as the reverse complement.
GCCGATATATTATAGGCCATAAATCATTTCCTCTGGTTAAACTTCTTCAGCTACACGCTGCTCACAGTTAAAATACTGTACAAGACTGTCTTTCTATCGCGATCATTCACTTACCGCTATTAGCAAAACATTGTTGATGTAGGTACAGTATGTAGATACATTATTTATCAATTTGTAAATTATAGGAACAAAAGCATATTGTTTGAATCAGACTGCTGTCTGAATGCTTTCTGTCTTGAGACCTTTAAGACATGTGGCTATTAAGAAAATGTTTCTGGGTTGCTCTCGAACAATATCTATAATTTGTTTGTCGAATAGAAAATATACCAGAAAGATGAAGGTTAAATAATCTTTAACTAGTGTACAGTAGACTTGGTACATGATTTTCAGGGGAAAAAGAGAACTAACGGTTACCTTGTATTCTGCATTGAATGTTTTCAACTAAAAGCTTTTGTTTCAGTCTTAGGAAATGTTATATTAATGTCTAGATACTGTATATCAGCCAATATATTGGTAATCGCCTTCCAATGTTAAAGAATCATCGGTTATCGTTATCGGCCAAAATGTACATATCGGTGCATCCCTACTTTGATAATTATTTTGCTGTTTTTGGTGCGCAGCTTTTAGAAAATAGCCATGCGGGTGTAAATAAGTCAAATGGATCAATGACGGGAAACTTGCCAGGTAATATATTTCCTGTGGTTGTGAAAGGAACACACACAGGAAAATTAGTTTTTTTTCTTTAAACAGAAAATTCTCACTGACCGACATCATCACACGGATTTCAGCCCTCTCAATTTTTAGTCCTTTCTGAGCGGAGTTTCTTTAATAGAATTTGAAGGGTTATCGCCCGATTCATGCCACTTTTTCTCATGTAATCATCGGTTCTGACAGTGCTATCATAAAAGTATTTTCTTTTATTTCCGTACTTTACCTCCTTGAAATGACTTTTTCCTCTCCTGGAAGGCCGGAGATACATTTCTGTCAGACTCACATTGTAATTTCTCGCTTTTCAGCCACAAATGGAATTTCGGTTTTCATGTTTTGTCATCGAATCATTTGTGGGGCTATTGTGTAAACTGATGTATTTTAGCATGCGTGTGCGCCACCTGTGTTTTTGTTAGAGCAAAAGACCTCGTTGAATTAAAAATGGATTAAAACATCACCAATGTGAGAATGCGGTTATTAAAGTGCGAGATATGGCGAGTTAATCAATACGTTATTCTTTTATCGCAAAGTACCGTTCAACCTGTTAGTAATTGGAAATTGAAATGAGTTTAAATAGCCTCCAAACATCAATATGTGTTTGAAAGTCCTTGCTGTGGTAGTATATGGTTCTGCTGCTCTCAGCACGCTTTGAATAGATGGACCTTTCAAAGGCGATTTGTTAAGTCCTTTGTCCAAGTAGACTAGCTCCTTCCTCCGAGTGTGTTTCTGCCTGACTGCGAGGCGCTCAATCATTAAACATCAATCAGGCTTTGAAATGCGTTCCTACTGTGTTCCGCAGTGCCACACTTCAGCGTTTTCTGCAGTTTGCCTTACAAATGCATTAGCCGTATGGTACACGGTCACTCCGGGACATTAACACGGAGCAGCAGGTTCTTGCGGCATAAGTCCCGTTTTTAGAGCGTTCGGGCGGTTTAAGCAGAGGTTGTGTGGAGATCTTGGTGCGATCTGTTGGACTTTCTATGTCAGTGTGACTTGGGTAGGTCTTGAACGTCAAGCCATGTTTAAATTAGTTTCACTTAAACTTGAATTCTTGGTTTTGTGTGTGAGCTCCAACCACTTTAAAGCACGGAGACCGTCTTGAAAGGTGAAACAGAAAGAGATTTACGTCCATTTTAAGAAAAAGCGGTACTTTTTGATCACTTTTTGACTTTTCAAAGATAATTCGCAAGGGGGAAGGTTAGCCGCTAGACTTAAAGGCAGTATTGAATAGTTTTAGCAGGTTTACGGATTCCCGCTGGCGGTTAAATTAGCATTTCTAAATTTGCTCTGCCAAAACATACTGTAGCCTAATGCCCAAGTCACAAAACTAGCGTTTCAAAGGTTGCGAACTATTAAGCTGACCGGTGCTAGCGTATGTGTATTTTATTGTTCCTCTCCTACTTCAAGGAGATATCGATCCCCCTCTCATCAGAATTCTGAGCACGCTTCTGTCTCCAGACTCCGTTGGTCACGTACAATAGCACCGGTGAGTGCTTGCACCGGCGGCATTCTTCAGGAACAGCTTTCGCACCCCCAAATGAGCTACTCCAATTATCTTGCCCGAGCCAAGAGCTCTGAGGTCTCTGTTCTGATGGCTGTCCTTCTTCTCAAAGCGACCGCTGACTCCCACCTGCAACCGTAAATCATTTTTTTCAAAGCCCACCAGCTTAGTGGCAAAGCTCTGTTTTCTTCGGCTGAAAGTCCCCGCGTTTTGCAATGTAGGTTACCACAGTAAGCCACTTTGGTTTAGGATGTATGAATGCCACATTGTTTGATGGACATAAACATGGAGTTCAGATGCTGATCATTTACATTTGTGCATAGCAGACACTTATACAAAGTGACTTATAGTATAATCAGGCTTTGCATTTTGTCATGTGCAGCTTTTGGAAATCTATCCCTTGGCTGATCATCAGTTAAGCTTAAGGAAAACCTTAAAACTTGTATTTCCTTACAGTTCCCCACTACAGTTGAATCCATTGTGGTACTGTATGTGCAAATCAATCACAATCATTTATCTTTTTCTCTCCCATTTAAGACAATCTTAAAATAATACTGTTTCCAAACAGATACTTATGCATAGATTTCTTCGCAACACTTCGTGATTCAAGCCCAGCATTTCTCTCATATCACTTCAAGCATACATGCTGTCAGCGATTCTAGGCATTAATAAACTCGTCAAGTCTAGTAGTGTTTGGGTTTCAGCGACACCGGCCTTCAAGCAATCGTTCAGGACAGCCAATCAATCACGACGCATATCATTTCATTCAGACACTGGCAAACCCTGGGGCAGACGTTTCAATCAAACCAAGAGTCATCAATCTCCAAGCCAGTGACCGATGCAACTTATTTGATGGCTGGCAAAGTGATTTGTTGGGACAAAAGAATGGATCGTCTAGCGAAAGCTCGCCAAATGTGTGCCTAAGAAAGCATGAAACACCTGGCCATTTCTCACGCTGTAAATCATGAAGGATCGTTGTTGTTTTTTGCTCACCCGAAAGTGAGCCTCATCAAACATTTAGTGCAAAAGAATAAAATGATGTTTAATGAAATAAAGATAACAATTGCTCTATTTTATTCCATCATTTATTCACCCTCATGTCGTTCAAAACCTGTTTGTGAGTCTTACGTGGAACACAAAAGAAGATATTTTAAGAAATGTCAAGATGATTTTGTCTCCGTACAATGGGAGCCAACGTGGTTCGCTGACCAATGTTAGTCATACCGTTTTAAAATGGCAGTGTAAATGATATATTTTTTTAAATAAATTAAACTAAAATCCATTTATAGCTATAAGTTTGACGATATTGCAATAGTATTGATATTGGTTTAATAAATTCGTTGAACTTTATGTGAACTCTCAGTCTCTCAATTTTAACTGTCAACCATCTCATTAAGTTGCAAAAAGTGTTGTATTCTTTCTTCTGAAAGAGTTTTTGCCTTCACAATCAGCTCTAAATATTAGAGCCTGAACATTTTTTTTATTTAATGGTTGAATGTATTGCAGACACCACTTCAGTTAAGCTGTACTTCAAGATTATATATGTCCACCTCTCGCTTCCCCTCTCTCTCTCTCTCTCTCTCTCTCTCTCTCTCTCTCTCTCTCTCTCTCTCCTCAAGCCTTTAAATAGTGCCAGCCACAGCAAACGTCCCCAAATCTGCGTGCTTCAAATTCTGTTACATTTAGATACAGCCGACTGGCCATGACTGATAATACCCCACAATTTAATTTCCCAGGTATTAAAGAGGACTTGCTGGTTTTTGAATTGGATGTACTTGTAGGTGGTATTTGGCCAAAATAAATCTCTCTCTTCCCTGCTCCAGAGATATGAGTTTCCTTCATGTCTTCAGTCTTAGACAAAAAAAACTGTTTCCATCCAGGAAAGCTTTGTGTGTGCGACCTGTAGCGTGACTGAACGGCATTAGTATTCATAAACTGCACTGGTTTTGAAGATCCGTCGGCCATGCGGAGTGTTGCTACGTGTGATTGTTTCAGGTAAAGAGAAGTCAGCTAGCAGAGCTTGGAAAACTACATTAAACCACGTTTAGTTCAGTGAGCTTTGGGGTTATGGTAATGTGTGGATAACCGTGTACGTTCAGCATGAGAATTTGTGAGTGTCCGGATGTCTGGTTGAAGGTTCACTAAATTACCCACGTAACGTACAATCCCACTTTTTCCGTTGTCTGTTTTCACCCGTGTCTTTTAAGCTCAGACTCCCCGCTGATTTTCCCTTGTTCGTTGAATTCTGTAGCCTTTGCTGCCCACACGCCGTGCCAGTGTTCAGAAAGCGGCCCTAATTGGCCGGGTCTCTGGTTGGCACCGGTGCCCGCCGCTCACCCCGGCAGCTAATTGGCTCAGTTTGCCGCCCGTTTCCACGAGCTTTGGCCGGGTTGGATTGATGGATGGAAGCAGGTGTCAGGAAAGCTGCTTTCTGACAGAGCAGCTTGTGAAGTCAATTTACAGCCCAAAAGGCAACAGGAGGGTTTCTGCATGTAGCCATTTCTCTAGAGAGAGAAGGTATTTGAAAACACTGCTATTTTTGGACCTCATTTTAAATCTCGAAACTGTCTTTCCACAAGTTATATAAAATGAAAAAATATCACTTTATCGGAGAAGGTGTTCCAGTCCGACTGAAAGAAATGGCATATAGCTGGAATGATCAGGGCTGTTGTTATCGCCAGCCTTAATCCCTGATTATTACACTTTTTTACAAGCATGGATTCGCAATTAATGTTCGCCGGGAGCGTTGTCAGAGTTACAATGAAGAAAGAATATTTTTGACCTGACAGTGAGGTGAAGGACAGTAGTTTGAAGAAAAGTGTGGTGTTATTTTAACACGGTTTTAAAATAAGGGATACTTTTTATACTAAAGTTAATATTCGGTCATCGTTTAGGTGCTCTCTTGTCATTTCAAACCTGTAGGACTTTATTTCTTCAGCAGAACACAAAAGAAGATATTTTGAAGAATGCTGGTAACCGAACAATGGCGCTAACCATTGAGTTGCATTGGTTTTGTGTCCATGCAATAGAAGTGAGGATACCGTCGTTGTTCGGTTACCAACATTTTTTAAGATATCTTCTTTTTTGTTCTAGAGAAGAAAGAATATCATACAAGGTTTGAAATGACTTTTTATTTGGATCAATATTTTATTTGGATAAATATTGATACGAGTTTGTTTGTATGTTTTTTTGTGTAATAAGCTGTGCAATAACTGGCTAGATGTATTTTATCCCTTTCTTAATTTACATGATAGTCGTGATTAAACATTTGTCTGGTGGTGGCTGGGGCTGTATTCATTCTGAATGGACCAGTTCATGAAGGTTCTCCAGATGGACAAACGTCATAATTAGATTTCCACTAAATGCCCACATATTTAATTTACTTTAATTGTCCTTTATCTTTGTGAACTTGGTGTCCACCAGCTGCGCCAGTTTCCATGTGTTCCGGATTATCAAAATACTATTACAAAAAACAACTTTTTTTTTTTGCAAATGAAGACAACACTGGCCTCTTTGAATTGAGCCACCCTGATAATTGCCGAGTGTGGTGAGAGCACAGCCCTGCTGTTTATCTGCCTCTTAATTGGGAAGATGGCCAAATGTTAGCAAAAGCGTGTTCATCCATGTGGGTGTTAGTGAATCTTTTAGCTCAATATAAGTTTCACTGCCGCTTTCTAGCTCTCAAAATAACCTGCAATAAATTCTGAAATATTTGTTGGGTTTTCAACTTTAATAAAAATAAATTAGCTAGATTTTGATATGTTTGCTGGGGTGCTGTGAGTGTTTGCAATAGCGGTTGCTATGGTTCTCTGGGTGGTTGCTAATGCACAGTGGCGTATCTTTGTTTGGAAAAGTGATGGGGACAGAGATGGCAAAAACAATCATTTTAGAAGTTATAACTCGTTGGGAATATTTATCATATATTATGGGCGGTCCGGTCCGTTATTATTTATTACTACAGTTTTAATGTTGAGGGCTCCTAGTGGAATCCATCCCTGGATGAGAAATATGGATATTAGATTTTTGTTAAGTTTTTTGTCATCAGTATATTTTAAGTTTGATTTGGTGAACATTTTGAAAATGAATAAAAAATGTGTCTATTATTGTCGAATTATTGTTTGAGCACACCAACAATGCATTGCGAATTGTGCACAGAATATTAAAGGGATAGTTTACACAACAATGCAAATTCTGTCATTATTTACTCAGCCTCAATTGTTCCAAATCTGTATAAATTGTATTATTGCACTGAAACCGTTTATAACCAAACAGTTCTGGGGCACAATTGACTACAATAGTATAAAACGAAACTATGGTACAGTAGTCTGTGCAACCCAGATTGGCTTGTTTTCCCACATTATACAAAGAAATCGTCTTTTGTCTTTATCAGAACTAAGAAATCTCTACATATTTGGTGAACATTTTGCACATAATAACACAAAGGAAGTTATTGTTTATAAATGAGCTCACACAAAGCTCCCCCAGGGGGGAAAGTTGACTGGGATATACCAAGGGCAGCCCCCTTTTACCCAGAAGACCCCAGTTGACATGAATACGTAAACAAGCTCATTACAGGTTTACCTGACTGAGGTCATGAACACAGACGATAGTAGTCATGTGGTCACCTTCAGCACAAAATCCAAAGTCAGCACAAAGTCAGAACAACCACAATTTTACCTTGACCCCTTTTGTATATGCATAATCTCCCTCTCTCTATCACTGTCTTTCTCTCCCATTCGGCCTGTCGTTCCCTCCAGGGAGAACTTTATTCCAAAAGCAATTGTTCAGCCTTTCAGCTTTCTCCGTGTGTCCTCTAGTTCGATATTAGAGAGCGAGAAACATTCTTTTGTTTTGTTCAGAATCTCTGCTCCATTGTCTGCAGGGGTGTCTCTCCTCTTTATTCGCCTGTTCTCTCGCGGTGGTAATAGATGGCTTAGTCCTCCTTAGAGACCGCTCTCTATGAACGTGACTGATGATTTGATTTCCCCCTGGTTCTCCCCATATGGCCTGAGCAGAGATAACACAAGCCGAAAAGCGCTTCAGCCATCAGTTAATACCTCGGGCCGCTGATCAGTCAATTAATCAAAGCGTGTGATCAGGTTGGTCAAAGCTGACCTGCGGAATGAAAGCTGTAAGGCCTGGCACAGAAAGGGATACGGGCTCCTGCGCCTAGGTTATACGCGCAGTCATCCAGGAAATGGCCATTTCTTGTTTTGATGGGAAACAAGTCTACGTGAGATAGAAAAGTGCACACTACAGTATTTTTTATTTGGTCTTTAAAGGGACAGTTCACCCAAAAATAAAAAGTCAGTCATGATTTACTTGCATTCGAGTTGTTCCAAATCTGTATTAATGTATTTTGTTCCAATTGACACACAAAAAGATATTTGAAAGAATGCTTGTAACCAAACAGTTCTTGGCCACCTTTGACTACCATAGTAGGAAAAATTACAATGGTGGTCAAAAGTGCCCCAGAACTGTTTGCTTTCCTACATTCTTCAAAATATCTTGTTTTTTTGTGTTAAACAGAACAAACATGTTTCTAAAGCAATGTTTCCTACTATGGTAGGCAATGGTGGCCAAAAACATTAAGGTTACAAGCATTCTTCCAAATATCTTTCTCTGTGTCCATCAGAACAAAAACATTTAAATAGATTTGGAATAACTTAAGGGTGAGTTTTTTTTGGGCAAACTGTTACTTGAACTTTTTTCCTGACAGTGTTTTCTAATTCTAATCATGTTTTTAAACTTTCGGAGTCCCCAGAATATTTTGTTGTATAAATATGTAAACATGCAGTATATCAAAAGAAAGAACAGAACCTCTGCTTTTAAACAACAACAAAAATATTATGTTTTAGCTTTATTTGTTTTTATCAACTCTCACATGCAGGTGTTTCATAAAAACAACAATGGCTGAGAATTTTTTCCAAAGCTAAGTTTCCCGAAACCTTCTTAACGCTAAGTCGTACTTAAGTTATACCTTAAGCTTTACGTTATGGTTAATACGTGTTTCCCGAAACCTGGAGGTGTTTGGGGATGAATATGGGCTGAGAAAGACCTCGGTGTGATGGTGCGTTATTCAGTAACAAACATCCTGCTCCGTCATGCCACCGATTACATACGTATGCCTTTCGCCAGGCAAGATGTGATGGAGGCACATAAAGGCTTCCATGCCATTGCGGTTGTCCCCCGAGTGATTGGCATTCTGGATGGGACACTTATCCATATACACAAATGAGTGATTCACATCAGTAATTTGAATCAACACAGATCTTGGAGAACATTAACATACGATGGCAAACTATGAGAATATAAATGACCCTTTCAAAAACAAGCGAAACCAAACAGCCAGTTAATGTAGCTGGTTAACGCAGAAAACGTATGGCCAAGTGGGTGCGGGATCGGACACTTGCAAAATTATAAATACATAAGTCGCACACTGACACATATTTCTTTCTTTATTTATACTATTTTAGTGAGCCCGGATAAATGCAATTTCTACTATTTCGAAAGCGTTTCTTTATAATAAACATTGTTTTCTCAATACTTTACCCACTCAATAACACATGCTAGAACGAACAATCGATTCTCGAGGCATCGATATCAACCTAACGTCGCACTTAAGAAGGTTTACCTTAACTAACCTCAAAAGGTATAGTTCGGGGAACACGACTAGAAAAGGTGTAATGTGTAACTTTAAAGTCTTCGTAGCGCGCTAAGAGACAACGTTCCCTAAGAGGGAAACGCAGCTCAGATCGTTGTCAAAATAAAATTAAAACATAGATTCAATCCAATAAAATGCCCCTAAAGCTTTTGAACCTCTAGTAGTTCATTACATTTTATAATTTCAAACGGTTCGCATTCTCTTACATGTGCATTAGTAATCTTTCCGCTCCTGGTTTACGCACATCTTATCTGCTTGTTTTTTAATCCGAAGATGATTTACTTTTCCAGAACATGCATTACAGCGCCCTCTAACGTATAACAGTAAAATCGTAAATCATAGAAAATGGCGTCAATTGCAGGGAAAAAGTTGGAACATTTCGGTAAAGCGAGTACGTTTACATTTCCAGCCAAACTGTAACAGATGTGAATCTACCGAAGGACAAACTAGCATAAACAATATTTAAATGACAGCATTCAAGGTCAATTGAGTGCTTTTGACATGAGCATATGGAGTTACTTTGTCAATTCATATCGATCGAATGAAGATACTCTTTGACAGGTGAACGTAGGAGTGTGTTCTTCGATCGCCGTGTCAGAGTTTATAGGGCATCCGAGTGGGGGTCTATATGGAGGGCTGCGAGTCTGATTGGGGAATCTTTGTATCTGGACCCTTTAATGGTATAGGACAGGCATTCTGGTTCACTGCTAATTTGATCTTTGCTCACAGAAAATGAGGCTCGTACCCTGTCGGGACAGTTCATTTTTTTACCTTTCCCAGTTGGAGACTTGTCCGGTGCTACACAGGGGACCGTTAGCTCCTTCTGCCTACGCAAGGATATGACCTCTGACCTTCGCCCAGCATCCCTCTCAATTACCCACTGACCCTTTCTGTCATAGCAGCACAGAATGCTGGGTAATACATTGTGTCTGCAAACAAGTTTTAGCAAGAGTAATGAAGGATTGGCTGTTTGTGTATTTCAAAGCAGGGTTGTGCTTAAGATATTTTGGTGGGGAAACTTCAAGGATTTTATTTGCATGTAATGAAGCATAAATTGACCTTGTTAAGAGTACGCAGGCGGTTTTTTGCAGCATCGATCGCCACCAAACGGTCCGACGGGATATTAATCATCGAATTTAGCATTTAAAGACTTTGCTATTGAAAGTCTTCTTTCAGATTTACCTGCTCACCAAGTCAGATATATTTCTCTCCAACATACACATTTACACTTGCTCATAATGTCTTTTATTCCCTCTTCACACTGCCAATTAGATCTGCGAAGGCTGGCTGCGACCCGACATCTGACCTTTGACCACCTGCGCCTGCTGGACGGGCGGGCTCCTGGCAAGCTTGAGTTTGTTATGGCAACTGTGTTGCCAGTGATGGATGCAGGGCTCAAATAGCTCTGAACTTGTGCTGTTTGGTCGAGAGAGGTCACATTGAAAGAGACAATGTTTAAAACCAAAAGCTTTGATTTGTTGTCATATGCGTGGGACTGCCAAGTCTCTGCAGGCAGCGGAGAGAAGCAGATGTTTTTTTACCCTTCATTAAATGTGTGTTAACGGGTCGAAGTAAGCCAAACCTGGAAAAACACCGGCCCCAAATTCGTTTTTTAAGAGCCACATGACATTGAATTAACATTTTAAAATGACGTACTTTTTGTTATCATGTTGTATGTGCATCTTCCCTCTCATAGGTTTCCCGCTTACCGTTTAGTGCTGCGCTCATTGGAAACAATTTAAAAACGAGTGCATTTGCATGGTCGCCGTGGCGATCTCTACAAAAGTATCCCTTGCAAATTAATATTTTTAGTCGCAATTGCGACCGTTGAGGTCTGGAGCCCTGATAAGAAAGAGTTTTAAAATCTCCCATGATTCTCCCATTGGCATCTTTCGAGTTGTGTTCTCACGCACTTAAACTGCAGCTCATGGCAAATTCAAAACATTCCTCTTCTTAGTTATTCAGCTGCAGCTAATTGATATTCAGCAAGACACTTTTCCTCCTAAAGCACCCGTTTAATTTGACCATGGGGTCTGCTGCACGGATGCCGGAGTCATCCTGCCGCGAGAGAGCAGAGATTGTGTGGGAAGAGTCATGCTCATAATTAAAAGTTTTAGTTTTTACATGTCAAACTTTTTTCAAAGCGAATGAGCTGGAGAAAAAGAGGCCCATCTGTTGCTTTGTGCCACTTTGCGTTCTCATTTAGGGGATATAAAATGATAAATGCCACTGAGAGGCTGTTTTTATTGGTTATTTCTCAGTGGATGCTTTTGTTGATCGTGAAGACGTGCTTGATTGTGTCTTTAAAATCATATTTTGCTTTATTTTCAGCTTAATGTCCATGGAGAGCATCTGTGGTCTCCTGTTGATTATCGTGGAAAATAACTTCTGGGTCGGTGTATGTATGAATAGGAAATGCTGTTAATCGTACAGTTATAGTGTACAGTAATTGTCATTACTTCATCGACATCGACTGTATCGACATCTTGGTTTGAAAAATACAATTGCAGGTTACTTTATGTACTTGAGGTATCTTTACATAAAATGAAGTTTTTCACAAAATCGTGTCTAAAAAAACCAAGTTATAAATTATTTCATAAGCTCATAACCGATTTTTAACCATTTGAATTAAATTTCAATTATTAATCTTACCCAAACATGTTGCAGATTGCATATTAAAATCCCTTGCAGTGAAAATATCCTGTATTCAATTACAACCTGTAATATTCTCTATTGTCAGATCTTGAGTTTATTATTGAATAAAAAAACACAAATATTGTCTCGGGTATATTAAAGGGGGTTTTCACAGCTATGTCTTATAAAGTTGATTTGTTTGATTTGCAATTCGATGCAAATGTTAAACTTAACTTAAAACATTTAGTTTTTACCAAAGTTTTTCACCATACTGATAGGTCAGATGTCATTATTTGGTGGTTTAAATACCCATGTGAAGTCTCAAAGTTTTAAAGAATTTTCGGTGTGTTTTTAAACGATAGTTATCTATAGTCAGATAAGTGAATTGTCAGATTCACATCCACAACTGTCCATGTTCCTCATACATGGGCACGTGAAAATTGAAAAATAGTAACTATTTCATGTTCGATGAAGAGACATCGCTTCTCCATTTTTTGGGCATTATTGATACTGGTTTGCGCATTTTAATTAACAGAAATCTTACAAAAGTAAGGTGTCTCTCAAAATCCTGCAGGTATAAGGACTCCCTATCAGGGGTTTAGTTAAATATAAACAGATGGTTCCGTGTATTGGTAATAAATACATTCTCTAAGAATATTTGAGTTTTGACAAAAATTTAGCAACAGATCCAATATTCACTTTTCCGATAAGAAGTCTTCCCCCCCAGGGGACATGTCACACAAGGTGTGACTTTTGCATGATAAACCGCTCTCATTGTCCTCCCACATATCCTCCTAATCTGTTGTTCTCAATGTTTGTAGTTTCACTTTCTTGCATCCCACTCCCCTTTCCTCACTAGTGGGATAATAGAATGCGATTGGTCACGTGACTCGGGGGCTTTGTTAGCAGTGTAATGTAATTAGATGACCTGCAGAAGACTAAATAAATGTGTTCTGGTGGAAATACTCTTGACAGCCTGTGTGACCGAATGGCAGGGGTCCGCCATATGCCCCCATGATGCGTCGAATGAGGGGGGAATCCCTGCTCGCCCATCGGTGGCGAAGCCTCCGTGTTCTTTAATTGCTCATTGGATACGCTTTCACTGTGTTTATCTATTGGCCTGTGAATGCAGCTGCTGCGTTTGTGTGTTTGTTCTATGCTGAAGGTCAGCGGCAATAGCTTTATATCTTTCCATAGAAAATTTGGAACAGAAATGTCTCCTTGACTGATTACCCACAATGCTTCTTGCCCACGCAAGGGTCTATATTGGTTTATAGGCTTGAATGTGTGTGTGTGTGTGTATTCGAGAGTGTTGGAGGGGAACAGAGCAGAGGTCAGGTTTAGTCTGCTGGAGGGTTGGACCGAGTTTGTGGAAGACTGTGGGTGTTTTTGGTGAGCAGTTGTTTTTCTAGGTTTTTGCTGCAGCAGGTGTTGGATTTGATTAAACGGTGGATGTGCTGCTTTTACGCCATGTTGTTCACACCCACACATCATTGTTATACTTCCTGGCTTTAAAGCCAAAAATAAAATGTTAAGGCATCTTATAGTATAGACAAGTATAAAACATTTTGCATTTGCATGAGAGAGGATTGAGTAAGTGGTGCTGATTGAAAAGTGTGAAACCTATACCACAATAATTAAAACAATTTACAGTTGTTATTGCTTTATACAATTTCTGCCTTGTTGGACTTAATAGCAGAACAACCAGAAAACATGATCATTTTCAGATAATGGTAACAATAATATAAAAGTTTGAAGGCTATTTGAAAAGCTATTATAGTATCGTAGTAATACCAGTAATTTTTTATTTTGTGGTTTACAGCGTATAAATCAAACTAAATGCTGTTTATTTGAAAATGTTAAAAGATGATTTCATGAATGCTTTTGTTTTACGGGAGTAGGGCTAGAGGATAGAATATACAGTTTGTACAGTATATAACCCATTTTGTCCCCATAAAACATGAAAATGCAATATGTAGGTGTACGTGCGAGAGAGAGAGAGAGAGAGAGAGAGAGAGATGTCTGCGATGAAAATGTTTAATTTTACTTGGGATTATAAAAAATCTCTATGACCTAGAAATGATTGCAACCTGAGGGTTTCTATGTGAGTCAATGTGAAGTTGAGCCATCAGCAGGAGTTAAGCTCTGATGGAGATCACTGTGCAGCCGTGATTAGATTTACATTAGATTAGATTTCCAGGTTTAAGATTTTTTGATGTGATTTCTGTCATAAAGAGCACTTTCCACCTGTACCAGCAGTTAGATGACCTCTGACCTCAACCCTACAGTTTTTTCACACTGCCGTGTGTGTGTGTCTGAATATCTGCATTTAGTTAGCTGATGCAAACATGCACGCACACGCACATTAAATGCTGAATGTAATTTAAAGGAATATCATTGTTAAATCTGTGTTCTCTCTCTCTTTTTCTTCTTTTCTTGCTCAATCACTGCAGCAGATGGAGAGAAAGGTAAGCATATGAGAGGCTTGATTCAGACATCCCTCACTATTTATTTTATTTGTGTTATAGTCTTTCTCTCTCACACTCCCTCTCATTCACATATTTCAATGACTTACTGTTGAAATGCTTATAAATCACATTGTGATTCTTGTGTACACCAGACGTTTATACATATTTTAACACTTTTTATGTAATTAGCAACCTTGTTTAAAGGTGCACACAGTAGTTTGTTACCTGGTTAAAAAGTTCAATCTGAAAATGAAATGGAATAAAAAAGCAGTTTATCTTGCATGTTACTTTCTTGCACAATAAATCAAATTAAACCAGTGACCTATTAGAAATGTATTGAGATACTAACCGCTTTATTTCAGTGACCTCTCAATGCTGACTGCAAAAATAAAAGAACAGAAAAAGAAAACTGCAAAGACTGCAGTAATCGTTTTTTGCTTTTGCATGCAGCTGCACTAGGTGTCAGAATCCAAAGTAACCATTGTAAAACAATTCATTACTGAGTGCACCTTTAATAAAATATCACTGTCTGTTTATCCTAAACCTATGAAAGCCAAAATGACCTCATGAATAAGACCGCAAGAAAAGAAATGAGTGAACTTGACTGTCACTACATCTGACCTCTGAGTATGTTATAATAAATTAGCGAGGGTCCCTTCCTGTAGCTGAAGGTCAAGAGGGACAGAGGTGCAGAGGCATGTGCAATAGGACAGAGAATCACAGATAAGAGAATAAAAGATTCCTCATTCTACCACTGCTGATGTTATCTCTCTGCATCCACATACACTAAGCCTCTTACACACCGGCGAGGCTTTAGATGAAGCCTAACGTGAACCGATGCCCTTGAAATAATAATAGGTACTTGTCATCTCCCGCAATACCAATGACCTAAGGCTATAATGACTATATGCATATTATTAGGATAATGCATATCCAATGTGCATCCTGGTGTGGAAACTATTCAGATTAGTTTTTACGATTCACATTTACATACTTAGTTTTGTGTCTTTGTTATTGTGTGACATGTATGTGAATACGCTGATTCTTACTATATGTGGTGTGTGTGTGTGTGTGTGTGTGTGTGTGTGTGTGTGACATCCCCGCAGGCCGGACAATTGGAGGAGAGAGAAAAGGAACTCAAGAAGCAAGATGCCTTCTACAGAGAGCAACTGGCTAAGATGAAGGAAAAGGTATGGTCTATACACTTTCTGTTACATTATCCGCAGTTGATATATGCACAATGAACACTGAAACAGAGAGTGAGACAGCTTTTACTGTGTTTTACAAACTGAGAGTGAGACAGCTTTTACTGTGTTATATGAACAGAGAGTGAAACAGCCTGTCCTGCTCTACAGAGACACGGTGTGAGACAGTCTCCTCTGTATCACAGAGTCAAAGATAAAACATGGGCTATGTGTGACACATGCTGTCCTGGGTTATGGGTTAGATTATGAGAGGGTCATTTCTACACTATACAGTGAGACAGTCTGTCATGCAATACAGATGCAGTAGGGAGTTCTGCGTTGCTCTACAGTATCATGGGAAGGCAGGTTGTCTTGATCTGTAATGTGTGGCAGAGGTCTCTCTGCAACCTCACACTCATTTGTTTTGTCCTCAAACTGACACTCTGCTTCTGCTCATGGTCAGAGCTTCCTCTGAGCCTCTGGGGGAGGAGGGGTTCACTTCCCCTCACCTCAGACCCTTCGTCCTCAAATGCACATGACCATACTGGGCTCCCAGAGGGGACTATGAAGGTGAATGTGTGCAAATGACCTATTTTTAAAAGAATTCTAGTGTAGATTGTGTGCCTGTAGGTATCTCTTTGTTCATGGTCCTCCTCTATAGTTCACCCACTTTGATGTTTGAGCTAAATGCTAACATACTGTACATATAGAAACTGATCGAGCCGTTAGCACATTGAGGTTGATTGAGCTCATGTTGGGAATAAATATTTGAGTCCGGCCTGCAACATTTCGTAATTCCATTTGGGAGCATGCAAGAGTCGCAGGACACAGAGAATACGTTGAATGTAACCCAGAATATTTAATGAAATGTGTGTTAAGTCAAAGTTTAGATTTAGTTTGGGTCCATGAAAGGTGCTGATGTTGCGCACTGCAGCTGGCTTCAGCACAAAGTCTCTTCACCAGGACAGATCTCATGCAATTTCAGCTTTGTACACAACGACAGTTATCGATCTCTCACAGCTTCATCAATCACCTATTGAGCTCTCTTCAATACTCACAGGACTGTCAACTTGTACACAACCACATATACACTTATTGGATTCCTTCTGTAATACACACACTCACATGGACAGAGATGCCCGTCAGCTGTATGGATTTGTGAATCAGGATTGGTGGGTAGATGTCAAATATAATAAATACAGAGGCCAAGGTTTACATCAAATGACAGAATATCCATTAAAAAACAAGTATCGGTTTTAAGAATTTCATAATTCACTTTTAATAGACATGAGAGGGTAATATTAGATGGAGGTAGGAGTATTTTTCAGTGTGATGCATTGAGTACGGACAGTATGCACGCAAAGCACTCCGTTTACTGTGACCATGAAAGATTTTCTGTTTAAAGTCCCGACTCTGCAAAGAATAATTCTGGGCACCACTAGATTGATTCTGAATCTACCACTATATATTTTTTTGCGGTTGGTCTCTCCTCCCCAGCGCGTTCCGTTTTCACGAGCCTTTAGACTGTAACAGTACCAACAATGAAAAAGAGAGAAAGAATGAGAGATAGAAAAGAATAAAACACTGATATATATTGCACGTCTCTTTCAATAGACGTTGCTCATTCATCAATGGCCTCCGTCTGACAGCCCATCACAGCTCTTAGACGCCGCCTGCCACCTCCAGCCTACTTATTGGCATGACCACTCAAATTGTCTTTCTAACAATATCCGTGTGTGTGTATGTAGCCCTATATCACATTTTCACCCAATGCTTGCTGTAAAAATCTCATAATTCAACTTGGCGTTTGCCATTTCTACATCCAAGTTCTTTTTCTGTGCATTATTGCAAGTCCTATACGTAATGCTTTACGATCACAGCATAAAAAGCTGCAGTCTAAAGTGAAGAGACCTGCTAACATAGTGTTTCTTAGTCTGATCAATAGAAATTCAATGACCCGAAGGACACTTGACTTACATTGGCTGGTTCTGTTTGCTTGCTTATAATTAGAAGTCATTATTGCTTTCTTCTTTTCTTTTTTCTTTAACGCCTCATGTTTCACTTTGTGCTAGTCTGGCTATGATCATGTGCGAGGAAACCTTGACCTCATACCAAGCCAACATGTTCATTTAAGGTGCAGCTCATTAGCAAACTTCCCAAAATGCTTTGCACCTGCCACTCTACAATCTGGCAGAAATGGATTGGGTTCGTAGGAATATGAATTTTTTTGGTTCTGATTCTGTATATATTTAATGATTTCTATTTCTTAACTTTTCCAATCGTTTTTATCACTTTTAAGAATTTTTAGGGTAACATGGTCACGATGCTCAAACAAACAACGCATTATTTAGACCTATTGGGGAAATCAGCCTCGCAAAGAATGCATATTTTTTTATGTTTATAATTGATTTGAACAGTTATTGTTATACGCAAACAGTGAGGACAACAACTTTTTATAGACTTTTAACTGTAATGCAGATTTTTACAAGATCTGCATCCATTGTTTTACTGTTTTTACAGTAAATGGAATGAAGAAAACTATTGTCAGGTCAAAGCAAATCTTTGATACAGATATATCACTCAGGGGGTGGTAACCTGGCAACAATACACAGTGTGGTCTTGTGAACCCGTTTCTAAGCTCTGGTGTTTTGAAATAATACTCTATATACGATTCATGGTAAATATCGTAGCTCTGCACGTTTACTGTAAGTCTGTTTTGTTTCCCATGCTTGCTGAGCACAGTTAAGAAACTGAACGTGTGGTGTTTTATTTAAGACCGTGTGTGGCCATTATCTCTTCCTCCCTGTAGACAAGACACAGGGAAAGGACAGCGTCTGTCTCCCCACGAGCCCTTGTTAATTTAATTAGCAGAGTTTTATCAAGACAAGAGGACCAGCTTGAGCTCCGAGTTCACGCTAATGTCTTTTTGTTTTTGCTTACAAACAGCCACGCACGACCATGAATCATAGAGATGGAGCGCTCCAAAAAATTAAAACTCTGTTTAGACACCCTGTTGTCATTTCAAACCCATATAACTTTATTCTTTTCTTGGAAAATAACGTTTTCTTGCAAATAAATGTCTGCAGCAGGGGTTTTCAAACTGTGGGTCGCACAGTGATGTAAAAGGTGGGGTCGCACAAAGTCACTCGGCTGCCGCTAAATGTATGTTTACGATGATAGAAACAAAACCAGATAACAAGCAAAGACAATTAAGAGACGATTCTTTTTTTAAATGAATCATTTAACTTAAAACACATTCACACGGAAGAATCAGAAGTCTGAATCAACACAGGACTCATTGAATGACTCAATGAATTAAATCATCCCATTCATTTGTGTTGAACTTTCAAATGTTTAACTCAGTATCCTACGATGCACCACATCATTCAGGCCTATCTTATAAAAATAAGAAGAGTATCTTCGTCCGCAAAGACGATCAAAGACACTACCAGCATCACAGGTTAAAGCACTGCGAGCCCCATTTTTAGCTGCATGTCGAATCGCAAAATCCAAAGGCCACACACCATTGGAGAGGAGCTTCTTATGCTGGTGTCCGAAATTTCATCCTCCCGTCAGATTATCCTACCAGGCATGCGCAAATCAGTGTTACGTCATTTTTTTGCGCTATAAAATCATCCTATTTGTTTATTTTATACTGCTGATTGTATATTTTTTATTGTTAAATCATTCTACATGTTTGTTTAATACTGGTAGTACAATTTTGATAGGGTATTGCACTGTAAATTAATCCTACATGTTTCTTTTATGCTGGTAGGATAATCGGACAGGGTATTTTGCACTATAAAGTCATCCTACATGTTTATTTTGTCGATGTGGTTAAGATTATACTAAGTTTTGCTGACTGTTTTGACTACTTGAATGTATACAGAAAGGCCAAGGTTTTACAGTGGGAAAATTGTGTGGGTATATTTCATTAATATGATAATAAAATCTGCTCTTGTAGATCAGGATGCCTTTTTTTCCATTTAAAAATATTTCGGTGGGTCTTGAGATTGACTGTTCTTGTGTAGGTGGGTCCCGGAATGAAAATTTGGGAACCCATCTACAGTAAAGATGGTTTCATCAGACACATTAAATGTTGATCAATATTCATTTAGATTAATATGTTATTGTATATTAGTTGTATTAAATTAAAACTACTCAACATTTATTGATTCTTTGCGGCGGTCTACCGGAAGTTAAGTTTAGGCCGTAAGACGTTTATGTTGTTGCCGCTGAAACCATCTATAAGTGCTGGTAATAAAGAAGGATTATTATTATTCAATTTAGATTTACTATTGTTGCGTTAAAAAAAGATCTACTTTTCTTGCACTGACTTTGTAACCTCTCATTGATGTCTACGTTGTGTGTATAGTTTCATTTAAATTAGTTTTAATAACATTTTTGTTTTTCATTCTGTTCAGTCATCTGAAATGAATTGATAAACAAAGTCATTTGGCAATACAGTTTATTTAAGAAACATAAATGCAACCCCAGACAAAATAAGTTATTTTAAAAAATGATGTTGTGTCTATTAATGTAAATAAGTATATATTTGTGCACATACGCACCTCATCCTGTATAGAACCACCATCTAATAAGTTAATATAATGTTGCAAACGTCACTCAATGTCTAAAGATGTTTTCTTGCTCCGCAAGAGTGATTATATTCTGACATTGAGTAACAGCTTTGTTTATGTACCCGTGCTAGTTTGTGAATTTCCACCGGCCTGTTTTCTTTCGCAGTCTCCCGCTGTAAGAGAGAGTGATAGAAGGATTGACTCCACAGGCCTTTGCTCGGTTCTCTTTCCCTGTTTGCAGTCGCCAGTTTTGATTTGTTAAACCTCAGTCTCGCGCCTCCATCGGCGCACCGCAGAGCCAATATGGCCGCCGTGCTGTTGAGCCATAATGGCTGTCACAGTGGGGTTTCCTTCCACATACTCTCTGGTGTGTGAGAGATAACACAGCCTGCTGATTACCGCACCACTGCTCACATCTCTCATTATAAAGCCTTGGAGATTTTGTTTGAACGTGGGGTTGTGGCTTAATCTATAGCCGCTGCCGGTGGCAGAAGTAGCTACCTGTAAATAGAAAGCGAGAGAGTTTGCGTGCTGCTTCGTGGAATAGTTGCGATGTTAAATATCACTAATGTATAGCATGTGCTTCATGTCAAAAAAATAGAAAGGAAGTACGTCTAAAATATTCATATGTCGGATAGAAGCGTCTGCTAAACGAATAAATGTAAATGCACGCTTTACATCCTCAAGCAACGCTCACGTTTCATGTAACGTCAGGTTCCGTAACCACAATCTGATACTCCTGCTGTGGCTGGCGAAGGGTTTAAGGTTTCGTAAAAGAGCTTGTGGGAGGTAGACGTGTGCTCTCGGGCTGATGGAGGGGACTCCAAATCAGTGTGTGCACAACTCGCCCTCAAAATCCCACTCTCTCATTAATCAAGCCAAATGACAGACCTCCCATAATACACCAGCGGTTGGGTCAGGGGGTTGTCGAATGTGTGTGTGCTTTTCTCTTTTCTCGTAATCAGTGTCTTTGCTGGTTGTAGCCCTGATTACCACTGACTCCTCCCATTAGTTCAGCATCAACATTGCATGTTGTTTAAATCACTGCTGATTCCAGCAGGCCGGCCGGAGCCTGATGGTTAATCCGATGTTCCACAAGGGGATGTCAGAAATAGTAGTACTTTGTTGGAGCCGATAGCCTTGTGGGCAGCGCACTGACATATAGAGCAAATGCTCTTATGGCGACCCAAGTTTAAATCCTGGCTCAAGTTCCTTTGTAGATTTTGTTTCCCTATGTAAAAACTCTGTACTTTCCTGTCCTCTCCAGATATTCTGCCGCATTTAATAAAATGGGACAGAACAAATAACTTCCAAGATACAGATCCAAGGCTGAAATATGTCATTTTTACGAGGTTTACTTAAAGGAATCATTCACCCCACAATGATCATTCTGTCGTCATTTACTCACCCTCGTATCATTTCAAACCTGTATGACTTTCTTTCTCCTGCAAAACACAAAAGAAGATATTTTGAAGAATGTTGGTAACAGAAAACCGTCTTGTGTCCATACAAAGGAAGTCAATGGGGTCCGACAAACGGTTTTTGTTAGACTTGCAGAAGAAACCTGTTTGTGATTTGCAGAAGAAAGAAAGTCATACAGGTTTGAAATGACACGAGGGTGAGTAAATGATGAAGGTATGTTCTGTTTGGCTTCACTTTGATAAATCATTATTATTTTACACACCTTTTCGTTTTAAATCAACATTTTTTGTAGAACACAAAAGAAGATGCTAGATATGATTTTAGGGAATGCTAGTTGGCCTCGATCTTCATTTACTTTCATAGTACAAAAAAAAATAAAAGAGCATCAACTTATTTTGAAACGAGGCTGAAAGGATTTGGAGCAACATGAGGGCGAATTAATGATGAAATAATTTGTTTTCTCTCTTTATTTTAAGTATTTATGATAAAACAATGTTGCTATACTAATGTAAATCTAATATAACTTGAACGTTTTAGCATTCGAATCGTAACAATTTGTCATCAAGACAAGCCTAGTTTCACATCATTGATTGACAACAGACAAATGATTTTGACTTGACGTGCAGTCCATCAAAAGCTATACAGTAGCTTCACTAAAAGCCTAAGATATAATTATTGATCCTCTTGACTGTTGTCTTTCATTTGTATTGATTGTGTATGTGTATGTGTGTGTGTGTGTGTGTGTGTGAGAGTCCGAGCTAGAGAGATGAACCTGTCTGTTGGTGATTGAGAACTCTCTTTATGGATGTAGCTTGACAGAGTCACATCCTCAAATTCACTCGTTCATCCGACATTCAGAACATTTCCATGTAATGTCAGTTATCTGTGCAAATCGCTGCCCTCAAGGTCCATTCCAGGACACGTTTGTTTTTTGTAACTGGACATAGTTCACAATTACCCTCACAGGGTTTTGGATTGGCATCATATTTTAGTGGAGAGTTCTTTGATCATTACTCAGCTTCATGTCATTGCAGACCTGAATGACTTTCTTTGTGAACACAAAAGACGATATTTTTTAGAGCGTTGGTGATCAAACAACATCGGACCCCATTGGCTCCCATCATATGTACACTAAACCACTGTATCATCTTTTGTGTTACACAGAAGAAAGGGACATACAAGGTCTTGTATTTGTATTGACGCTTTACCTTGGAGTTCCCACAGCTCCTGCTCAAAATGCAAAAGCAAGCAAAATGCCTTGTGCAGCATTGACAACCGTAGAAAAATACTTATAATAAAGTTGTAGTTTATTTTTTCATGTGCTGTAGAACAAGACGGCGGAGACTCAACGGGTGGCAGCTGCTGCGGTTTTGAAGTTTTGTTCGACAAGCTGCTTTTAATGTCTTATTTTCCAGTTACACTGCTGAAAACAGACGGGAAAGGGCTGAATTTACAAGCTTAGCTTTTGATTTGAAAAGCAAAGTGGGTTTGTTATTGCATATTTGTTTTATTCTGACAAAAGTCTCTCTCTCTCTCTTTTTCGCCCAGAGTGCCCAGTTCTACAAGGTGACCAATGAGAACTATAACAAAGCAGCCGATGAGGTCAACGCCAAGTTCAAGTGAGTTCAGAAGAACAGTATGACACTCGTCAGATACAAATTGATTCATTCATTTATTTGGCAAAGCTTAGCTGAAACACAAACTGAACTTTAGCAGTATAAAAATATATGTATTGCTTACATACAGATGTTATACTATAATGCACATCAATGTTCTTCATTTTGTTGCGGTAGTGCTAAAAAATGTTCTTTAGAAGAAAAATCACTAAAGCATCATTTACCCTGCCAGCAAATAGCAGCAACGGAGCGACATGATCTCAGTCATTTCAATGGGAGCTTGGTGACTTCTGTGACAAAATTGAGAACAGTTTAACTTTGAGCAAATGATGAGCGACTACCAAAGTCAACAGACAATTAAGTTACTCATTTACTGCGAGTCATTTTGTTATTTGATATGAAATTTTGTCGCTCATGATTTGTGTAAAAACTAAAGACACACGGGGCAAAGCTGATAGCGGTGTGTGCGCAGCTTCACTAAGAGAGAAATCAAATACGGAATTGCTAAATCTGTTCATTTATTTAACCGAAACTTGATTAAAGTGTAATAATTACTTCTTTGCTTCTCATATTTACAAACTTTCCCTAGAGAACTTGATCATGGCACAAGTGTCGTGAAAATGTGAACACAGTCTCGGCCATTAGAAATCGCTGAAAACTTGTAACTGAAGAGGATCCCAATTATAGGACATTTTGGCTCCATATATCTTAATGTGGCCTATTAGCCCCAATAGTAATGCACGTTGGTAAAGGGGAAGTGAGCGGAGACTAGCCTGTTTTAGGATTAGCCTTGGCTCAGAAATCACATTAGACTATCATTATCCCTTCTTCCTCAGTGCCAACACAGGGATCATCGTCTCTTTAGAAATGTCAGAAATTGATTTGTGATGTCCACTGGGGCAGAATTGGAGTCGGGAGGGGGAGGTTGTGCAGCTAATGCTAAATTGCATTAGGAAATGCATTAAAATAGCATTAGCCTGACATGGTTCTCCGCACAGGCTTGCGCCGGGGTGTCATGTGACCAGTGGGGCCCGCAGTGAATGCTCCCATTGGCTGATTGCATTAGAGAGGTGCATTAGCCGCGCTGTGATTGGATTACGGGGTGGAGGGAGGAGTGTGCAAGAGTTTTTTTAGGACGTAATGAAATGTATTCAGGGTCTGGCGTTACACGAGTAGCCAGAGTGCCATAAACCCTTCTGACGGCTAATCGGGTTTAAATGCATGCTTGCGAGAGAGAAAGACGGAAAGAAAGTTTGTGTTTGATGAACGATGTGCCACAGGTGGGTTTTAAATAGCACAGGGATGTTTCCGTCATACATTAGAAAGACTTTTGATATCTATATTGCTTTTCCCGAGTGGATATTAGAATAATATTACCCTCCGAAGGGAGAGCAGGAGATAAGATCATATCAGGAAATGGGTTGAGTAATAAAAATTAAGTATGTTTTGAGTGCCTTTTGATTTCCTGAAAGTTGAAACTGCCCAAGAGATAAATATGGAAGTCCAAATCTGCATAATTGATGGCATTAACACGAGTTCGATACGATTATCTTTATCGTTGAGCTTGAATGCGGCTGTTGATTCAACATCTTCCTTTTCAAGGTTGCAGAAAGACCCATCTGACTTACAGAGATCACCGTGAATCAACTACATTCCAATTAACCAATCAGTACCCTCCGTACCCAAGACACCTTACTCTCGCCGACATATGCACACACACAGTCTGTCAAGATGCGTAATGTTGGATGCTGGAAAAATTACAGGTGATGACTTTGAGTGTAGGAGTGTAATGTTGTCTTTAGCCACCTGTCAGTGTTGACCTTTCTCTCAGTCTCGCGTTGCTATCTTGAAGCATGCAGTCTGTGTGTTTGTCAGGTGTCCCTTGGGGGGCTGCCGTACTTGGTTTGACAAAAGAGACACGTAAAGGCTTCAATGGGTTGACCTCTTGTAGGTTCTCCTATCTCTCTTTTGAATGGCTTTGGATGTCTCAGCTTGTCCACATTCGTTTACCTTCCATTAACGTGTCCCGTTCAGGTCAAATGCCACTTGTTAGTGTTCAACTCCCCAACATCCAAAAAATCACATGACTTTCATTTACGTTGTTCAGGAATAGTTCAACCCAGATTATGCACGGATGTTAGTTTATGGAATAATATCAGAGGGGTAAAGCCACCCAAAGACATACCAAAAGCTACAAGGCCTACTTACTTTTTTCTTGGTAGTTAGATATACAAGGTAGTCCAGTTGTAAGGGTTTCATGTAAATTATAAAATATCCTATTTTGTTGCCTTGTCTTTCACCAAACGGACATTAAAAGAAATATACAAACAGCCGCCTTCGTATTCTCCGTCATGTTTGTTTTGTAATGACGTGATTGCGATCCAGCTTCTCTCCTACTAAATAAACTTGCTTCTTACCTCTTGAGTAGGCGGGTTTGCGTGATGTGGGGTCTGGAGAGGCGTGTTTAGGGCAGGGTTTTTAGAGCAGCGCTGCCGTGGTACTGACCTGACAGTGGAGAAACAACTTGATATTGGCCTCACAGCTAGAAGCCCGAGGCTCCTGGCTCGGCCCAGCTCAAGGAAAGCCCTGGCCCGACAGTCGAAAGCCGGCTATTGCCTTGCATTGTCACGTCTTCAAGACTTGGAAAACGCTCTTGTTCACGTCTCTTTGGAAAAGCCCCTTATACACAGCACGTACTCACTCTGTAATTGGCTTCTATAAAGAAATAACTCCATTTAAGAGGCCATGAAGTTTGACTGCCTATTGAAGCACAGCTTGACCTGTCTTAGCCAGCACAATTATAGCTATTACAGCGAAATGTAAGTGAACGGCAGTCGAGCGGCCATAATATTTAAGCCAAGGGTTCTGTTTTGAAAAGAGGTCAGTAGACGGCTTAGCAGCCGAGAATATCAACATAGTAAACGGCCGCTGAGCAAGAGCAGAGCAGAACCAAAACACACACTTAAAGTTACGGCCTGTCTGCTACAGGTTATCAAACTCTCGTCAACCCTAAAGTGGCTCTCCAGACTGTAACCGGACCACTTTTACCTCCGTTCCAACTGCAACTAGAATTACCTATACATCATTCTCTTCACTCCCTCCCCATCTTTTTGTTTTCTCCGTGCCTTTCTCGTCCTCGAATCTGACCTCTGCTCGGAACATCTAGAGCCTCTCTCCGTATCTAGTCCTCTTCCTTCTGTTCTGGTTGGTAATGGGATGGTATGAGGCTGTAACAGAGCCTGTGGATTGTCTTTTTTTCTTTCCTTTAGTGGAACTGATGGATCCTTTATGAAAATGATTAAAATTAGCTTTAGACATTTTGTTGGGAGTTTGGAGTGTACAACGTCATTTCTATCATCATTATTGCCCTTTGGCTTTAAGGTTAGGGTTAAAACGTCTGGGGATTAGGTTATGTTTTAAAGATTGGGATTCAGGGTTGGAATTACAATTTCAGGCAAGGTGTTTGGAATAGGGGTTAGAGATGAAGGTTAAAAATAGACGTTGAAGAACATTGCTCTCAACCAGCCGTTGCTTTGTTATTAAGAACTCGAGATATGGATAACGCTGTGATTGGCTGTTAGGAACTCTGTTTTGTTCACCCTCATATCTGACCTCTTTTCCATCCAAAACCTCTCTTCTTTCCAAATCCTCCTTTCCTTCCATTCCAGCAGGTAATAAGATGGCGTGAGTTTGTATCAAAGCCCGTCGCTTCTTAGTCGAACTGATGGATCCCATTTTAAAACCGAAGAAAATGAGCGTTTGTCATTTTTCTTCATAACAGCTTCATTTGTTTTGATTTCTGTCTGCCTGTCACACAGCCCGTCAGCTTCTAAATGAACATACATGTGTTTTTTTTAGAAGTGCACGCTTAACCTCTTAACCTCACTAGACCGGGAGTGCTTGTAAATGATGACTGATAGTCACATGTTGTCTATTAAAAGCGTGATCCCGGTTCAGCTAGGACGACTGTAAAACATGAAGTTAAATACACAGCGCTGGCGGGGCCGATAGTTCATTAGTCTTGATTTGAAAGAATTAAGACTGTTTGAGAAATGTGGTGGTATTTTATTAAGCTGAATACAGCACTATGGGGGCGTCTTTTGTCTGGGTTCTGTGGTCGTATTCTGCTCAGTGGAGAGCCGCCGGTCCGTGCGCTACTGCACCTGAACAGTTTTGTCTAGTGAATCCCCCACATACTGGCACACCTGAATGCAGTCCTTCATTTGCTAGTGTAGGGTGAAAAGAAAGGTTGCAGGATTTAGGATAATTTCTCTCTGTCGTTTCCTGTCATTTTCTGCTTTTTCTTTTACAGCTTCTCTGTTTTATTAGAACCGTTCCAGCTAAAATCCATTTTTCCCTCTGTTGATGTGTGTGATTTTGTCTTTGTTAAAATCAGGGTCCATAATGTACCTTTTTTCACATGTGATGGGTGTCAGCTAAGTTGAGAAAATGTACTAGTCAGAAATATTTCTTACTGGCTATAACTTCGGTCTGCAATGTCAAGGAAGATTCCACATTTGTTTTCCATGTTGAGTTTAGTAGAAAAACATCACAGAGGTAAATTTGCATGCAAGTTTTTTTTTCTTCAAAAGGCAATTTCTAGGTTTGATTTGCTTGTATCTTTTTGCCTTCTTGTACTTGCGTCTGAATGTAAGACTGTAAGCATCAGACGGACATTCTCATGTTGCTTTCTTAATTTCTACATTGTTTCTAAGAAAACACGGTTTTAATTATTAAGTCAATTAATTATTACTAGCATTTTTATGGAAGTGGTAATTTTAGACTTTGTTTAGATGTTCTTTTTTAATCATCCTTATGACTTTAAGATACATTAAGTGTACTATTTGTATGCCATTTATTCTCCAAAAAGTAGATCTTTACTACATTAACTTTAACATTTGCTCAACCAATGATTCTGGGGTGGAGATTCCTGTTCATCCAACCAATGGAAGAGAGGGGGGTGGCTCAGAAAACAGTTAGTTAACCTTAAATACAGAAGTTAAAAATGTCTTTCTCAGTCTCTCTCGTACTAAAGCATCTCATATCTGTGTGACTCTCTCAGGCCTCCGTGTCACATTCATCCGAGCGCCTGCAAGCTGTTATTTATGACCCACATCTCTTTCTCTTCTACCAAAATCCATTGCAGCTGTACAGAGGGATTTACACAGAGACATAAATAAATATATACACACCTATGATATTATAGAGCTGTCCTGCTTTCTCCTGCTTGATCTGTGGATGGAGAGAGAGAGGTGCTTCTTTGAAATGTTTTCTTCCTGCAGGGCTGTTGATTTTTGCTAAAAGGCTTTCTCGCTTATATTTCTAAACTCTTATTTTGTTTCCTTTTGCTTATTTTTTATCAGTTTTACATCACAAGTCTAAAGGAGGGGGGGGGGTCATAGACACCAGCTGTGTGTATTTTAGCGTATAGACTGAGGAATGGATGCACAGATAGAGAAAAGGAGGGATAAGAAACGTGAGAGAGAATCCCCGGCCCATCCGGGACCCAAAGACTTGAGACGGGTGACTGACAGCAGGCGTCCATTCATCTGCCCTTCAGAGCCCCTAATATAAATGATGCAGCGGATTAAACCACGTCTGATCTAAAAAAAGAGTGTCTCCCTGAATAAGGCAGGATAGCATCTCCCACCCGCCCCATCCTTTCTTTGCATTTTGCCGCCCCAAAGGTCACTTCTATCAAATGAAAAGTTTTGTGTGTGTGTTTTTACACCCTGGGGACGGGGGATGTCGTTTTTTGGACACACTGAGCCTGAGATTTAATGAGAACCGAGGGAACATATCATTTGCATATTTGGTGTCCTTTCGACAAAATGTTGTTTGGTTGAATTTTTTTGACCTTGACGGGAACCTGAGTTGTAGATAATGATCTGTAAGGTGTAGTGAAATCCAGCAGGCAGCCGGTCAGGAAACTCTATGCCGTCTGGGTCACGGTTTGGTTATTTTGGGGTTGTTTGTGAGTATTTTTGAAAAGCTCACTTGAGGTTACCATAGTGTGTGCATGTGTCAGGGTCATCGGACGGTTGAAGGTCTCTTCAGCTGATATGTTGTGAAGCAGAACCTCATTAGACCTGCATTGTGTTTCAATGCGCAATTATCCTGCAGGGTAATTCTGTACGGATCAATTCCATTATTGACTAGCAATTGATCTGATGTTTACTTGTGAAAACACACCAAGAACATCATTTAACAGCTCTTTGTCACTGCCACTGGATTAGTTTATTAAAAATGCTAAAAGTAATTATGATGGATGGTCACATTTATTTATTGAATATTTCTGCACTTTGACTTTTCCCCCTTGCTTATTTTGTCTCTGTCTCTCTCGATCAGGCGATATGAAATTAGTCCAGTGTGCAGCGACCTTCAGGGTGAGATTTTGAAGTGCTACAGGGAAAATGCCGGAAAGACTTTGCAGTGTTCCAGCATAGCCTCACTTTATCTGCAGTGTGTCAACAATGCTAAACAGGTGAGTGCGTGTATCTGCATGCCTACTTTACTTACTTGTGGACAAAGACAAATTGTACACTAAAAGTGATGGGTTATTTTCAACTCAGCTTTGGGTAAAAAATGAACAAACTCCATCGTTGGGGTACAAATAAACTTTTGCTGGGTTGTTTTAACCCAAAGTTTGGGGTGTCCTTTTCTTGACCCAACACTGGGTTGAACATAATTCGGCATTTTTTTTACAGTGTATTTGAATTAACATACAAATATTATCAAGCAACTTGTCTAGTCTCTTTTTGTGTGAAAACAAGTTTGAGTCAAAATTTTATTTTTATCTATTGAGTAAATGTGAATGGGGATCAAGGCTGCCAGTCATTTTGTACGTTTGTAAAAACGTAAGGGTGACCAGATGACAAAGGATGTCAGTTGTAATAGGGCCTTGAAACGATTAATCGCGATTAATCACATCCAGAGTATCAGTTTGTGTTTGCATAATAGATGTGCACTGTTAATATTATTTTGGATTTATAAAAACATAGACATGCATGCATATATTTAAGAGAAATTTCAAATATAAGGATTAATAAATATGTATATATAACTAAAAGTATTCGCTAATTTAAATAAATACATGTAAATATTTCCTAAAAATACATATTTGCATAGTTTATAGACATATATGACAACTAGGGCTGTCAACGTTGCATTTTCTTAATCGCATGAAAAGGGAGCGATTAATCGTGATTTAAAAAATGTGATCTGTTGACAGCCCTTATTATAACACAAACTTTTATCCAGCATGCGAGTAGTCACGATTAATTGTCATTTTTAAGTGAACTTAAAGTGTTTAAGTGTTGCATAGAAATAACATTCTAGTATGTATTAGACTTTGCATGTTTGTATGTGCATGTTATGCCATTTCTCCAAAAGCCAATCATATGAATTAGCTTCCACAGCTCCGCTATAGCCCACAGCATCCAGACCTAGCGCATCAACCCCGCCGTACCTTTCGATCCCTGTAATAACACACACTCTTCCTACCTGACCCAGACCTGCATTTGCAAATCGAAACTTTCTCTCACTCTCCGCTCGGCTACGTGCACCACTAAGTTCACTCTAAATTGTAGGCTCAGACGAAAGAGTCATTTCCATAATACCAGCTGACAGCTGCTGTTCTTGGTCCTAAGTGTGTGTTAAATGAAGTAAGAGGGAACAAGGGTTGTGTCATTTAAATACCCCGTCCTGCAATCCCCGCCGCAACATCCCTGATCCGGAAATAGGCAAAATTCAGAAAATCTCCTCACCACACTCCAGCAATTCCAGACAAACACAATTTATATTCAGATGGGGCTTTTTCATTAGATTTTTACAGCAGCACAGTTTCGGGAGCGAGGGCGCAAGAGAAAGAGTATTGCTCTCTGGGGTATAAGTATTAAAGCTCTGCTGTGAATTCTCCGCTACTTAGGCAATACATCATGTAAATAAAGATATGTTTTATTCATTCTTGTCTCGCGCCAAAGTTACATGTAACTTATTTAGCATTTCTAATGTTGCTGCATTTGTGTGTGTTTATATGCACGTTCATGCATACTGTAGGACTGTACTTACTCTTAATGTTTTGTAAATTTAATATGGATTCTTATGACGACGTGGCCTATTTTATGATTTTATTGACTGGGCTGTGAGGAACAGGGCTTACCTGTGTAATAAACTTTTATTAGTCACACAGGAACACCAAAAAACAACAGCAAGTTAACAGAACCACTTAACCATGTTTATGTGTATATGGGTTAGAATTGTGGGAGATCTTCACACAACAAATTTAGGCAACATATATATACATATATATATATATATGTATATGTATATATATGTTTCATTTTTTAGTCTCTGAAGTACCACCTTAGAAGAACTCTCTCCAATACTGTTTAACAATTTTAGGAATAAGAAAGTCATAATATACATCCAGATGGTTTTTATCGCTTTGTAAACCCGACAGGGTGGTCTGGACCCTGACACAAAGCAGCTTTAAGCCAAGACACCAAGTTCAAACAAGACAAACATTCAATTTGGTTTAATCAGTTTGGTCAAGATGACTCCCAGTACCCGAATGAGTAAATGTTGGAGATGACCAATCAGAGATGAGTATTCTAGAGAGCTGGGTAATAAGCAATTTCAACTACTAAATTATCTTTGTAAATAGTTAAAATGTTAATACGTTTAATCTGAGTCAAACCATTTTGGTTTCTTACAAAACACAAAAAATATATTTTGAAGAATGTTGGTAACCAAACAACAGCGGTACCCATTCACTTCTATTGTATGGACACAACATCAATGGGTACCATCGTTATTCGGTTACAAACATTCTTCAAAATATTTTGTGTGCGGAAGAAAAAAGTCATACAAGATTGGATATGACAAAGGGTGTATAAATGATGACAGCATTTTCACTTTTGGGTGAACTATCACTTTAAATGTTGTGCGACACACCAGTGAAGATCCGCTGTCCTTGGACATTGACTGAGGTCTCCAGATCTTTGTCTCTTCTGTTTAATCAATTGACCACCAGAACTACAATGGCTTTGACCTGCCACATACTCTTGAGGTTTTTCATCAGTTCCCTGTGCTTTCCAAGACCACATCTATCAGCCCTACGGTTTTTCACCGTTTGTCTACATTTACAATCATCATTTGTCCTCCAGCCCTGGCTTGTCCGTCTGGATCGGAAAGTCCCGCAGGATCTTATCCTCATGCTTTACAAAGAAGGAAGACTGGATCAAGCCACCATGTATAATTTGTATTAACACCTCTTATTGAAGCTATCTAGATAGAATGGATCTAATCAGTGGTCACCATAGCTAAAGAGTAAAGAAGAATGAGTTCCCTCCATAAGCAATCACCGGTGGAAAGGGTAATGACAGTGATCGGTCATGGCTGAGGCTTTGTGAACATAATTACTCCATGGTTTATCTCTCCTGGACTGATAATATTTGGCTGTGACCTTCTTCTCGTTCTTCCATCACTTTGGGAAGCAGTAACTGCGGTACAACGTCGAGCCGATAGTGCCCTGAGCGTGGAGATAAAGTGTACACCCTCTTCCTCTCAAAGCACCAATACTACTTTATCACCAGCGATCTCGCTCTTTCTTATTCTTAAGACGTGGTCAAGCGGTCTTCACCTTCTCTCATTTTTCTCGACTGTCTTCCTGTTTAGGAAAGAGGGGAAGAGTTTGGGACTGGTGCATGTGTTTATGCCGAGACATGTTGCTGGAGGAAAATCTGTGTCCTTTAGAGCAGGGGTTCTCAAAGTGTGGACGTTTGTCCAGGGGTCCGCAAAATGATACCCCAGTGCGGAAAAAGCCAACAGAACCGCATGGTTTCTTGCCGCTTTTTCTCTTACTTCACACTCTCCAAACACGCAATAAAAACATTTGTTACTTTATTAACTTAAAAAGGGTCGAATCATAAATCTATCTTTTGTATATTGCTAAAGACGTTTAGTAGCTATGACATTTGTATATTAAGCCTGTTTGGGCCACTGAATAAAAAGGTAATTGTAACCTCAGCTCTGACTTTGTTTCGCCGCAATTCACACTTCATTACACCCAATTTTCATCTCGCATTTCTGAGAAAAATGTTGTTATTGCGAGCTTATGTCACGTAATTCTGAAAGAAAATACTTGATTTGACTTGATTGAAAACTATAGTCAGATGGGGTACACAGTATCTCAATTATACTCACCAGGACCCGCCAACATAAAAGGATAATAATAGCTAATAAAAAAGCGAATTAAATAATTGTATTATATTCACACAATTTTATCCATATTAAAATTTTAACAGTTAGCCTCTATTGTTCGCCACTGTTTGCTAAAATTAATAAATACAAGGAATTACTAGCCCATCATATTTCCTTTTGAATTCATTTTCAAATATTTAATTTTCAATGTTTTGTGTCTTTATTCGTTTACCAAAGTGTCTGATAATTTTAATTTGTATTAAAATCATAAAGCCAGATATACTAAAGCGAAACACTGATATGATTGTGACAAGGCACAACAATCTGTCATTCACTTCATTTACTGTCATCATAACAGCAATCTCTCTCTCTCTCTCTCTCTCTCTCTCTCTCTCTCTCTCTCTCTCTCTCTCTCTCTCTCTCTCTCACTCTCTTTATCCTTGCCTCACCCCTGAGATTCTATTTCCTGTTATCGGGTGAAGTTACCTGTGAGAGATGCGTATTGACAGAAATAAAGAACCGTATGTTTACGTTCAGACGTGTATTGGGGCTTTTTGCGTCCTCGGTGGTTCGCCTATCCGTCTCTTCTTTGTTTCACTCACAAACATACTCTCGTGCAATTCACTCTGTGTTTATTTTGGCCGTCTCCTTGTGTATTTGAGTGCAGTTCCATTTTGTTCCTAACACATATTTTGTCTCTCTTTCTAGGAGAAGTTAAGGACTGGAGGTTAAGTTTCGGAGCAGGAAGCGAGGGAGACCTGTGTGTATCTGTGATCTCACCGTTTATCGACTGTTGCAGAGGAAAGTCACCACCCAGAGACGCACCTTATTCACGAGAGCAATAAAATGAGGCACATGCTCAGACCTTTCTCTATTCCACCACCCTTAACCTCCACTTTTACCTTCCCTCCTGCTGTTTCTCAATTCTCCAGAAAAGGAGAAAATGGGCATAAATGGACAGAACAGAATGGGCACCGTGCAGTCCAGCCCAATAAGCAGGGGTGATTGTTGGTGGAACCGAATGTTCAAGACACCGAACCAAAAAGCAAACATCTCATCTTGGTTTACCAAGGCTGGTACACAATGCAAGAAAATGTAGAAGCACATTGAGTTGGTCGTTCTAGCCCGATCTCGACCTAACCACAACAATCTCAGAACTCCAAGCCAGTAGTTTTCAAATCAAAGATTTGGTCGGTTTGCCTTTGAACACTGACGTATCATTTGTCCTCTTCCCTGGAAGCCAATCACAATTCTCCACCACACACCTCATCGCACTTGACACATCTTCAAGCTGTTCATTGTGTTTTTGTGCGTTACGTTCATAATCCACTTGATTTGTTTTGTGTTGACGTTCACACGAGGCGTTCGGTCCGAGCCTCTGATCTGCTTTGACGAATTAAACTATAAAACCCTAAACCACTTCTGCCCGTGTCCTCTTATTGTCCTTTTAGATGCATGTTTTTAATGCATTGATGCTGTTCATAGTCATAGTAGATTAGGGTTTCATGAAAAGCATTTTTAAGACAAAAGCTAAAAGCACAGAGATAAATGAAGAGAGAGAGAGAGCAGATGCTACCAAGAATCAGAGTATTTGAGAGTAAAAGCACGTTTGCATCCTAAAGCGTAGCCCCTCTCTCTCTCTCTTATATCTCTTTCATTCTTCGCACCATTTTAAATTTATCCGTCAGGCTATGCAGTGTCGCTCCAGTAGTTCTTGAGAGGAGTGAAAATGCTTCTTCACTTTCAGGCTAAAATCCCTTTTACGCACACACGCTTTTCTAAAGTTGCCAGCCATGAGAACTCTTCACCATGCCAGAACATTCCCTGTGCACTGATAGTTCAGAAACACAAACATGCAATCTTCTTCATCTCTCGAGTCCTATATGGATGTCGGAGACTTGAAAACTGTGACACGTGAAGTAAAATGGGTTGTTGTTGCTGTTCGTGGTAGACTGTCCTAAGCGAGATGTACCATGAACAAAACACGTCAATTTAAAGTAACAAAATCTATATTTTTATGTTGTTTATATTTGATGTTTTTAAAATGTTTTAAGACAAACCATGTGCAAGTAATCATTCAACACCATAACTGAGTATTTTCTATATGACTATTAGACTTATAGACTTATTTGACATATTCATGAATCCCTGTATAGGCTACTAATGCAGACTGAGAGTTACTTTCAAGTTATTTAAAAACACGAAAAACACATTAATTTTTTAATATTTCATTTTAATGATCAAAGATGATTTTTAACAAAGATGCCTTTTTCGTATTTCCACAAACATCACGCCCACAGATTCTACTCGTCTCTCAAAACTCCAGGTTTTCTCCATCATTGCCTCTCAGCAATCAGAGGTTTATCTTCATTCTGTAAAGAGGATTCCTCTCAGGGCAGATCTACCTCTCATCTCCTCTCAGCAGCTACGGGCGGAAACTCCGAAGTCCTCTCAACTTTATCGGCCGTTTTCCTCTTTTCTTCTCTTTCTGATAGCTTGTCTTATTGTTCCTGTTTGTGTGGTGTGTGTATGTTTCTGGCGGCTGTAATCGAAGTGTTTCTCATGGAATTCTCTCTTAGGTTCTCGAATTCCTTCCAAACCAACGCTTGGCATTATGGGAAGGACAACTGCTGAGGCACCATTGCGGTTTACTTGTATTACATTAAAGACTCAATGTAGTGGTTTGACGGACACATTTTTCTTTTCTGTGTTAAAGCTACAATATGTAACTTTTGGGTTAAAATAAAATATTGAAAAACTACTCAACAAAATCTGGTTTGGAACAACCTGAGAGTGGGTAAATGAAGTGGGTGGACTGTTCCTTTAAGTGAAAGGCATTTCTATGACCAATACGAAGTTAGGAGGTGGGACTTATTGGCCTGTTCTGGTATAAAATACTCTCCTCCGGTTTGGTGTATACCTCTGGCACACCGGTCCTGCCGTGGGGCGACTCTCAGTTCATTATTTTAATGTGAAGGCAGATGGCACTCTTGTCGATGGGCTCTGCTAGTCTGATGGCTCTATTCATTAACAAGCTATATCCTCTAACACTCTCTCCAAATAATTTATAAACTGCAGACTTTCTCTTTATCATCCTCTTCTACTCCACAATGTCTCCTCACGACAGAGCCGCTAGCTAAGACGCCCAAAAAGGTTGTTTTAATTGACCCGTTAAATATGGCTGAAACATTCAATTTGATTGTTGCTAATGTAATTCAGCCAAAAATGGGGCATGTTGGATTAATTGAATGGAACTAAATAATGCATAAAGGGAAGTATGGATAACTTTGCGCAGGTAAAAGGAGAGAGAGATCATAAGTGGGTTTAATAAAAAACGTGATTTGTGATCACCAGAGGGGAGTGAACTCCATCTGTTCCTGCCTTTAACAGGAGCAGTTTTCACAGCTTTTTTGTAAATGTTGGTCTGTGTACATGTGTGTACACATTTAGTCTTGTAAATGCGAATTATTGTCTTTAAACAGCCTTGCCCACAAGTAACGGCTCATTCTTTAAGCTGCTTTTTCGGTTTCTACAGTGTGGGTAGGGTTAGGGTTAGGGACAGTGTGGGTAGCCCCGCCCACTGGGAAATATCATTGGTCCGAAATCCTGCTTCGTTTAGCTACATAATTAAGAACACTGTAGTAATTCATGTGTTCAGTAAGTTAAGACATGTGTTTCCCTTACTTTACTTTACTTTACTTTACTTACTTTAACTCATCAAAATAACATCCAATTTCAACTTTATAAGTTTTATGAAATGCAACTTTTTTGTCATATCTAGAACCTTTAAATGCAAGTAACTTTGAAAAGCTAATTTGATTTAACCTAAAATCTTTGTGAACTTATTTTTTTACATTTAACAATTATTTTTACAATTAAATTACTTTTTACTTCTATTGTGCTGCATCGTGCCGCTAATTCACAAGTCAAGATTTTTTACCACAAGAAAAAGATGCTACAGAGGTTTTTTTGTGTGTGGCTCGGATGGACACTTATCGTATCTATCCCGTGATGCCACGGGAGCTGAGCAACGGTCAAATTTCAAAAGTAAATCAAATAAATATATCGAAAAAAAATTATAATATACTGTATATCATTATATCCTATAATTTGACAGAAATAAACATTTCAATTTTTTACTGATTTTTCTTTTACAGTGGACATGCATATTTTCTCCTGAGAGGAGGAACACAATAATGAGGTTCATCGCTGCTGACTTGGCAACAGGCAGGGACGGGAGGCTGACCTTTTGGGCCGAAGCTATGGGTGTGCGTGGCCTCTCCCTGTTTGTGAGAGATGAAAGAAAAGAGTCCTGAGTAGATCATCTTAGAAGATACACACAGACAATTCTGGGACTGTACACACCTGCCATTGAAAGCCTTTCCCTGGCATGTTTGAACTTTTAGTTTGAACCGTTTTAAAGTATAAATACCAAGAGGAAGGAAGCTTTGTGCAACTTGACACATGGCTCGTCTATAAATGATCCACAGGTGCACAAGCATTAAACTAAACATTCGTCTACGTTCACACTATTTAGACTCTCTCTCTTTCTGTGCAAGAATGTAGTGAACATAAATCTATCCATGTGTGAACACTCAATCCCTTTTACTGAGGAACTGGAAAACTGGTTTTCCCTTTGAGGGGATTTGAATTATTTCCCCTGCTAGTGTATCTGCTCCAGTCGCTCTGTCTGGATGTACTGCAGCTTCTCTGTTCATCCCTCCCTCTGTGGAACAGTAAAATGTCTTCAGTCCCTTTTACAAGGCAGTAATGTTCTCTCCCACCCTAATCTTGCTCTCGTCTGTTTTATTTGTGTGGTGTGGGGAGGGCAGGAATATACTTCCAAGCTTATGAGCTTCAGGCACAGACTTGGCTGTTGGGAGCTCTTGGACTTGTGGGCTGTATACTGTATGCATATATTACAGTAAATGTAAAAATAAAAAGATTTCTAGTAAAATTTGTATTAGTTAATTATTAAAACAGACTGTCGCGTTGTGATTTTGTATCTTTTTGTCTCTCTCACCTTCAAACCCATGCAAAACACTTACGGACTGAAGAATATATTGTCTGATTCAACAAATGCCAAGTGTCCGTCTCTTGAGAGTCGCTCACGCCTTTTCCTCTGCCGCACGCACATTATCGTTGGTATATGGCTGCTTCCTCTTCTTCTTTTATTGGTTTGTGTCTCCAGCTAGGGGGATTCCACTAGGGGATTGTGTGTAGAAAAATAAGCCTGCCTCCATCCCGACTCGCCTGCAAAGCTGTGTAATTTCAGTTAGACGTGTTAAAGCTCTTTTAGGTCCTTCTGCAAAGAGCTCTGGGATTCGCAGAATCTCTCCCTTTATGGCACGTCCACACACACACACACACACCTGCTTTCATACGTGTGCGTATCGTAGCGCAGGAGCGATAACACTGTGCTTCCCTTTGGACTGACCTGTGCGCACATACATAAACGCTACATATGTATCAAACTCTGATGGAGTGGATAAATATATATATATATATATATATATACGTACTGTATCTATTTCTGTGCTGATAAATGCAGGATATTTTTATATCTGCTATATAAATATCCTGTACTTTCTTGCTTATTTTTTTGTAGTTTAGTTGACATTGCTGCATTATTTATAGATTTATAAACCTTCTAGCTTTGCACATTTTTTTGGATCTGTTCTTTCTGTCAGACTAATCTGTTTTAGTGCATTGTGTCACTTTATAAAATGCTGTTATCTAAGTAACAAAACACAAATTGCTTCGTCTTTATCTTTTCTAGCCCATGCTGTGAGGTGGCTATTGATTCATGTTCACTAAAAGCCACCTTTTTTGCTATTGTTTAGGCTGCTGGTTGATGCATGTAATGCGATGTCATTTTTAACACTTTAATTTAATGCATATTTAAAAAAACATGCTTTTCATGGTGACCTTGACCCTTAGTCGGCACCGTTTCAGGACTTTTTTCAGGACTGTTTCTCATGTGCTCATCTACAATCCTATGCCGACACGCTTCAAGTCTGCCTTTATTCTGCAACAAAAATAGCACTTTTGACAATTCTGTGAAATTCCAAAGAGAAAATTCAAGCTCCATCCTACCACTTATTTCTTGTTGAGGATCCTGTTTCACATAAGAGAAATGAAATTGGTGCCGGTCACTCTTTTTGCTTTCATTATATACCCTCCCTTTTCATTTCTCATTTTTGAAAGCTTTACAGGTTTATATAATCCTCCAGTTATGTGCAATTCTTTGAATGTGTGGGGTTATATTAAATTAATTGGGGGGGGTCTGAAATTAAAATTACTAGCTTTTCACCCAAACTATTTTAAATGAAATATATTATATAATTGTATATATTTTATTTGTACATTTAATTGATGAATTCTCCGTATTGAGTTCTTTTGATTCTCAGACATGCTTCAGATTCTCTCAAAGAACCAAAAGGAAAACTTGCTCCGTAAAAGAATGTATGAAAATAACTGAAAGCATTACTATTATTTTCACATATTTACGTTATGAAATTTTCTTTTTAACCACACGACTCAAGGTTTAAATATATAAGCATACTTTTCAGAAGATACCAAAGTCGCTTTGGGGTCAGATTGACCGAAAACTCAACTGGATGGTTAAAGTCAAGTTTCTTATAGACCACTTCGCAAACACTGGTCCAGTTTAGTTTTCTCTTTAGGTATCTCACGTATGTTATTACATCTTAAAGATGTTCCTTTAACATTTTGATTCGGTTACAAATGTCCTGCTGGTTGTATTCTGTTCAAAGATTTGTGCAGGAAGTTTTGACCAGCATCGTTTTTCAGAGTGGTCTATAAAAGAATGTACACAATACACATTGCGTTTTGAAATCACACATTTGCAGGATGGGTTAAAGACAAAATAATTGGCACTTTGTTTGTGTGATGTGACACAACCACTGATCGACCCCAACCCACCGGCCGATTCATTTCCTCGTTCTATTTCCAAATTCCTTGTTTTCACGCTGAACATCTTCGTAGACAAAAGAAGCCCATTAGGGGGTGTGTAGGGTCCTTCACTCAAGTGAATTAATCTTAAAAGAGAGTCCAATCAGACCCAGGCAGCCCTAATGCATGATGGCTTAATTACCTGTTCCTGTAATCCTAATCATACTTAAATATTTATAAGGGGGTAATCTTTTGTTTAGACTTGACCTTTCTCAGGGGCTCATTAGCATCCGCTTATTACCCATTTTTTCCTTTCTTTTACGGCCCTCGGCCTGTTATTGATTTTGATTACCAAACTGACGGCGCGCCGAACGCGGGTTAATTCAAGAACATCATGACATTTGCTTATCTGCATCCGCTGCAAAGAGAATTCGCCAATGGGACGTTCCGCGTGCGCGCGTTTGTTTATAGGTCCGAGGAGCCCGTCCGAAGCTTATCTGTAGCGTGCACCATTGTCTTTAATCGACCACGAATGAAGCAGATTCATATCCGCCAAGAGTCAACGGCTTCTTGTGTACTCAGCGTTTCGAGTGACCGGGATGATTGGATTTTGCTGTTCCGTGCGAATTACCATCCAACACGCCCCCCATTCCGCAACGTTCCCGCACGAAGCCTCTTCCCTCAGGCTATCCCAATGCCCTCAATCACAAAAACAGAAAAGGTCTTTCATGTAAAAATGAAGTGGATAGCATTCCCTCCGGCAAACTGAAAGGCAGAAATGCAGCTTCCTCTCTCACCTCGCAGAGTGCTGATGTTTTATTGGCGGGCCGCGTGTCTGTGTATCTGGTCTCAAGTGTTTCTCGCTCGGAGAACATTTACGTCAGATGTTCAAAGCACAATCCACACGCTATGCAAATACACTCGAAATGATTTTGACGTTTTCCGGCTTGACGGTAATATTAAACACTATCGGGATTTCGTCTAATAAGTGCTCTGTGAAATGACTTCCCTAAATTGGCAAACAATCAAACTTTATTGATTTTTCTTTTTAGATAAAATATGAATAAAAAAAAGAAACTAAAGTTTTTCACAAGCTCTCTTGAACGAAATCCAATAACTCCAGCATTGCACCCTTGCCGGTCATTTGTACCATAAGGACCCATCATGTCTCTCCTTACACACCTGCTCGATTTCACAATAACCATCACCGCAGTGACCCGCAGCAGTCGATATACTGTACAGACGAATCTCTCTCTCTGTGCTATATCTATATCATCACCACACGATGACAAATCAAGGCAATAAATGCTGGCAGCTAAAATCTTCCATAGTAGGGTCCCGGAGGAGAATCTAGTGGTTTCTGTGAATAGGATCATCTGTCGGGGTTATAGACAGAATGTTATGCTTATTTATTTCTCATTCAAGCGCTACTGTAGAATGCAGGCCAATTTCAGTGTGCAGTGGCCCTCTTCATAACCTCTCGCGCGCGCGCGTGTGTGTGTTCCTCATAATGAAACTCAATTGCTCTTAGTTTGCTTTTACCACATGCGTGACGTCCAACCAAAATGTTTGCCAGAAACAACCAACGCAAAGACAATAAAGAGCCATTTTGCACCCAACGTAATTCTAATCCTTCTCCCTCAGCTCCAGTATTTCAGCTCCAGAGATCATTGTGGCAGAAACAGACCGTGGCAGTACGTCTGACTGGCAGGCGTCATTATCAAGCGTGTTCCTTTGGACACGCCATTCCAGACTGAGAAAGAGGTGAGAGGGGCCCATGTTCAGTGAGCGTGTAATGAAGCCCGGTTTGGATCAGGGTCATCGACTCGAGTGCCATTTATTTCTGCAAGGAGTCCGGTGTATGCGCTTCAAATTGCTGCCGTTGGAATGGTTGAAAGCTAGGGACTAAAAGTGAGAAGACAGACTGTAAAAATACTTCGATATGGTATTTCAAGCAGTGTCCTATAATATGACACTTCAACCATTACTCTCAATACTGTCAAATCGAAATGCTTATAGATCACATCTTGCTTTAAATCTATTGACGTCAACAGGTTTGGTTGAAGGTTATGTTTGGGCGATGAATATGATCTTAGTATCATTCTGTCTGTGAGAGCTTCTTGTATATATATTTTCTCACATCTGTGTGTGTATGTTGTTAATTGTTATTGGGGGTCTTTGAAACAGACTGTGCCCCTGTCTCTGTTCATGCCATCAGGACAGAAGCAGTCATCCATACAGCACATTGTCTAGATTTTTATTTATTTTGCAACCAACGGTCTCTGAATTTCCTCGGAGCAGCCTGCTGGACAGCTGCAGCATATGAAGCCACGTTACACTCATTAGCATGAACAAGGGATGAGACCCTAGACACACACACACACTACACGTGCTAATGCCCACCCTCTGTCTCCGGTATGGCTGTGCATATGCATATGTGCTTGTGTAGTTCCACAGTATATGCGTATACTGACACATCACGGGTCAAAGGGACACACCACAATTTAGTAAAACTGTATTGTTACTGTAGAATTTATAACACAAACGTATGCAAATTGTCAATGTCAGACTGAAAGCTCGTATCTCCAAAACCGCATATTTACAGAAAAAAAACACTTTTCCATAACTAAACACTTTTTTTCAAAGTTGACAAGTTATTCCTTCTTACTTTTTATTGGTTGGTTTATTGGTTAAATAGCAAAACCCCCGACAAACATGAAGAGTAACTATTTATGAAAAATAAAATCTGAAATGATAGCTTTATGAAAATAGACTCTTAGGTTACAACAAACAAATAGTTTTTAGAAATTTGTCAGTAAAGACATTTTACATTTCTGTTTTCATGCACATTAAAATTTCACAAAAATAAACCTTTTGTTCCAGAACCTTTCACTTTGATATGTACGATATCTATTTTGTATGGAAATACCATGTTTTGTTTTGTTGTTAATACTTTTATATAAAGACATACAATAAGGTTATAAGAAAAAGTCTAAAGCTGTCTTAAAACCCATCTCATGCTGGTCAATGTTTTGGACTGTGCAGTTGTAAGTTGACGTTCATATGTTTGCCTTTAAACTTATGGTCTCGGGTGCTGTGTGTGTGAAGGGGAATTGTTTAATTTGATTTAATGGCTACAAGTTAAACTGCTCAGAAGGGAGAGAGAGACGTCAGTCAACACTAGCACGAACAGAAATGAAGGACGATTAAGGTCTGATTATTGAGCATTAGAAAGTGTCAAATTGGATCACTCAAATGTATGAGACTCTTCTGCTCTGAGGGTTCAAATGAGGACAGAAGGGAAGGGGGGGGACACGGATGAGAAATATGAGTGATCTTCAAAAGCATATGTGACATACATAATCAGCCATATTCACCATCTTAAAGCATATTAGCACCTTGGCCAGGCTGTGAATCCATCTTAAAGATGTACATCATACGCACATATAGTATGTATGCAGGTTCATTTAGCCGCAGATTCATTAAGAGCACAACAAAACAACATTAGCTCCTTCCGCCGAATAATGTTGCTTTAAGTATGAAAGTTTATCTTAGAAAAGTACGTGAAAAGTAGAGAAACGTCGGTGAGGTGAGCAAGGGTACAAAAGCAATAAAAAGCGAGTGGAGAAAGAGATGGTTAAAGGATAAAAGGGAACTGTGGGGCAGAAGAGTGAGATATGAAAGGCTTGACGAGTTGAGAGAGGAGGCGCAGGGCTGTGTGTTAGTTCCTCTTCATTTGCTCTCTGTATGTGGCATAGAGGTCAAGCTGAGAGCTGGGACTCGGGCCATGAAGGAGAGAGCAAAGACAGCCTTAGGCGAGAACACACACATACACACCCTGTATACACTTATGCTCTATATGCATATGCCTCGATCACACATACACACACTCTCTGTTTAGAATAATACATGCTTTAACAGACAGAACTATCTGGTGCACAGAGAACAGATACAGTTCATTTTAATGACAAAATGCACATTTATCTAACTTCCATGCATGAAACAAATCTGCATTTTCAATATACAGCATGTTACTTTTTTACCCTGTTGAAAAAACAGCTGATCTTATCCGGTCTACCAGCCTCTCTACTAGTCTCAGCTGGTTAAGTTATAAGCAAATACTTTCATATAAGTAAATACTAAAAGACCAACCAGCTAAGCCTTGCAAATAAGAATCCAGTGAAATGTATTCTGATTTCGATCCCAAGAGATCTCTGAGACAACCCTGATCTTCAGACATGGATGACACTGTCACATCCTTTCAATGCTCCAAACACGATTCCTCCATCAGCTGAGCCCTGTTTACCCTCACCTCAGTAATCATTGAATATAATCAGCAGATGGAGGCAGAAAGGCAGCGTTGTTTCCATTTCCAAAATCAAATATGCGCTCGTCATAAAAAACGAAGAAATAAAGCCACCAGAGGAATCTGCAGATCCGCAGAGTAAATCTAATTTCCCTACAAATGCGTCTGAAATATTTCAAATCCACGGCCCGGGTTAATCTAACGCTTCATTTACATTCAAATAAAGCAGAAGTCATGTCTTATCAATAATAAGAGGAAAAAATAAATGAGGTTTTAAAGAAAGGAACTTGCGGTTTTTCTTTTTCTAGAGAGTCAATAAAACATAAAGGGACTCA
The DNA here is from genome assembly GCF_947034865.1 of Barbatula barbatula. NCBI lineage: Eukaryota > Metazoa > Chordata > Actinopteri > Cypriniformes > Nemacheilidae > Barbatula > Barbatula barbatula. The sequence continues at coordinate 6,722,423 of NC_136768.1, read as the reverse complement.
ATTATTCTATTAGGCTGAAACATTGCATTACCACCGAGCGTTACTGAGTCAACAGAGATTTTCGGGCGTGTTTGATGAAGTTTGGTATACACACAGCATACTCAATGAGCAGTGGCCCGGTAGAGGTGTGTGTTTAACAAATGAACGAGAGAAGAAGAGTGTGACCGAGGAAGCCTTGTAATGTTGAAACTTCTCTCATAGCGAAATGCTTTGTGTTTGTTTCCGTGGTGCTTGGAAAGAACGGCATCAGCGCTACATTTAGGTAACTTTGTTAGGTCCGCATTGTCTTACATGCATGAAACTCAAACCATGTGGTTTGATGAGGAGAGGGGTGTTATAAATGCAAGTCATTGGAAATAAAAGTCTAGTGTGACCGAAACAGAAATGTTCTTCGATGTTAAAGGTTTTCTAAGGAACCATTCAGCGAAAAATATTTATTTAAAGACACAAAATGAGCAAGAGAGAGAGAAAGAGGAAGAGAGATCTACTTGTCTTTAAAGTGTTCACCCAAAACAGCACATAAAACCAATGAAATGAATGGCTTCTTTTGTGCTCTGCCGAGTCATGCAGGTCTGAAATGAAAATAGAGTGAGTAAATAATGACAGAATGTCATCACTTTAAGGATGCGTGAGGCATGCCACCAGTCCTTTGCTATTCAGTTGACGATTTCACACTTCTGTTTTTGAAATCACAGAAAGCAAACACAGGTGTGCTTATTCACCACTATAGTCTCAGAAACACCCACACCGTTCCCTGTTCTCTAAATAAACCATCAACACACACAACAAACACAGGTGCACATTACTGATTATCATGGTTTTGGATGCAAACTCGCCAAGGACATTATCGGCTACCACTGGGACTGTCTGAAATAAAGACACAAGCGCACATGCAAGACGCCGGCCCGCTTCTGCACCTTGGTTTGACGGTGATAAAGGTTTTTATATGTCATCTGCTCATGGCTGCTGAACTTGCAGTGTGTGAAACTGTCTTTTAAATGTCACCTTGTGAAAACACAAGCGAAACTCCCACAGCACAAACGCACACTCGTTTTTCAAAGGCAATTCCTCGTATAATGTACTGAATGAGGGTTTGAGAGACAGACATGAGCTCGTGTTCCTACGTTTCTCATTCCATCCGTGGCATTCGGGATGCACCCCCGCTCTTGACCCTAATGGTTCTGGGGGCAGTTTACAGTCACACTATTAGGAGTGAAAAATTATCTCCGCCTGCATCCCTGGGCAACCCGCTGACCTATTAATGCCAATCAAATCCCACGCAGACCGTGGAGAGATTATGATCTAAGCAGGCCAGAGATGGAGAGATAGTATCAGCTCTCCGCTTTCAATCAATACGGCTGATTCTAATAGCCATTGATTGCATCAAAACCTTGATCCCAAATCGCAGATGTGATTATGTAATGGGGAGCCGTGACACTTTATTGAAAACAATGAGTCTGACGCGGGACGCTGGAGGAAATATTAATCTTACTGTGTCACGTAACAGAACTCTGTCGCTCCGCTTGATTTATGATGTGGGTGTGTCGTGGCGAGACGTTGTGTGTTTACGTGTGACAGCCGAACATATTGACATGATGTAGGACGTGTTCAGAATAGCATATTTTCAGCTGTATGTGTACTGTAAACGGTGTAATGTCAGTACGTGAACAAATGAATAAAAATATGCCTCTGTATTTATGGGATTAACGCAATTACGATCCTTCAAAATCGGCCAGAATGTGAATGAAATAGTTTATTCATGTAATGACCCATAAACCTACTATTTTATCGTTTATTCTTGTTTATCAAATCCTTGTAAAACAAAAAGTTTTATTCCCGTAACGATGTCAGCGGCTCAATAAACATTGAATTTGGATGGAACATCGCAATGCTTATTTATTTTTTATTGTGTGTGTGTATACATTCATCATCCCTCTGTCAACAAAGATCTGTTATTAGTTTTAATAAAGAAAAATATACACCCAGGCACCCTGGACATATGACAGTTCATCATAATGACCTGTGATGGATTGACGTTTATAATCCCTCCGTCCTTATTCCAAGAGAATTCTATGGCGTTGCATCTTTTTCTTTGTATACATCCATGTCTTTGTGTGCATTGTCTCAAATTGTATTATGTGTCCCATTGTATCCTCACCGATGCAGGAAACGGGGTGGAGAGGGGAAGAGAGAGAGAGAGAGAGAGAGAGAGACGCTCACCCTCACCAGTAATAAATCAAGAGAGATATGATGTAAATAAAATAAGGCTTTGCACACCGTATATCAACTTAGATGAAGGTTCTCTGTAGAAGAGAGGAGAGTGGTAAGAGTTATATTATGATTTCAAAGAAAGAGGCTTTTGTTTATGTACCAAAGAATTGCACAGATCTAAAATCTAAGTGCATAATAACCTCCCATAATGCCCCACCAGCCCCACATGTAATAAAAACCACTTGAACGACCCTAGAAATTCTTTGAAAAACTATCTATTTTAAATCAATTTTTAATGATGTAATTTATATGTTAATGTATATGTATGACTGGTTGTTTTGTAGCGACCGATGTCATAATACACACTTACTTTGGCAAACATTTCAATTTTTTGGCAACACAGCCACTAACAAACATAACGCAAGAAAGCCATACAACCCATTCAACCACACAGCACGACTGGACACGTAGCTGGTTGTGACCACACTGTATACAGATAACCTCACCTTCAGCAGGCGTGATTGAAAAGCCAGAGGCAGAGAATGTTTTTGGTGAATGTGTGTTTGTAACTCATCCTTATCACCACTGCCGTGGGCTACAGGTGCTCGCTGCATCTCAGCCATGCAAATGATAGCAGGTTCTGACAGAGGGCAGGTTCACATGGAAAACTTTACGTATGATTCTGGGCCCACAAGGCCTTCTGTAACCTTTTCTCAGGGATGTCTGCCTCTATAATAAAGCAATCTCTCCAGATGAGAATGTCTGAGTTGGGACACTGTGCCAGGCAGACACACGACACACACAATGATTGCCATTGACCTGGAGGATGGAGTGACCAGCTGTGTGCGAGGAACAGTGACGACAGTCATGGGTACTCACAGGAATCAGGAATCTTGTGTATGTGAGTTTAAATTCAGCAGAATGGTGAGATCATTGCTATGAGGCCACATTGAGACGTGTGAGAAGGCTTTAAAATGGATAGAAACACACATTTAGAATACAAAGTTCCTCTTTGCGGATGAATGTGATGTTGTTGTACATTGACACATCTTGGTTGTTTCTTTTCTTTTATCTGTTAGATTACATTTATATGATTTTTGACTTGTATTAAAATGTATTTTTATCCTTGTCCCAAACTCTCTATATTGATATCCATTTCTAGTTTTAAAATGTCTTGAAATATATAAAATATTTTATTTTTAAAACTATAATGTCGGTTTGTCAATGGCATAATTTGCCTTGACCAAAAGCGTAATAATGTTTTATTAAAACAACGTAGTTGTTTTTAGTTTAAAGTATGATCCAAAAGATCAAGAACTGGCTTTAAATGACACACTGGACATTCAATGTACAGAAGATATAAGAAACATTTATCAGAATATTTTTTACTGTAGCTCATATTTTCCCTAAGAAGTAAAAATGGCCATTGATGACATGCATTCATACACAAATAATATTATAATTATAATTGAATTGTGTTGAATGTTATTTTATTTATTCTACATCGGAACGCTAACACATATGACAGAATTGCACTGTGCATGTAAAAACAACTGGACAAATAACTAAACCGCTGTGAGTGTTTTAAGAGAGTGAAATTGTTGGACACACAACCGATGCCAAACAGATCACAAGAACAGATGAGGTTGTGTGCACAGCACTGACAGACATGGTTATCAAAGGGATGTGCATCAGACAGAAATCGGTGTTGAAACACAAAAAGCAGCCAATAAGAGGGTGGACACATTTATGAAGGCAGACACTATAAATCCTGCCATGTCAATGGAAAACCCATAAATATTATGGGTTGTGGTGTAAAATGGCTCTGTGCATACACATTTGGCATGCACGATTTAATAGCATAAATCCAGTACGGTACCCTACAATGCTGAGAAAGATGAATGCTGAAATGATATTACGTAGCTGGTAAGTGCAACCTCTATTTGCCCACCCTCCTGTCCCTCTCTGTCTAAATCTAGGATTTAAAAAACTTGGTGTGCGCTAAAACTCCTCATTCTGAACTCAAAGTCATCATTCATAAGAGGTGTAAAGCGGAAAATGGCGTATCACTTTCGTGGGACACCGTCAGGTGCACTCTTTACTAATGCAAGACCACTATTCCCACTGCCAAAATCTGAGAGTAGCCTACAGAAACATGAAGTGCTGTGAAACTAAAAGAAACCACTCTATTGACTTAAATACATTTTACATGAGTGTGTCAGAAGTTTTTACTAACAGACACATTTTTTTTTTATTGAAGAAAGTATCAAAACAGACAATAGAAATACAGTACATTTCAAAACATTTCAAAAGCTAGGGGGAGGTACAGTCAGTATTATAGGAATACTTCAAAGAGTGTACATGCTTGCAGAATTTTAGTAACTTTTTGTTTCTTCGAGGGCAATATTGTCTCAATATAAAGCTTCACTTCATTTTCAAATGCAACAAAACACAGCTTTTTCCCTGAAAATTTGCTTTTATGAATGTGGAATTTAGCCATTAAAATTAATAAAATAAGTGCAGGGTTGTTTATCTTTTGAGTTTACAATACCTAGTAGAACAATTTTCCACAGTAATGTAAAATTTTTATCAATATTTCCAACAATGAAACAAAGTACATTTTGCCTAAAAAAAGATACATAAGGGCAGTGCAAACGACGTAGTTCTAACACATATTCCTTATACGATTTGCGTCAGCGCAACATCGCCCGCGATTGGTCGTTTCCGCTGCAGCGCAGTGTGTCGTGCCTAGTAGCCCCGCCCACTCAAACGATTGTCATACTACACTTCAAACGCGGACGCGCGTGGAAGCAATTGCGCAAAGAAGAAGTAAAACAACATAAGGAAGATCGGTAAATATCATGCATCAAGAGAAGAAAGTCGTGAAAACAACAAGGTAAGTGTGTTAGTTTAACGCTTTAAATATGGCGCTGTTGCGAGCAAACGGCACACACCTGGTGCTGATTGGCTCTGATTGTGTCGCGTGCCCAGATTCCCATTTGTTATGTTTATTTGTCATAAGCACGCGATGTTTGTAAACTAATATGCCTGATGTTTGTAAACTAATATTCTTAATGTTTGTAAACTAATTTTCTTAATGTTTGTAAACAAACTGCTTGTTGAACAAAACATTTTCTTCTGAATGGCCTTCTGCCGCATTTGTATTGGTGCACAGTTGATTCACTGTAGTGAATCGATTCGTTGAGTTGCCTATGTAAATGAACTGATTCACTGAGTCACCGAGTCATTTAATGCCTTTTTGGGCATTATTTAGATAAACTCTGCTGTTTATTTCTAACCACAAAAAACTCTTGTGTAATTTGGTATAGACTATAGTCGGCTAAACTGTAGTAAGATTCCTAGAGACCATTGTGTTTTAGCTTTACAGGGATTATACAGTATTTGAATATGAGTATTTTTTTTACCTGTTTGTACAAAGTAGGTAGGACAAAGATTTATTTATTTTTAAAACACTTGACCAAAACATTTCTTTACTCATATAATATTGGATGTATGTTTGAAAATAACACATCCGAGGTAGTGTAGTAAGTTTCCGAAGTGTTGCTTTTTCTAAAGAGTGTCCTGATTGTAGTTTACGTACTTCATTGTAAATTAACTTGTATCCTGGCAACCTAAAGTTTCCCGTATGCAACACCCCCATTAGCATTCACACCCCCTTCCCTTCACAGCGCAAACTTGAGGAGCCCTGCGCTGGTCTGTCTGTAAGGCTCTCGTAGTTTGGCCTCTTGCCCTGCATCCTTCAAGCTTTTCTTTTGGGCACCAAACACTCCGATCAATAGCATTGATCATTCCTCGGCAGGCTCAACCTGTCTGAGGAATCTATCTGTAGTGAGCAAAAATGTATGAACTTTTAATCTACTACGCTGCACACAAACGGATCCGTTGAGGGGCGCTAGATTGTACCTCTCTGTCATGCACGGGAATAATACATCTTAACTAGATTCTTATCTAGAGTAACTGACACAAAATCACTGAAAACAACAGCTTGGTTGTGGGAGCACTAAATCATGCCTGTCCTAGAAAGGCAAAAATACTTGATAAACAAAATGTTTATTCATAAAAAATGATGCAATATACAAAAACATATATTTATAAACAACAAACTTTCAGAAGTAAACCTTGCTGATTTTCTAGGTTAGCTTTGCTCCCTGGTCCACATACATTGCCTATTGATCAGACTGGCAGAAAAATGGCCAATATCGGGCCCAGATCTGTTAATTCCTCTGCGCCGTGGACCGTTCGTTTAAAGTGACAAATTGTTTATTTTGTCTTTATATTAATTGTATTTGACAGCTCCCTGCCTTTGGGACAATGACTGAAAGTGTAACAGATTACAAAGTTGACCCTTCAGCAGTCTCAATCAATGGATTCCAATTATACATTTGGAACTTTGGTGTTTTCACAGACATATTCAATGTTGATTCATAGTCTCTGCATTGATTTACTAAAAGGTCAGTGTTCTTCACAGATGACAATTCCTTCAATAGCACAATCCCTTGTTTTTTTAACTTTGATTTTTCCATTGTTCTCAATCTTCTTAACTTCAGAGTAAATAATGAAATGTTCTCATAAAGTCACTTCGAGTCTGTACCTAAAGTATACATATTGTTATATGTTTGTTTATTAAGCATAATGATAATATTTGCGTGGAAACCGCTCTTATTTTGTATAGTTTTATTTTTTATTTTCATGCTTTTTATTTGTAAACCTTATTTGGAATTGCCATGCTTTTCGATGTGTAGCTGTTATTCCCCAAAAGTAAATAAAACAAAAAAAAAACATTAGTCAACGATGAAAGAAGCTATCGACTGAAGTGTTTACGTTTGCTTAATTTAAAACATGTTTTGAAATATAGAGACTTTGGAAATGTGTTTGTAAGCATCAGCATAACGTAAGCATTTATCATTGTTATACCACCATAGACATGTGTATTGATCATTTGTCATTGAAGATTGATTGCTCAGTTTACTTGTATTTAAATGCTCTTTCAAACTGTATATACAAAACCATGCTTTCTCATTAATGTGGATTCTATTAACTTTTTCAACTAAACATTTACCTGAATTGGATATTTGCGGGGGGAACAGAGCACTCGAATGAGCAATGCATTTTTATCCATAAGTAATTATGATGTTAACACATTTAAACACTCTATCCTCGACATTGACTCCAAAACTCCACCACTGTGTCTTGAGGGAAATTACTCGTCCTCCACAAATATTCAATGCACAGTTCACCAGGGCGTTTTCTAGCATATTACCATGTGTCATCAGTCCAGGCGCGCTTTTAACATACTGTACTTCATGCATTCTGAATTTAGGAAACAATAGAGCGGTGTTTATTTTTTGAAAAGCCAAATTTTGAATAATTTAAATGTGGCATTGAAACGTTCCATGGGATGACCTACAAGCACCCTTTAGCACAGCGCAGATCAGGGTTGCATTCAGCATTGTACTGATTAGGAATGAATGAGACGCCTGGTGCGCAGAGCAAAAATTGGGATGTGTGTGTGTCCGAACATAGATGGAATATTTCTGTGTAGGCCTGCAGGTGGAGCTGTGATGCAGTGTTTTGAGGCTCTTTGCATTCAAAAAGCGCGACCAGATCGGGCAGGAATATTGCACCGAGTCAACCAAACAGTATTAATCACGCTACAGTTGGTGGAAAGTTTGAGATTATTGGTTTTAAAAGTTGGATTGTAAAGTGGATTGTAAGCAAATCACTTGCTTGTGAATAGAATCACAAGAGCCTAAAACATTTTCCAGTCGGTTTAATCTACATGCATAGCATAATGTGAACATCATCATAATTAACATTCTCTAATTATTCTCTAATTTAAAGACTTGCATTATTGTTTTTAGATAATCTCCAATAAATAGTATAATGGAAGTAAATAGATTTGTATAAAGATAATCCCTCAACAAAATCTTTATTCATAATTATACATTTACCTCCTATAATCTCCATGTCTAAATGATCCCACAGATTAGATATTCAAATCCGAACATAATTCAGTCCCCATCATTGTATTCACCCGTGTTTTCCCCTAAATCCCTTATAGGGCGGAATGAATGCATTATAGAAACATAAAAAGACATTAGTGTGCAGCATCCTATGCATCATTCATGCAAGACGCGCGCCTTCATTGCAGCCAATGAGATTTTACAATTAGCCCAATCCGCGGCCAAATTCTGGGTGTCACTGCGGGCGAGTTAGGAAGGTTCGTAGAACAAGTCAGTCGCAGCGTCTCAGCAGAAAGCCACTGACTCACGCCTCTCTAGTTCTAGAGAGTCAGCTGCGAACCAGCAAACTCCAAGACAGCCGCTCCGACTCCGAGCTCCTACTGCAGCGCGCACGGCACGTTCTTTCCCACGCGCGGGATCCCAGTAACGCGGTTTCAGTTCTGTCAATCAGTGCGTCATGATGGAAACTATAGCGGCAGTTTTAATGGTCACCAGCGCTTCGGTTTATTAGTCGCAGAGGAGGACACCGCTCAACGCTGATGGGATTCTGCATCTCTGTCGTTTCTTCCCGAGGAAAATAAACGCGGAGGATTTTTGCGGCAATTACAAGCAAGTCAGCCAGAATAGAACCAAGTGTTTTAATGTTTTTAAAGGCGTTGTTTCTGGAGTAAGTGAGTTGGGATTCCTGCGAAGGTGCCCATCATCCGCAGTGTGAGCGCGACTGCGGCGGTGAGGTGAAATCCGCAGCGGGAACAGGTAAGCGCTTGACACGGGACAACCGCACCACCGGATTGCTATTTTAACATTTCGAACTTGTTTTTCAACGAAATTGTGACCCGGAAAGGTTGTTAATGCAGGTAAGCGAGGCGCGTTACCTGTTATGTAGTATAAGGGCGTGCTGCGAGGAGGGCAATGCACCATACGCACCCGTGCGTTAAAGGATTTTAACGTTTTACTCTCCGGATATCTCTTTCTATATAAAACGACACGTTTCCAGGGAAGTGCACTGGCATGATGAGATCTGAAACGTTTAAAACAAGTCATTCTTTATAGAAAACGCATAAGCGCGCGGAGTGCCAACGAGTCTCAGAGACTTGGCGTATTTATGTTAAGAGGAGCGTTCGTCAGTATTACGAGCGCCTTATGATTATATTATAATACATGACTCGATTTAAGACTTGATTCATGACTTCAAGTGAACTAGCGCATCTTTCTCCGCTATTTCGGGATGACAGTCTATGGCTGGGCAGGGAGGATGGAACGCTATTGACGGGATGGTGGCATGGGTGATTTATTTTGATAAGGAACGCGGGCTTGATAAAAGGCTTGAAGAGGAGATGCGCGTGCCGCGAGAGCGTTAACTTGAGAAGAGCGCAACTTGTAAGCCGCGTGAGTGAGCGCTGCCTCTCGGCTCGCGCTGTACCTGACGGCATGAGGTGGAGAATAAGCGCGTGTCATGCGAGAGATTTTACCCTCCGCATTTTTGGCAATGGTTGGGACCTAGTTATAGTGCGTCAGTATTTTATGAATTTCACCAGGGTCACCAGAATGTTGAGGTCTGGTTTAAACGTCCTTGATGTCCCAGTCATCTCATTCCAGCCTTATCTGAAAGTTCCTGATTATGATTCATGTTATGCATTAAACAAAACTCTCCTTTAGCGTATTTAAATATGCTATATATATATTTATGTACGCATTTCATTGAATTTATAGATGTGGATGGATTAATAATCACCCTCATATACATCCGAGCTCATGAACAGCTGCATGTCATGCATCTTCTGCTCCGATCATTCCGTCTAATAGTCTCGTGACCTGAGCGATCAGAAGCCACATTTCTTGCTTCAATGCAACATAGAGCACGTGAGGATGCACGTATCTAATGTTAGATGGATGGTGCAGATTCGCTGCTCTCACATGCACAGAATGGACCTAGTCATCATCATCAGGCACTAGTGCATCGGTGCTGTCTGATTGACAGATGCTGTTCACTACTTTACATTTAATTTAACGTAGTGTTGACTGCTGCGGATCAGAATCTGTGGCGGTAATACAGTGTGAATCTGAGCGGTTCAGCAGCTTAGATGAATTCTATTCATAGTGGGACTTCACAGCGTTGACAGCAGAAGACTGTATCTCGAGATTTCATCTTTGTGTTGCGAATTCAAGGCGGTTGTGTTAATGAAGTATTTGAGGCATTGTGAATAGAAGAAAGTTTTGTTGGCTGATAAGAGATAGTTTCCACTTGGGGTTGTATACAGTATGTGTCTCTATGCAAGTCTGATTTAGATGTTAGTGTGAAGCTGTAGGTGAGTGACAAAAGAATTGGAGCATTGCCTGCATCGCCGTGTGAGTGTGTGCATGCAAACTTCTATTCTTTTATTCGCTCGTTCCTGAAGTGTGTGCGTCAGACAATTTGCGCATAACGCTCAGTTATGCAGCCAAAGTGCCCCGGAGCTTCAAGGAGAAACGGCAACTACCATCAGACTGCGATAAAACACAAAGCTTAATCATTTCAGCACATTCCTGTGGAGTTTTGGCCTTGAATGCATGACGGTGTGCTTGTCTGACTCCCCCCACCCACTGAGCTTTCAGAGACCTTAAAAGCACCACGCTATCAGCAAGGATGAATGTAATATTGACATAAGATCTTTCATCTCTCGGTCAAAGTTGGAAATAATAATGTTCTGAGAGCAAGCGAGTTGGATGATTAAAATGTCATAAATGTTCTAGAGTTGTTAGTTAGGACGAGAGTCTTGTGGATTGAGCCGAGTGTGTGTTCACACGCACTCCAGTATGAGCGCAGAGTGGGTGAGATGGGTTGTGCGAGTCTGAATGACTGGTTTGGGAACTGGTGAATCACTCTCTCTGTCTGTTCTTCCAAAGAGGTGCCGCCCACTCTGTTCTTATAGGAGGTTAATGGGCTTTGCCAGCCAATCAGGTTGAAGCAGTGCTATTGGAGGGCAATATAACAGCATTTTTATAGGAGTATCTATTGCTTTTTCTGCCACTAGCGCTTATGGGTAATTGACACAGGAATGATGAATGGTGATGATGTTTGGGTAGCATTTTTACCCCATTTAGAAAGGTGATTTGATGAGCTTGCTTGAGGAAATTAATCTCCAATAAGGTGAGCGACTAAATTGCTGACCATCTAATACATTGGTACGACACAACAGCGTACAAGAATCTTAAAGGAAGAAAAATCAATGTTCGTAAGCTGGTGTGTATATAATGAGACTCTGGTAGACTGGTTTCCTCAACCGGCTTGTTAAATATGTGCGGCGCATGCAGTCTGTCGATTGTACAATGTTTCTTACTTTGCCTTTATGATTGTGTTACAGCGGTTGATAGGATTTGTGTTAGCTTACAAACATATTTTCTGTGTTCAGAATCTTACATTTTCCTTTATGCATTTGGAAAACGATGTGGTTTTGATTTAGATGATAAGTTTGTGCATGTAGTACATCATAAGTAAAATAGAGACAGTGTACTGGTTTTAAATGCCACACTTGCACTGGTAAGGACTTTTAAGTGGACTATTACTCAATATTTATTGTAACAAAAAGTAGACTCATAGGACTGAGGGTGTCATTCGGCACAAGGCCAATGTCAACGGCTCTTCATGCAATTGTACATTATATGCATGTCCACATGCTTATGTCATTGTCAATATTATGTGTATAGCTGGGTGGGGATTATCCGTAGGTAAATGTGTGAATTGTGAGTGACAGTCCTGCTTGTAACATCTTCAGAATAGACTCCCGTCGCGCGTCCCCACATCCCGGCACGAGTGTGTGCCGTAGGATGTGTGTCTGTGCGGATAATGAGAAGAGAGTGATTTCTAGCAGTATGAAGCTTGGCTTCCTGTCAGCACTGTTGCACACGTGACTACCGTTGTGAATCAGCGGGCTGTCTGTTTTTTTGAGGGTGCGTTACGTACATCTTTTATATCTTTTTACACCACTGCTTTCCCTTTATCATGTGAAACTGACTGTTGTTTTGTAACAAGCTTTAGCCTTATGCTTAGGTGCAAATGAACCAAGACTGCATTCTTCCACGTTTCACTAGCACCTGATATTTATAGTGCAGATGATCAGAGACAGTATTAGGAGATGGAACGCTTAACTTATAAAAACAAAAATAAAATGTGCTTTTGAGCACGACCCTCATGCTCTGTTTGGGGTACTGTGAGGTGCTTTGGATAGAAAGGCATATTCTAATTGTCAAGAGCTCAAATTTGAGAGCAGAACGGATGGAACACCGCACAGTGATTTTGGTGCAGAATGCAGATATTCCCAAGGGTTAGGTCAGGAGGATTATAATAAAAAGAGAAAAAACAACATCCGTGTGGCGGTTTTATGTTTGCCTCTGCTGAGCCATGTGTGACAGGTAATAAATTAGTTTTGTTTCAGATGCACAAAATGATTTGAAACTGCAGACAGGTTTGCGTGCCTTATTACTTTTGCAGGGGACCTTACTGTCTGAGATTGTCTGGCTTATCTGATAGAAATATTATATTATAGTCTCTGTTTTAACACAGCAGAGTCACGCCTGGAAACGCGAACAAGATTTAAATGTGATTTTTCTGTTTTATTTCCTGCACTGTCTTGAGAGTGTGAAGGGAAAGTTAAAAAGCAAAAGGAAGGATAGGCCCTTATGCAATGGTGCAGTCTTTCACGGTTTCTTGAGCTTGTTTATGTCATTATGAACAGCGTTTGAATGCCCAGCTTGTGTTTTATCATTTTATGGTTAACATGAATGCAGGAAGTCTTTGGCATCTCTTGATACCTTTCATCTTAATGGCTTATTTCAATTGTCATTTTCCATTTGGCCAATGAATGTGCTTTAAACCGAATATGGCGTCCGTGGCCCTAGATGAGAATGTATTAAAATGTTTTGAGGTGAGTCAACTTCCTGTTGACTTGAGCTCGACTATTGTGTAGTGTTTATCAAGAGCCTTGACGTTTTGTGCATTATGAGTTGCAAAGGTAGGGTCTGACTCACCTTGACATTAAACACTCAGGGTAGACAAGTAAACCGTATTTTTTACTCCTTTAATTCCTGAAGGCACAGGTGAACTCATTCAGCAAAACGCAACCATGCTGTCGGTGTCTGTACAGTACAACAGATGCGTGTCGACAGTTGGATTCGTATATACAATCTGTGCATGGACATGTGTATTTATGATTTTCTTTTTCTGTGTTCTGTGCATTAGGCATCTCTGTTGTATCAGCCAGCTACAGTCCCTCTGCCACCCACTCTCACATCTATAAGTGTTCCCATGGAAACATGGGACTTTTAGCTCCGTTATCGCTCTTAATGTCTCCCCCCTCCACACACGTGTACACACACAAATTACGATTGCGGCGTGAGCTAGAGGGTGCTAGTGAGTCTGACACACTGATGTGGGTTAAGTCATTTAATGCAAATAATCCTGTAACCAATAACCAGGTCAGAACATTTTAATGAATGGCGGACACTGAATTGAGGACTAAGCCAAGATGCCTCATCCCTGCTTTATAGACGTATTTCAAAGTTTTCAATAATGCCATATCAAGTGCATTTTTTGCTGTCACACTGACAGGGAATTACAGCTGTCGAACGATCTTCTCCAGCGGCTTTTTGTGCCCCTGCCATCCCAGCGACTTCAAGATAAGGGCTTTCGAGCCCTCATTGGACACTTTTCACAAGGAAAATTTATTTGGCTTGGCTCAGCGAATGCAGTCAATATTAGAATCTTGTCAGGGTGATTCATGTTCGCTTCTTTTATTGCAGCACTACGGGACGAAACATCCTCTTATAGCAAGATGGAGAGTAAACAAGCGTGCTACAGGTTATTTCCACTTTTCCAGTGTGACTGGGATTGAGCCAGTGTAGAACATCGGCACAAGCTCAATCCGAGCCCTCAGCGTAAGAGCCTGAGGGGTTGGATGGATTCACTCACGTAAGAGATGTGATGCGTTTAAGCATGTTAAAAATCAAAACTAAACAGCCCGACCAACTGCAGAGAGGGAAAGAATAGAGGAATGGATTACAGTTCCTTTATCCCAAACCACAGGAGCCCCTGCTGAAAGCCCTCCCATGTTTACGCCGAGGGCTCTGAAAAACAGAGCAAGGAAGGAAGGTAAATAGAAAACAGAATAGAGCGCTATCTTTGTGTTCTGACTCCTGCACGGAGATGAGTAGGAGAGGAAAACTGGCGCCAGAGGGCCAGCAGAAGGATCGCACTGTAAGAAAGTTGCGGCAAAGTTCACGAAGAGACTCCGCCAGCATCAACGGGGCAGCAGGCAAAGCCTTCTCATTTCCAATTGATTTGTATAACATTCATGTTGATGAGGTTGATTTTTTCCTGCACTTATGCAACCACTGCATATCCTCCACTTGCTGCTATTGCACTTCTGGTTAGACAAAACTATATTTTGTTGACTTGTACTTAATGTAACTTACCATAATGAAAAAGATCAATCTAATCTCATCTGCATGTATTTTTGCAACGCTTGAGTAGTATGTGATCTAGCAGTGGTTTGACAATAGGGTATCTGTGGTGAAGTCTGCTACATGAAAACGATGGACGTTGGTGCATCGTTGTTAACCCGCATCATCGAAACGTCAGTCTCGTGTTCATCATTATCTCTGCATATGACGCACATGACGGTTTGCCTCCGGGGCGTTGGCAGTGTGAAATCTTCACAGTATGGATGTGTGTGTTCACACAAGTGTTATTGTCACCAGCACTTGAATGCTGGCATTCAGGGGGATCCTACTCCTTTGTCCGTGTGACTAGGGAAACCATAGATTAGACACAGTGATGGTTTTGTGAGATGTATTTGCTTTTGTGTTTGGCAGTTCATAAACGATGGTAAAGGCTCGGATTCGGATGTAAAGTCATAATGCTGTGTGTGTGTGTGTAGTTTATCAATGACTCATTCATTTGGAGATATTTGGGAGAAATCATATTTAAAATGTCTGAGTCATTTCTTAAAGTCATTCTTATCAGTAGCTATCGTTGTCAGAATAATGTCTCATTAGCATAAGTTCCTAAGCCTCGACATAAGACGAAATCGACTGCGCTCAGCATGATTCTTTATTACAGTAGCTAGAATTACAGCGATGAAGCTTATATAAATACTGTTAAATCTTATATCATTGTGTGTGTGTTTTCAATGGCCGTATCAATTGTTGGAGAGAGAAGCAGAGAGCAAGTCTACTTGTTTAGCATGTCAAACTCTGTCGGATTTATGTGCAACAGTTTTGCCAAGTCACCTCATTCTTGAGAACGCTCTATAGCTTTATTATTGAACTGGGTGACCTTGTCATGTCGCACACTTTTACAAAGAGTTGTCATGTCAACTCTTTTATTTGGTGCATCTCTACTCGTAGTAATATATGCAGACGCAATACTTGTTCTTGGTTAGAGGCGTGATTTTAGACGCCTTCTGTTGTGACCTTTCAGAAAACCGTTTCCCTCTCTATTCTCTCTCCCTCTCAGCCCTTCCCTTTGGTTAATGTTGACCGGTGATTTATCACTTGTGTGAGTCTGTAGGAAAATGGGTTTTCTCCTGTAACAGAGGCAGTGCTGACAGATTCTTTAAAACCTTGCTTTGCAGCCTCCCTGGCAATTAGATTGTGTTTCCAACCCGTTCCACTGTCTTCAATTGACTTCAATGTGGCTGTGATTTATTTTAGACCTTGAATCTGCACACATTACTTCTTCCAGAGTACTGGATTTAAAAGAAAGTGCCAGACAGGGTCTTATTGCATTTAGGGTGTATATTAGGGTTCAGATGTCATTTAAAGTACGGCTATTCTCAAAGCAGGTCACTGCCAACACAAGGGATGATCATTTAAGTAATAGCAAGGACATGTGTCCACTTTTAATGGAATATTTCACCCATGAAGTTAAATTTGTATTCTTTATCTAAACAAAAAAGTAGAACTATTTCAGGAATCCTTGTTCAACACTTGTTCAAGCCATTGCTGTTAAGTCATGGTCACCATACATGTATGCACTTATGTTTGACTGAAGCTGAAGACTGATTGAAAACCAGATTTGGGTGAGCACATTTTTGCATTTAAATTGTACCATTTTCACCAATGTATCATACAACCAACAATTTTCTATAGAATCAAAAGTAATTATATAGCCTATACATACAGTATGTTGGAATATCAGAGACATCATATAAAAATCCAACGTTCATTTGTACAGCATCTTACATTTCACCAGAAAAATACCAGATGGTGATGGGATTGTGTGTAGAGAATGTGAGGGTAAAAGTTTATCACAGCTGAATCCAGTCATGTGTGTCAGACCCCATTCCTTTACACACAGATTATTACACACCCCCACCACAGGGGCGTTGCTATGGTCGGAAGGGATAGTAAGCTTAGCCCCCTGAGAATAACATTCAACATTACTTGAAGTAAAAAATAAACTTATTTAGTTTGACTTTTTTCTTAAATTTATGCTAGTTTTTCTTAACCCACTGGTAGATTATTTAACTGGTAGCTTTTTAAACTTGGAAAAGTCCAGTACACTGTAAAGAGTCTTATCTTAAAATGATCAGAACACAAAATTCTCTTGAGCATATAACAGTGACTTAACATCATCATCTCATTTTTGACAGAGGTGTTTTTTTAGAGGGTTTTGCATCTGAACTCTTTATATGTCGATCGTTATAATCATACATTTCATCAGTAATGAACTGTTTTCAAAAGATGAGGGTCTTAAGCCCCCATAGCCCACCCCTCACAACGCTACTGCCCCACCATACAGACACACAAATTAAAAACACACTTTATTGGTTTATAATAATCAGTACAAAGCTAGAGATTATCAGGCTTTCATGTCTAAAATTCTAATCTTGGGTCAAGACCATTCAACACAATCTAATCCTTTACAATTGAAGCTTAGTATTAGTAAACTAGTCACCAAACTGTCTGAAAAAGCAATTCTACCCGTTCCAGTGTCAAACTGATAACATAAAGCTTATTCCCTAAATACATCTCTCAGGTATATCATATTCATATGAATAATTTCCCATGTCTCGTACAGTTTAAAGGCCCTATGATAGGAGAGGTAAACTGAGTTGCATTTGGTATTTGAGATCATATCTCATAACTTTATTGACGTTTCCATACTTCATTATTTGGTTCTTAACTGTGGCATTTGCCTTTGGGCTCAAACGGTTGCTTCACCTCTATGAAGTCCTTCAAACTAAAACATTCATCAGCACCTTCTAAACATCTTTCCCATAGTTGATGTAACAAGGCATTCATTGATGACAGTCAATCACCTCCAGTCTCCACCGCCAGTCGGCCCAGAACACATCAGCACTGTATTATTGACTCTGCTGTGTGGGAAATGAACTTTTATGATCTCTGATTTATTACCTGCATCGGTGCCTCTGAAATTCCCCAGAATTGCTTTGGGAAAGGCTGAAGGGTGGTTGGGGGGGGCAAGGTGTTCATGATCTGCTGTCACTAGCCGATAAAAGCCATGCATGTGTGTGTGTGTGTGTGTGTGTATGTGTGTGTGTGCACAGTGATTATGGATTTCTCATGAGCCATTTTTTAGACATCTAGTAAATGTATGTGTATCATAGCGGGGGAATTTTCACGTGATGTCATACAGTCTGAAATTCACAACATTATGATTTGTGCATGGATACATTGAAACTGGAGGTGGCTATTGTCTTGATTTAATATGCTGAACTGTGCATTCGTCTCCCGGCAAGTGTGTGGGTCATAAATAAGACATCATCTGAGTGGTGACCTCTCATGACTGTCTTTGAAAACAAATCAAGGAGTTACGGAGAAGTTCACAGAACAAGCTGGGAGAGAGGGAGCAAGAGAGCATAACACAGCAGCAGGATACTAAGAGCATATAAAACTTTCAGTATGCAGGTGTAATGTGGTGAGACTGACAGAAGCCGAGGGTGAATTTCAGTTGCTCCCGTTTCTTAAATGGAGGTAGGTGAAAGGAGAGGCAGCGTGGAACGTGTTGAGACTGCGAGTAAGGACTTTAAGGTGAAAGACGGAGGACCCGATTTGTCGAAAAGTTCTGCATCCGATTTTCTCGGGCGGCTCGGAGTTGAAAGGGGATGATTAAAGAAGGATACGGGTGGGGATCAGCAGTAACCCGGTAATACATTATTAAATCAATATCTGGGTCATAATATAATAATGTTGATATTTGCTTTGTTTGAAAACTGTGATATCATCATGTTTTAGTTCTTTCTCTCAGATCTGTAATTGGATTTTGGCTGAATTGTGTATGTTTTCAGACAGTTATGTAGAAGTTGTTCAGTCTGTGTCTGGTTTTGCTTTGCTTTACCGTCTTGTCATCTAAACGAGTATAACATTCCAGTTTTTATCTAAAGATCATATCATTTCCCCATCCTATCACAACCAGGTCATTAAGGTCGATTACTATTTTGTGGTCTTCCTGAGATCGCTTTAATTGAATTCAAGGCCTCATCTAGCCATAGTAATGAGCGGCAAATAAGACATTTGTTTACATGAAAAACTGGAGACGACTGACAGCGGCAGGAAGCAGCTCTTAGTTTAACCTAATAACAGGATGCCGATGATGAAGATCAGTAGCTTTCCTATAGGCTTCTTAATGGTATCAATGCATCCGTGGAGTGCGGTCAACACTGAGTAACAGGACAGATAGAGATGGTGTAGACACAGACGAGTATGTCTGTCTTTGTTAGATGTAGCATGTGGGAAAGAGCTGGGTGTTTGTTTGATTGTGCACACATGACTAGCTGTCTATTTTTGTGTGTTTATGAGCCAGTTCAGAGGGCTTCGGTCTTGACGGGAGACATGTGCCTGCTCAAGGCAGCAAGTCTGACAAACACATTTTCAACTTCGAGTAAGACCCCAGCTTCTTTGATGATGCATAGAAGGTGCGAGAGTGGAAAAACGGGAAGGCAGATTTTTTGTGTGTCGAAGAGAGAGAGTCGGATGGAAAGCGGTTGAAAGCGTATTTGAACCCAGAGCTGCTGTGGAGGATTACAGTCCCTCTGATCAGAGTGAGAGAGGAAATATAAAGAAGTCGAAAATGGGAGAGAGAGAGCAATAAAGAAAGAGGACAGGCAGATGTCAACACGTCTTTCAGATCCAGTGGATTTGTCTGACCAGCGTTGGGCTCAGTTCATCGCTTTGAAATACCACAACACTGGGAGAGCTCTCGTTCGGGCTAGCTCATGGTTTCGAAAACAATCAAAATAATGTCAATAATTTCAAAAGCGCAACTGATGTATCATTCTTGACATGTATGACCTGTTCACACAACGCACTGCTCGTAGTTTGATCTTGACATCAGAGTCATTGCATATAGTTTTACTTTTTGAGATAGAAGATTTGTTAGTTTTGTGTGCGCTTATTTTCTTTATGATATGCCTTCGTGGATCGGTTGGTAACTTTTTTGCTTTTCTCACTATAGTTCTATATATTGTTGACTACATAACCAAATTTTCAAGCACTTTATGTCTAACGGTGCATTTCAATCCATCTTTAAGATTCTAATTGACATTGGGAGTTAATCACATTACATATATTATTTGTGTAGAATGTGCCCTCTCTCGGGCATCCAGAGGTCCCTTAAGGTTTATGGTGGGCGGAGCCTCTTCACCCTCTGGGAGTCTGTGGATAATTAAAACCTTTATCTGTGTGAGCTCTGTGTGTAAACACGGCTCCTTTTCTTTCCGCCATCCTTCTGTCGCCCTTTCCTCTAGACCCACATGAGGGATGAATCCCTCCATCTGTCCACGGAGGGATGAGAAGTGAAGCCTGTATTAATGAAAGTCTAACGGGAGGGCACGCTGGCAAGCGTCTGCGCGAGTGTGTCAAAGAGCACGAGATTCCTCGCGGATGTATTTGTGACATGTTGTAATCAAAGTTGAATTGCACTGTTGTGAGATAATGCTCTGAGATCAGCGAGGATAAATTTGTGATTGTAAGGATGCCCTTGAACCCCCCACCACCAGACACATACACACTCACAGGGTGTTCTGATGTGATTTCAAGGTTGAGTGTTTGCAAAGCCTGAAGAGGCTCTAGTCAAACACTCCGGGTAGCTTCAGTGCCTTACAATCTCTTTGTTGGGCAGTTGAAATCAGCACCACCACCAAGTAGCCCGTGACTTTCATTTGACCTCATTTGACACTCAAATGTCCTGGGCTGTCACTTGAAATGCAAATAAATATCATGAAAATGGTGACTACCCCTGGTTTAACCCAACGCCCCTCCCCCCTCTTTGGTGTCAACTGACTTTGCCATAGTGGTGCCCAGTATGGAGTCTGTGGCATTGGTGGCAGTTGTTGCACAATTCAGCCAGAAGTCCATTAATGAAACAGTCAGGCTGGACATGGCAACGGAGACAGCAATAAATTCAAACATGGCTATTGATTTCATTATATTGTTTATTAATTGAAGAAGGCTTGAACTTGTCTCCTGTTAACCTTCTGATGAGCAGTCATTAAAAACCCAATGTCACGAAGACGGCATATGAGCAAACACGCAAACTCTCGCATTGATTTGGCAACACGGATGCTTGGAAAGTCATTTCTGGCTTAAATTTAAGGTCTTAACCTGGACAGCTTTTTCTCGGCCATTTCACATCTAGCCCACAGCAGTGTGAAATCAATACACCCATGTTCTGTTTTTCCCTCCTATTTTTCTTCAGTGCAGAACTATTTCCAGCGGTGGTCCGACGTGCTGCTTTCAGAAATGCTGTGATTCAGAATTACATATTTTTCTTGTTATTGCTGTCTTACTGTGATATTTCTTTTAGTTAACTGAAAGAAATGCATCAAGTGAGACTTCCTCCGTGGCAGCTGAATGCTGGAAAGTCAAATAAATTGAGCGAGAAGCGTGAATATCCAAGTATTCATCAAGTATGCACACACACAAACACTCATACCCACACGCAGCCCGGACCCTAAATGTGTTGTTTCCTCACATTCCCAGAAATGCTGCTTGTGTGTGGTATTAAACATGACTTCATTAGCAGTCTTTGATGTGGCTACTCAGCATGTGGTCTCTTGTCTGTGTGTATGTGTGTTGCTAGTAAGCTTTCCAAAATCTTGCCAGCATGCTGGGTATATCTCCACTGGCCCGAGTTTGAGTGTTCCCGGCCCGGAGGTCAAATCATGTTTCCTATTCAAGATACTGGAACTTCTGAAATGAGGCCAACTGGAAATATTTTGAAGCAGCCTATGGGAAGAGTCTGGCCAGACCCTTGTTTTTGGATGACCTTGCAGATCTGTGGATCATTAAGCCTACTGCTAAATTAGAAGGGTTCGCATGAAAGCTATCCAATCATTGACATATAACTAGCATGCACAGTTTAGTTGGTGTGGAATAGGTGATGCTTTTACTGTGCTTTATTTAGCGACTGGGAATAGATGCATGCTTTTTTGAAGGGTCATGGTGTGTTTTTTCCTTAGCTTTACAAAACCATCTCTTCCTCCGTGCATGTTTTTCCCCACCTCATGTCTAGTTTCTTTCTCACCTTAAATGTAATCGTAGTAAATTATACCTGCTCTAGCATTATGAAGGGCTTGTACGCTACAGTTTTCTATCAGAGAAAATTATCCCCCACTGCTCAGATTACATATGGCTATATTTTCAACCCTTTCCATACACATCTACCTAGGCTGCAGACCCTAATATAAGTCTACTATGCCTCTGAGTGGGCCAACTCCCGCGTCTCTGCTTTCTGTTTCAGTGGCTAATCATTGCTGTGAGGTCCATACCCTTCACTCTGTATAATGTATTAATGGCCGCTACAACAGCAAAGCGTTGATTTTCACATTCGCAGTGAGCCTCAGTACTTTTGGGAAAGCATATCATGCCATTGCTAGGTTGGCTGCAAGGCCAACAATTGGCTATCAAGAATAGGTTGAATTTTGTGTGCAGACCAGAAAGGTGGTCCAAACCTAATTAACTTAAGGATAAACCTTTATGTTTTTGATTTGCACAACCTTTAGCAATTCCTTCTAATTGACCCTGTGGTCTACCACTGTTCACATTGCAGGCATGGCTATATCAGTGAGCCACTTCTTCATATTTGTCAGCCGGTGAGCTGGGCTATCTGGAGAGATGGGAAACTTCGGCAAATCATATACAGGGGGGAGAATCAATTAGAAGGCCAGAGGTCCAGCTGTGAGCTGTGGCACAAGCAGAGAAATTGTGCCCACACTTGCTGTTAACTCCTGGGGCAAATGCATTATCCCATTGAGAATGGCATCCATTCATGCCAACTGTCAGCTCCCAGAGCGCCCTTTTCAATCTCATTTACTGGAAAACTGTCATAATTTGTCTTCTGTGGGCTCACCATATTGTGTGGTGTTGAATCTAGTTGTATTTCTTTTCAAAGTCTATATTCACAACACTAATACTCTTGTTTTTTTCTCTCTTTACAGGTACAGAATGTCCTCAACCTCACGAGAAGCCTGAATACTTATACCGCGTACAGGTAGAGAGCAGTGGACAGAGACACTCTTCCCCTAAGGCACAAGGACAATGGCTTCCCACAACAGGAGATGGAACTTTGTAACTTTTTCTTGCTGCATCATTGTCTTGTTGGTTCCCCTCGTGGCTCCCAGGCCCCAACAGCCTTCAGCGGCATCCATAGTACTTGAGGAATATAATACATTCCGGGCGGAAAACCCAGAATGGACTTTTAACCACCTGGCTGTAGATCGCAGAAATGGGAATGTGTACCTCGGGGCAGTTAATCGCATCTACAAACTTTCACCTGAGCTGGACGTACAGGTGTCACATCAGACCGGTCCGGAAGAGGATAACCGGAATTGCTATCCACCCCGTATCGTCCAGCCTTGTAGCGAACCACTCACATGGACCAATAATGTCAACAAGATGCTGCTCATGGACTACCGTGAGAACCGGCTGCTGGCATGCGGCAGCCTGTACCAGGGTATTTGCAAGCTGCTTCGCCTGGATGATCTCTTTAAACTTGGAGAGCCCTTCCATAAAAAAGAGCACTACCTCTCTGGCGTCAATGAGAGCGGCGCCGTGTTTGGAGTCATTGTGTCTTACGGCGATGCCTCACCCGATAAGCTTTTCGTGGCTACAGCTGTTGATGGAAGGCCGGAGTACTTCCCAACAATTTCTAGTCGTAAGCTCACCCGTAACTCTGAGGAGGATGGGATGTTCGCGTACGTCTTCCATGATGAATTTGTTGCCTCTATGATTAAGATTCCTTCAGATACTTTCACGGTAGTGCCAGACTTTGACATCTATTACATCTATGGGTTTAGCAGTGGAAATTTTGTCTATTTTCTCACATTGCAGCCTGAAATGGGGGGAGGCCCGACAACAGGGTCTTCCGCAGCAGGACGTGAACAGGTGTACACTTCCAAACTGGTGCGACTTTGCAAGGACGACACAGCGTTCAACTCGTATGTTGAAGTTCCTCTCGGTTGCGTAAAGGATGGAGTCGAGTATCGCCTGCTGCAGGCTGCCTACCTGTCCAAGGCTGGTTCTATCCTGGCACGATCACTGGGCGTAGGACCCGATGATGACATCCTTTATGCCGTGTTCTCCAAAGGTCAAAAGAGGAGGCCCAAAGAATCGTCTCAGGAGTCTGCACTCTGTGTGTTCACTTTGAAAGAAATCAACGAAAGAATTAAAGACAGGCTTCAGTCCTGCTATAAAGGAGAGGGAACGTTGGATCTCGCATGGCTCAAAGTGAAAGACATCTCATGTAGTAGTGCGGTAAGTGTACCTTTTTGTACCAGCTATGGGCCATTAGAATTACAATACAACTCATGATGGGCACTCTAGTAACTCACTATGACTCACTGTTATTATTTATTACTGTTGTTAAATTCGGGGCTAGTCATTCAATTCAATGCAAATTATAGTTTTAGAAATGAGGGCATTCAATTTTTAAGCAAACTGTAGAGCTAGTTTTTGAAGGATAAAGACCCAGAAATCTGGTATTGCCTGCTGGCAATGTATTACCTCTTGCGATCAATTACCACTGGCTGTGTTTCTAAAAAGCTTTTTGACAATATGGAACAAGGTATCGGAATAAAATCGTAAAGGTTCCCTGGAAACAAAAATGTTCTACATTCTTTTCTGAACAAAAAGGATTTGTGGGCTAAATGATTCAGACTAATATTAGACGAGTTTAATATTTTGAGGGAGATGATTTTGCCATGTACTGTAGTAGATGCATTTTATCTGTAAGATTTTCACATTACTTGTTCTTATTTTTTATATTGATTTTAACACGCATTGAAATGTTTTAATACTCCAAGCCGTGACAACATAATAACTATCATTTTGAATAATCCTGACTCGCCTGATCCAATAGGTTTTTCTTCCATTCCATAAAAGGGTTAAAGTGTTGGACACTCAGTAGGGGGTTTCATTTTTCTTTTAGACAAGCTGAAGAAATACAACATTGCTTTTTCTTTAAAATGCCAGGGAAAAAAATGAGTCATTACCATACATGAGTCCAACACCAGACCAACCTCAACTTTCTTTCAGAATTCTGTCGGTCAAACGCTACAGCAATAAAATAATGTTAAAGTGGTAGTTCACCTAAAAATTCACCCACTTTTCAAACATATGTGACTTTCTTCTTCAGAACACAAAGAAGATATTTTGAAGAATATTGGTAAACACAACAATGGCAGTACCCATTTACTTCCATTGTAAGTTGATGGGTACCACCATTGTAAGGTTACAAACTTTCTACAAAATATCGTCTTTTGTGTGGAGAGGGTGAACTAATAAAAAATAATGTTGTTTTAACATGCCCCCATGGTAATACCATGGTATAGGAACCTATTTTAAGAACCTATCTGATACCCTCTGCCATGGTAAAACAGTAGTTTTAGCAACACAGTAAATGTGGTAAAAAAAGTTTTTTGCGAATGGTCATAACTCATCAGGAACAGTTAAAGAGGCTCCACGCACACACAAACTTGATGGCACTCATAAGAATAAATGGGAAGCAGATTGTGTGAGAGTACTTTCCGATAGGTATATGGGTGGAGTGAGGAGGAAAGGGAGTTATGTTGAGGAATGATGCTATTTCCGCATGCGCTGCAGTATGGCCACTGCTGCATAAATTAAAGAGCAAGCGACACGGCGAGGGAAGAGAGAGATGGATGGTCTGCATCTCCTCCTCCGGTAACTATGGCTACTAGCTCCTCATTTAAAAGCAAGGCAAGTGTAAGAGAAAGAGACAAGTGAGCTCAAACCCATTGCATCTGAGACTGATAAATGCTCTGTTGTTGTGTGACAAGACACTTGTTCAGAGACACATGTGACGCTGAGATGCACCGTCATAAATGTATTACATGAGAAAACATGAATTAAAAATAATTCTTAACAGACGTTCCAGTTCCTGAATGACAGAATTTAAAAAATATTTCTTTACCAAAATGTAACTTCTTCTACCCCTTGTGTGATGATGAAATTAAGGCAGAATGGGCGGGGAAAACATTATTAAGCAATAATATGAAAGTATATCATATTACAGAAGCTAAATGCATTGAAAATACAGTTTGATGTTGTCTTTTATAAAGGGATTAGACTAGAAAAAAGCAGCTTCTAAACAACCCCAAATCGCCTATGCACAAAACACCTACTCGTAAACTGATTCCAAACACTCGCCGACCAAAACACATGAACGTACATATACAAATAGGAATGTTTGAAGCCATCCCAGTGCAGAAGTGAACGACATCTCTCTCGTGCACTCCTGCCACTGTAGTTAAATGCTTTCGGGTTGCGGTGTTCCTGGATACTCGCTCGTCAGGGCCGCGTTGACAACATGAAAAGTGGGGAATGACAGGAGCGGGGAACGGCGCTCGAACTCGCTATCTGCACGCAGGAGACGGATGCGTTACTAATATCATTCGCATGATTTTACAAGAATCGCTGTTGTTGGTCTCGGATGGGTTTGCGGTTTAAATAAAACATGAAAATCTGCCTCTGCATGTGAATGTTGTGGGAGCGTTCGCATCTTTTAGGGCACTGAACACATACAAGCTTCAGAGCATAAACCAATGAGCAAGAGAGGACTTACGAGGTTGTGCGCTCAGGGAATGGAAAAAAACCAAGTAGGGACTTTGTAGCTTTTGACTTCTTGATATGAAAGTCTAATTAAGTAAGCAGAGAAGCGCAGTGAGATCAAGAAAGCCCCTCTTCGTGAACGCGTAGATAACAGTCTCTCAATATTCAGCTCTCTCTGCTTACGCTGCATCAACATGACACGATAGGGATGCAGGTGGGGTAAAGATATGAAAGTGATGTATATCTTAATATCCTCACTGTGCCCTCTGCGGATATGATAAGGATATTATACTGTGAAATATCACGGCGTAAAGTATAAGCCCGGCTCATAAGAGATATATCTGTAGTGCCGTCCAAAATACAGGGGTTCGCTCGCAGTCATATTCATCACGGGCGGACACATGACACGGATGAATAGCTTTTTGATGATTATAGATGCATATCTGAAATAACAATATAGAAAGAAACGGGAAACGAGGCCTTGTGTGAGAACATTTAACAGAAATTCCTTGTAACGGTCACATACAAATAAACACTTGTATTTTATAGCATTCAGTGTTATCATTACAGACATTTGTCATGGTCTGTTCTTTATGGTTAAAGAACTCAAATAAAGAATTAATGCAGTTATGTGTGTAGGGAGTTTTTGTGCGTTCACGTTTTTAAACACAGAAATTAAAAAAGATAAAAAATGTATGTATCTCAAGACACCTGCTTTCAAAAATCATATCGAACCAAAAATACATTCGTTCCATCCATTCAGAGGCAGTTTTTGTCAGACGTCAGTTACCACGGTAAATTATAGTAAGGGTTGATTTGTGTGTCAAGCCAGAGTCAAGATGTCTTTGTAAAGGAAGCAGTGGCACTCTAAATGCTTCGCTCACTCTTGCAAGCTTTCTGTCGGCCTTTCCTCTTATGCTGTGTGTTTCTTTCCGGTTAATGAACAGATGAGCAGCTCTCCTGCTCATTAGGGCAGTGCGACTGCACGAAAGGGCCACTGTTAATGTCAGATGTGACATGCACACAAACTCACAATAGAAGGGGTGTGCATTTCATCGTGCGTGTCACAGACTAGCCATCTTCATCAGTTCATTAAAACGGACTTACATTAAACCGGACTGGAGTACAATAATGAAGTCGTCTCTCACACACATACGCTGATGCAGTCACCATCATTAAAAGAAGATTGCATGTCTTTGAAACATGCACTGCTACATTAGAAGTGCACCCTTAATTATTTATAAACAGGACTTGGTGTACAAAGTATTCATTTTAGTGGCATCCAGAATAAAGATTTGTGTTTACATAATATATGTCTGTGTACAATGCATTTTTATTCATAACAATATACACATACATGCAGAGAATGTTTAAATGTGAATTGATAAAAAATGTTTAAATGCTTGGTAAATATAAATAAATACCTTTAAATGTTTCCTAAATATGTATGTGTTAATAAATACAAAATTAATATGCACTGTGCACAGAAATACTGTATATTATGTAAACACAAACTTTGCGATTAATCACGATTAATGGTTTGACAGACCTCAAATATATATATTTTTTGTTATTGTTATAGTTATTTTATTGAAATTATACATTATGTGTAATATATAAATATACATGCAACACACAAAGATGTTATATACAAACATTTATTTTGGAATCTATTAATAGTGGTTAATCGATTTGACAGCCCTCATGTATTTATTCATTGTATGGTTTCTGTTATTTAATAAGAAATCTATTTGCAAGATTCAAATGTTTTAACTTTTTGGTTTTTCACTTAATTTATTTATTCAAACTATTTAATTTTTATTTAGAGATTTTAAAGCTGGGCCCTGTTCCCTTAATCCCGAGTCCAGGGTTCGATAAGTCATGCTCACAGCTTTGCTCCCACGGGGTTACAACTGGCAGCTGTGCGCTGCTATTTAAAGATCAGACACACGGAGGGGGAATCCAAATGGAGAAGCAGAGAACTGAAGCCCACTCAAAACTACTGTAGCTTCAGTTCAGCCAGACATCTCTCAGACTTCCCAAGTGCCTATGGGCCCAGACAGATGAGCGTTTAAACCTGAACAACAAAAGACAATCTCATGTTTGTAGGACGGTTTGTTTATCTTGTGGATGGCATTGTTTGCAGGACGGTTTGTTCATCTTGTGGATAGGATTGATCTCCGGGCATGGGCTTTTCTCACAGGAACATGCTGTCCATAATGTATTTTTTTAGTTGTTAGTTAAAAAGTTTCCTTCGTTTGAAAATGTGAGAACTTTGTTCATTTTTAATGATTTGTAGAACATGGCATGCAGTGTGTGCTACTGAGGTGTTGTGCTTTTATCCTAGTAGGAGAGAAGATAATTTCAAGGCATTCTTGGAAAGAGAACATCACAAATGCATAATATCATAAGCGTGGAAGGCTTGGTATCTACCCATAGATCACGCTGTGCTGACATCTGACCTATTAAAGAAAATGTCTGCCAGCACCCCATGTTCCCTGTGTCAGCAGAAAAAAAGTGTGAAAATTACGCACGGTGAATGTCTCCTGGAATCATGTAAATAAAAGCAATTCTTGCACTGACTGTGTGTTTTTTTTTCATTCATTAAAATGTTCCTGAACCCCCGGCTCTCTTATTCAGACATTGCGGACTGAAAGATAAGAATATTGCAAATGAATATTGGGTCTGTCATTAATATTCATAACCAGCTCAATTAGACGTCATTAAAATCAGACTATGGCTGCTCTCTTACAGCTGTCACTCTTTCTGCATTCTCATTACATCACATTGCTAAATAATTCAAGCTTTTCACCCTCCTAGACACACCAGTGCTTTTTATACTACAGACTGTAAAATCAGCTGTCAGTTCTCCGTATGTTCCTTTTTATTTGCATGAAATGAAACCTGATTTAGAAGGCTAAATTCTGTAGTGGATATACTCCGCCGGTAGTAGTCTTGATTTCTCTTAATTAACATGACTTCAGTTGGCAGCCAAGTTTCACTCTGGTCAAGATTTAAACCACATTTAAGCACTTTATGAGATGGTGTGACATGGTTTTAATCAGTCCTGTGCACTGCGAGCACTGCATATCCATTCATTAAAGTCGATCTCCAGGTTTATTTGCCTCAGTAATTACATCTCCCATCGTAACTACTGCAGCAAAGGTCATAATCCATCATAAGATCGTTATCTCCTAATCAGACTAAACTCACTTTACATGTAGATGTGAAAAGGTCACGTGCCCCAGCACTTGTCGGGTAGCGTCGGCTTTACCTTTCGTTTCGAAGGACTATATAAGTGTTAACGTGCGGCATTGCATGTTCACGTGCATGCGTACGCAAAAAAGTAGATCCTTGTTGACAAAAGTGAGCATGCTTAGACAAGAGCTTGTTCACAAACGCAATGAGATGCTGAGCTGTTTTCCTGTTGTACTGCTTTTGACAGTTGAGATCATGCAAAAACATGATTTGCATCACAAACCCGGCAGCTTTTGCTTTCTTGAATATTTCACAGATGCCGAAACAAATAAACAATATTTTGCAGACGCACGCGCACACAAACATACAACCTCAGATGCTTGTCAAGCATGTGGAAACGCAAAACTGGAGTCTAGTCACAAATGCTGACATTTCACATTTAAGGGTGATGGAGTGCGTGATGACATCATCGACAGCGACTGCATGTTTCTGTAATCGAGCTTTACTCAGCCAAATCAAACAAATGACTCTTTTCGGATTGGTCTCCTGAGCTTTGCACAATGAAAGCTCAGTTTTTTCATGAACCTCCCGTAGGTCCGGCGGGTGATTTTTAACTTTTATGTTTAAAGAGACTGTAGTAAGGATACAGCTGATGTAAGAAGGCTTCATGACACACCTGCCCTTTAGATACCATCAAAGGTCTTTGAAAATCCTGTCCTGTGGCGGTGTTTAGATGTTGGATTTTACCGTATATGTTAACGGCACAGGAATGCCTTGAAAAGGGGATTTAATGGTGTGATTTAGATCAGCAACACTCCTTTTGACATCCGACAGTTAGTTTGAAGTTGGACGTGCTGCACGGAACAGGCCGATGTTGGGTTAAATCAAGGCAACAGTGCTTTCAAATAGAGGTCTGCTATGAAAGTCTAGCTCACGGTCAATTAAGTTATTAAATGTCATTACATGCAGAGAGTTGTACGATACTACTCAACCTGTCTTTGTGGCGATCTCTGGGTAATGTCAGGGCTGGGTAAAGCCCACGTCAGAATAGAAACAAGAACTGAAGACTTCTTTAATTTAAGAAGCAGTGTGAAAACAAGCGTGAACAATTGAGACAGAGAAATGAATAGAGAAAAGGTAATAGAGGTCGAGTGACAGAGTGCTATTACGCAGGATTGTTGCCTTTATTCTCTACTCCATCATTCAATTATACGACCCATCAAGAACACCGACCACGCATCTTAAATATTTGGCTTGGAGTTGAACCCCAAACCCTTCCATACTAAACAAAAACCGCACCATTGCACTACTTAATTTATAGAGCTAAGTTGCAAATAGGTATTTTGATCTCAAAAATAAATATTTGTGTATTTTGCCTCCGGCCAAATGCACCTAAACCAAACAAACGTGTTACAAACAAACAACCGCTCAAGTGCAGGAGATTGGGGTGCGCATGAGGATCGGTGTGCTCCGAGCTGATTGAGTGTTGATATAATTACGTCGAACATGGAGCTGAGATTTGTGGGAAATAATGTCTTTGTTGCTAACAACAATCCCCGCATGAGATATTACTTGAGCATGAAAAGGAAAGACTCTGAAAGGCTAATTATATGACTGTGCAGAATTAGCTCTTGAAGAGCCGATTCATCTTCTCAATGATGTACACTTGCCATGCTGATCAGGCTTTATTTGCATAAACTGAGCATTTTGATCAAACTGTGATCTATTAATAGGGTCTTTTTCACCCTCACAGGTTTTTTAAGCCTGGTGCATGCCGTGCTGTTTTCTTTCTGTCCTTTATGGCAGTTCCTTGTTATGTGTGATGATAAAACCCTGTTGAGAACATAGTGTGTGACATCAACGTTTTTAAAATATTAATATAAAAAGTATCTTAGGACTTCAAAGGGTAAAATGTTGGCCAAGTTCAAACAGTGGTTTCAAAAACATTTTGGAACGTAGTCAAGTTCATCATACTGTAGTTCAAGCCCCGGTTTATTGTCCCCGATCCTTTTACTTCTTGTGCCAGAGGTTTCTCTAGCTTGGTCCCGTACGTGCTCAGATTGGACAAAGGACCTTAAAAAAAGCTCCTGAAAAAGCATCTGATTTCACTTGTTGTCTTTCTGTAAAGGGACACAGAGACGCCCGCTCAGGGAAAGAGAACCGTCTTTGTGTTTCAGGAGCTAGCAAGGCAGCAAGCGGTCCGAATGACCCCATTCTGCTTCCGCGCCTCTGGAACGAGTTCAGATGAAAAAAACAGCGCCCGCGTCGATCCAAAGGCTTTAAGTTGCTCTCGTCTAACCGTTCCCTCCTCCTCTTTTACACCTTCAGACGCGCAGCGTGAAATTGCCAATAATGCAGCGGCTTGTTCGCATGCCACGCGCCGGCAGCGAGCGAGAGAGTCGTAGATGCAAGGAAAGAAGAAGAGGTGATGAAAAAACTGTGAAAGTTGGGAGAGATTGATGGGTGCTCTCCCTGTTGCCCCCTCTCGCGCATCACACCCGGGGGGCGGATCGTTGAGAGATGCCGTTTGCGTTGGGATGGGCTGAATAGAGATAGAGGAAATGTCATGTTTATGTGGCTAGGTAATGAAAACTAGTCTGCTTCCTGAAAGGTTGATTGACAGGAAGCCTATTTCATTAGATTGCAGCACATAGGTTCTGATTGGCATGTTGTTCTCCTCGCCAGGAATTACGTGGCATATGCCAATGAGGAGATGAGAAGACACATGCTTTGTCACCAAGCCCCCCCCCCCTCTGTGTCACTGGCATATGCGCTCTGCCATGCGAGGCCTGGGACTTCTGATAAAATATCCGCTGTGCCAAAAGGCATGAGTGTGTGTCATAGATACTTGTGGCAGGATATGATGGTCATTGAGTTTATTCTTAGCAAAACTACCCTTCAGACAAAGTGTTAAGAAGCAATATTGGCGACGACATCTCAATGAGGATTTTGTAATCTGATTTGAACAGTATTTCTAAATGTATGCTGCACGGAAACACTTGTTGACACAAGTCAACATTTGAATGGACATTATTTTTATTTTATTAAATGTTACATTGTTTTTAAATAATAATATAAACAATTATTTGTTTATTCTTTTTTACAGTAAATTTTATATTATTATTTGTCGATTTTCTTTAAAATTATCAATAAATTAATCGATTCATCATTAATACCACAGAAGACATATGGAGAGCTTCACTTTATCAAGTCCACTGGATAGAAACACCTATAATGGTGTACAAAATACATCACAGTTCCAAACTTAATGCTCACTTGGCTGAAAAGTTTTTCTTGATCTTGAAAACTTTTTAATATGAAGGCGTATGTCTAATTATTTAATAATATTTTTGGTTAGATTGGTTAGATTATTTTACATCCCATCTGCTCGTGTGGTTCCTAAAAGCCTTTGTGTTCAAGTTAAATGATCAACAGTCAACAAGCATTATCTATTAAACTACAAAGATAAATTCATCTGTCATCGATTAGTAGTTAACATAATATTTTGTCCGATTCATGACCATTAATAATACCAGGATCACAAGTGATCACTATATTTGCAAGGACGTTTAAAAAAAATGGCACCCACACGATAAATATAGCTGTTTTTTGTGAGTCAGTTTAATCGTAACCTCAGAGGTGGCTGTAATGTCTCTCTAACAGTTTCTGCCGACGCTGTGAGCTCTGCTGTGTTCGAATTTTACATGTTATGACCCGTGTAAGCAAGATAAAGGCTGCTGTAGGGTGCGATTGCGGCTGGGTGTTATTTTTATTTGCCTGCGTAAGCAGGTGCGCATGTAGAAGCAGGTTCCTGCTGTATCAACAACCCGTGATGATTCATGGCCCCCGATACGGACAGGAGACATCTGCAGAAAGACTAGCACTGCAGAAAACAGATCTTTCATGTAGCTGCGGTTTTCTAACAAGAGCCGCATGCTAGAAACGAAGACCATTAGTCTGCCCTCGCGCAGCCGAGCCGCACGCAGGCTTCAGCTGACAGCCGAACATTTCTAAAGGTCAGACATCCACAGAGAGAAGAAAAACACACAACTTTTAACATTTCCCTATTCTCTCCCACTCCCTCGCCGTCTCCCCTTAATTTCTTTATTTATTCTTCATTCCGACTTGGAATTGAGTGCTGTGTTCTTCATCGATTCGCCCGATCACTCATAAACCGCCATTTTAGAGAGACAGCCCCTCTTCCATTTGCTTAATGAAGGGTCTCGTATCTTCTGACCGCTGACAAATAGACATTTGCTATATTGCATGTGAAGACCTGTCCGCTCGAGTCTACCGGTTACTTGATTGATCGTGTCTCTCTCAGAGGTCGGTCCGATGCGGCCTCCGGGGGATGAAATCACTGGAGATTGGTCCCACAACTCACAATGGCTTTTCAGACAATGATGGCCTGTGAAGACAAACATCATTAGCCGGGGTCTATTGTTATAAAGATAAACACAGCCCTCGGATGTAATTGAAGTCTCAGGGGAATATGTACATTATTTCAGTGAATACATAATGAGTTGTGTATGATTGATGATGTACACCCAGATGCTTCCTCTCACGACCTGGGCATCGCTTAGTTTTGCCCTTTACCCACATTGTCACAGGGGACCGAACTGCGGCGTGGTGCCTGGGGGCAAAATGCAATTCAGGCCATCTCGTGTTTCATGATCTTAGAGAGAGAATATGCCATTAAAAACTTAAATATTAATGGTAATTTGGTTGAAGACACCTGTTATCCGTTTTCACGGATGGACAATTATTGGCGAACCTTTTAGAATCAAATTAGACATTTTAAAGGGGCTGACATCATGCAGCGCCGACCATTATTCATGAAGACAAACACAAATGTTATATTGTCTCTAAAGTCAACATGAAATGACATTAGAAAGCAATTTAAGGGCTGTAATGTGATGCATTTCCAGGATATTCAATAAATGTACTTTTTTATTGTGCTTACACAATAAGACCAGAAATGTGCATAGGGTCAGTTTTTATTTTTATGTTATTTTTTTAAATGTAACAATATTTGAATATATTAAATATTTAATAATTACATGTTTCCTATTTTAAGGAATAGTTCACCTAAAAATGCTCCCCGTTATCTTATCCATAGTATTTTTCATTCCTCCTATGGAAAGTCATTTTTGGGGGTGAACTATTCCTTAAGTAAAACACATTGTTATTTATATATTTAAAAAATCTATTTATATTAAGATTCATAATTCTTCATTCAGTAGCGGCCTGAGGAATCATGAATGACCTAAAAGCCTTCAGCCTTTCATATTTGGCAGCATTTGAACTGTTATGGTTTCATGGCCTACAAATTTCCCAGCAATCATTAATCACGCCTTCCATTTTACACTCTATCCAGAGGTCTGCACAGCTCTTTCAGTGGATGTGTTTCCTCACAGCAGACTCAAATATAAAAGCATTACCAAATGATCATTTGTTTATCAGAAGCTCTACATCACTTCATTGTGGCTGACACTCGCAACTGTTCCCGCAATATGTTATTTGTCAAAAATTCACGCTGCATCACCTGATACGCCACATTTAAAGACGCTTTTTACCCGAAGTGATAAATACACCCAGTCTTATATCAGATAATCTCCGCAACCCTATTTTAAATACGGCTGAATAGATGCTAAATAGTGACATTGATGTATGTGATATGAATTCTGCCTTCATAAGGTACGGCTGACGTGCTTTTTCTGACTCGTTTTGGCCAACGAAACAGCTCTCATATTTGCAGACGTTTTTTTAACAGTTGAATTTAACACCCGCTGCCTTTTCCTTTTTAGCTCCTCACCATCGATGACAACTTCTGCGGCCTGGATATGAACGCCCCACTCGGCGTCTCAGAGATGGTACGTGGGATTCCTCTATTCTCAGAGTCCAAGGACAAGATGACGTCTGTTATCGCCTACGTGTACAAGAACCACTCTCTGGCTTTCGTGGGCACCAAAGGTGGACGTCTAAAAAAGGTAAGACCCTTGTTTCTTGAAATGGCAACGGATCTGTTGTTTCTTTGTTTTTGATCCATCGATCACATCATTGTAACCTTGTAAAAAGCTTTCGGGATCCAGGAAGTGTTGTTCGGTAATTGCTGATATCAGGGATTGGTTTGTAGACAGAATGACGCATGAAAAGATCAGAGGTGGTCTGCTTTAACCCACCCTGTAGGAACGTTAGATCTGGCGAGTTACGCAACCGTGGTCATCTTATCCGAGGTGTGTCGAGAGGGATGGTTGGGAAACACCGGGCCGAGAGGACCGTGTGAATGCCTGCGCAGGCAGTGGCTGTTGAGGGTAATTGGATGATGCGGTGCAGAGGCTTTCGGCCTGGTACCCTCTCCTCTGACTGAGCCTCTGTGGAGGCGTGTCTGAAACGAATCCGAGGGCCAGCCAGACACAGCAGAGAGACGAAAATAACATTAAAATAGAGAGAGAGAACACTGGAAAGGAGGGGAAGACAGACAGAGAGGAAGAGAAAACGACAGTATAATTTTTCTCAAGTGCTAAACCTCCAGGGTATTGGTGTTACAGGCGGACAAATCTTTGCCAAAAGGCAGAATTCCAATTTTAACGCATTCTTGTTATTGTGGTGCCGGTTTGTGTTGTTGGATCTGGCTGTGGATGAGAATCCAGGACTAGTCCCAAAAATTCCTGTAAACAGGAGAGGTAACAAGCATTCCAGATTTATTAAAACACATTTCCTGCTTTTGTGGAAGAATATGATGAAAAATACAGACAGAAAAGTACAGATACAAACAAGTGTTACGGCCAAATCACCAGGGAACAGACAGTCAACACAGTGATGTTCTTGTTCGGCCAGACGGACAAACCACACGCACACACGCGCGCACAAACCTTTTAGTTGCCATTTCGGTGATTGCAGATCTCCGTGGAAAAAAACAGCGGATGATGTCACTGTTGTCATTTCGGCAGACCGAGACAAAAAAAACATCTCACAATCATTAATCAATGAAAACGAGTTTATTACCGACCCTAATGGATAGTGAATTATAGACTGCCATCACGTCACACTAAAGGAATTGTTTACTAGCTGATGACGAACTCTTCAGTTGGCGTAAATATTATCCGTTGCATCTCTGACCCTGTTTATACGATCACACAGACTGTTGAAATTCCTAAGTCAAAGTATGAGCTTGTTTCGGTAGTGCTTGCATGAACCTATGAAAAAGACACAATTGTCAACGCAAACATTTGCATTTATTATGTCTCATCCCTGTTTTGTACACTCAAATGTTGAATGTTGAAATTAGGATTACCTAGGTGAACAAAAAAGCAGAATCCCCAGCAGGTATTTATTTTAAATTTAAAGCAGGATAATCCAGGGTTTACAGCGTTTACGGCTGCGGTTCTCCGACTGCAGTCCCCCGTTTGATTGACTCTGAGAGGAGGCGCAACTGCGGAATGTTCTGCGTCTCATCGCGTTAAAAGACAGAGCTGCAGCCAAACCCCAGAGAGAGGCAGTAGACAACTTCTTTACCCTCTAGAGAAAATCCCACAGACACATTTTTATGCATGTGCGCACACACATATGGCCGTCAGCATCAAACACAAAACGCTGTTTGCGACAGAAGCCGTTCGGCACCATGGCACTGTGACGAACCTCCACACCAGATGTGGTCCGGGGACTTTGAAACCTCTTTATCACTTCCTACTTTATCTTTCTGCCTCCATCTATCTGTTCATCTATCCCTACTTCTCTCAATCCAGCTGTCTCTCTTTTGGTAATTCCCTTTTCCCAACGGTGTTGGGATTTCAGGCAAGCCATCATTTTTTATGACTTTCAGGTTGTCATGGCCTGCTGTTTAATGAGAAGGTTGTATTTATGAGCACACATGAACGCCACATGTTGTAATAACTAGAGGGAGAGGAGACCAATGGTTGACTTTTTGGGTTTGGGGGCGTGTCTATTAAATAATGATGGCGGAGGATAATTATTGTGGGTCAATATAAGGATAGTTGATATATACTGTCCATGGTGTGACATCACAAAAATTCTGAAAACAAACTTAATATTATATTATTCTGTATTATAATATTTTATTTAAACTCTAAAATAACAGTGAAATAAATCTCTTTTCTATTTTGTAGAAGCTAAAATAACAGATCTCCCATAATTCTCTGTAGCAGCACATGAATGATAAAATATCTATTTTTATCTGTTTTCTTGCTTAGAGATTTCTCCGTTGGTCAGATGATGACCAGAGAGATTTATATTTAATAATTGATTTGGATTTTATTTATATGAAAACAATGTGTTATACTATTCAAACATCTCTGCATATCATGTGTTGTTGACAAACCTCTCCATTCCCTTTCATTCTTCTCATTGGCATCGACTTTGCCCTTCAAAAACCCTGCACGATGGCTTTCAACGTATATTAAATAGGCCATATGGCCGAGGCCCCAATCTTTCCTTTGGCTTGTCTCTACGTCAAAAAGGGTGAAATTAAACCTATTAATTGCGGTCAGCAGATCCGTTTCAAGCCAGCACGGAAGGCGACAGGCTTCTAATCCCTTTTGCGTGAGGCATTCGCAGCACCGCATGCGGGAGGGAATTTGAGTTCTGGCAGGGTCTGATGAGCCCACCAACACTCCCCCAAACCCCTGTGGAGGTGATAATGCATCCAGGCCCGCTGTCCGCTGAGGGAATCTCAGGCACTCACTCGATACAATGATCAACTAACCTTGAATCAGACCTGGCACAGGAAGGCCGGCTGACAGTGCCCGGCGTGAAAGAGAAAGAGGAAAAGGCGTACGTGTGCAGGGGGTGGAAGTGTGCGAGTGTTATCTGATGAGGTTCTGTGCATTTAGCCATGAGGGGTGCGCTGAAGTGAAATCAACAGCCCGGGGAGATGGCATTAAGGAGATGCACAGTTCAAAGGGCAGAATAAAATTGTTCGGAGGAGACGGGTTGCTTCAGCGTAAAGACTCAGATTGCAGGTTGTCGAGGGTGATGGCTGGTGGAAAAAGCTTCCATTTGTCTGTGAATGGGGAAAAGGTCACGTCATCCTTCAGGCGCTGCTCACGGCGTGTATGCCTCTCTGTGAATTATTGTTCTTTTCCTTTTCCTGTTTTACTGATTCAAGCAGGTGTGCATGGCAATGATGTTTGACTAGTTAAAATCTCATGCAAAGATTCTTGCTAGATACCAGAAAGCAGCCTAACTATCTTAAATTGGTCCTAAATCTACACTCTTAGAAATAAAGGTGCTTAAAAGGTGCTTCACAGCGATGCCGTAGACGAACCATTTTTGGTTCCACAAAGAACCATTTTTTCTTACTTTTTTATTATCTGAAGAGCCTTTTTTCAATACACGGTACCTTTGGTTCTTCGGATGTTAAAGATTCTTTATGGAACCAAGAGGTTCTTCTA
The DNA here is from genome assembly GCF_947034865.1 of Barbatula barbatula. NCBI lineage: Eukaryota > Metazoa > Chordata > Actinopteri > Cypriniformes > Nemacheilidae > Barbatula > Barbatula barbatula. The sequence goes on along the minus strand of NC_136768.1, from coordinate 6,683,548 downwards.
TGGCATCAAAGCACCGTTTGAAGCACCTTTTTTTTAAGAGTATAGATTGATGTTGTTTTGCGTGTATGCTTGCATGATGTCAACGTGGGTTTGCTGAGACCCTCACTGCAGATGCAGATTATTGAAATGATGTGTAAGAGCAAGAGCCACTGAAGCAAAGGATTATGTGTTGAAATTTAATGATGAAATATGCTGCAGGATAGCGGAGAAACGTTGGGTGCTAGTGTGTTATTAGTGTGTGCGTATGTGAACGTTCCTATATGGGTCGTGTGTTTGTCTGGGTGTGTGTCCTTGTATACAACAGTTTTATCACTCTCTCTGCAGCTGCTTATGCCAAACCCCAGAGGAAAACGCTGTGTTTTTACTCGGACCATTCTGCACTGAAACAGGACGGCCCTATAGAGAGAGACAGTATGAGAGTACACAAACTCATTCGTAAGAGACACTTAAGTATGTGTGTCCTGAATATGTAGGTAATGAAAGCGAAACTTAGGCCTCTTCTTGTGCTTATGAATCTATGGGAGCGTTGCCATGGCAGCCAGTTTGCTCACTCTCGCTGTACGCGTTGCAGTTTCACTTATAAGAGAAAAAGATGCTTCCTTTCATGTGACAACAATAAAATCTGTTTTTTTTTTAACAAAATGCATGTTTATGTTTATGCCAGTTTGATATTACTTTGCAAAATTTGATACGTGTATTTCAGTATTTAGTGATACTTGCATTTGAACACAACACACACTCCTCTCTCGCCGCCCACAGACCTTTACTCTCCTCTCTCGGTTTTAGTTTTAATGACTTGTTTGTGCTGTTTTTGAGGCGAGTTTAGCTGCAGTCGGTCTGTTCTGAGGCAGAGCTGGAAGCCTTTGCTGCGGTTGTTTTGTGGGTAAAGCCTGCAAACGGCAAATGAGAAGTGAGGCGCAATAATGACCTGGGAGCAGTCTGAGATCCACACCGCCGACAACACGCTGGCCTGTTAGTGCTGGGATCATACACACACCCGCCCACACGCACGCCTTATTATTCAGAAAAGGAGAGACCAAGACAGAATGAAATGGAAAAAGAAAAGGCAGCCTTATTTTGGCATTCTGTGAAACAAAACAGTCAGTTTAAAGACGTGTTCACACCGACACTAGTGTGCAGTCGAAGTCACTGGAATCAACAGTGAGCACTAGTAAATGTGATGCAACAAAGTGAAGCCACAAATAAAACCTTATAACTTCATCTAAACATGCAAGGAAGTAATGCTGTTGTTTTTCAGTTCCATTCAAATAGATTTTTAATGCGCTTGGGTATGTTTTGGCCTATGGTTGTCTATTAGATCTCTACAGTTATGAATACATTGAGTTTAAAAATATCACCGCTAGGTCATGCATATGATATATGGCTTTTTATAGTCAATCTCTGTTTGGTCCGCCTCCCTTTCCATTATGTATAATTGATAAAGCCACTTTGAGCTCTTCAGGGTTACAATACAAATAACCGATTACACGGGGCATCATGGGACTCGTAGTCAATGTGTTTTTCATAATGCGCTACTCTTGTCTTCTGTTATTAAGACACTGATGTTCTGTCGGATGTAACCTGGCCCCATTGATATTTCGATTAACCTTGTTTGATATTCAGTTTTTTTATATGCCATATAGTTCCACGTTTTTGAGATTCGTGGCTATTTTTTGTAAAGGAAACGACAAATCAGAGCTGACAGAGAAACCAAAAGAGTTGAATATTCCTGAGTGCGCTCATTCATGAGGAGGGTTATTCATCCCGATGTGAAGTGAATGCCAGAGCTCTGTAATCATACTGCAGCGATGGAGAATACGGGCACTGCTGTACCATTCAGTCCAGTTGAAGATATGCAGGGCTTAGATTACCATGTATATTTTAGCTGTGCTGTATCGTGTCCTGGCGGTTATGTGGAAGGGGTTATTCTTTATATGTGTGAATAACAGGTATTGTGTTGTTGTGTGTGTGTGTATTATCTGTGTATGTGTATGTGACCGTTCATTCCCTGTTCATATCAGTCCTCCGAATGTGCCACAGCCTTAGTGGATTGCCTTGCTTCTTACTGCCTACATAATGGAACCATTATGGAACCACATAAGTGACATTTTTAAACTAGAGAGCCACCGATACTAAATTTCATATCTGCAGATTTATTATTAATATGTCTTAACTTGTATGATGATGTTGAATGTCATTTCATATAATGATTATTAATATTAAATATTAAACATCAAACATCAAAATTATGTTTCTTAACATTTTCTATATACAGAAATTATTATTTTTGATTGGCAGGCTGTATAGGCACTAATCGTCGGTTGTTTTTAAACCATCGGGCGATAGTGTGAAAAAGAGCTTTTATTGACCGATACAGATTATTGGCCGATAAATTGGTGCATCTCTAATTTCAATTGATTCATTTACTTCGATACTTACAATCCTGCCTATGTAGGTAGTTTATCAGATTTTTAGACCGAGCATACTGTACAGCAGGGCTAGTAAATGGAGAGACTCGAAGAACGGTGTGCTTTAAGAAATGCACGTCCTGAGACTCCTCATACTCGAAAGTCCAAAACGCTGCTACAGTCAATACAAAAGTAATTCCGTGGTTCAAAACGTTATATTGACGTCTTATAAAGCGATTTGATCGGCCTGTCCAAGATACTTAATGTTATTTACAACTTTATAATCTGCGATCCACGAGCCACAGGCAGTCGGTTTGCACATGTGATAAAACACGTCTTGTGCCTTTGAAGGTAACTGCAGGAAGGGTACAACACGTGAATAGTTGTTTCAGGGATAAGGAAAAACTGTTCTGTTTTTATTACTGCATTCAGCATGTATGATTTAAACGGCTATATTTAAGAAAACAGCTGTTCATCTCCCTCCAGAACTCGCACTAGAAGGATCTGCCCTTCTTAGTGCGTGGGGCACATGAATGCGATTGGTATGAACCCGAAGATGCGATAGTAGCACAGACCAATTGATTCACTTTATAAGACACCAGTTTAACATCACAAGCGGAAGGGATTACTTTTGTGCTAAATGTATTAGCGTTTTGAGTTTTGGTAATTCAACCTTCATAAATATCTTCTTGAAAAAATTATGCCACCCACATCTTGGATGTACTGGGGGACTGGGGGGAGTAAATAAACAGATAATTCATTTTGGAATTAATGAATATAAACTACAATTAAAAAACAATATCTCTTTAAATTAAATTTTATACGAAGGCACAAACACTGAAAATACTGCATACAGTATTTGGTGCATGTTTTAATATATGGCCTATTTGTAACAGCATCAAAAACAGTATAAAAGGAACAACATGCAATAAATAACAGAAGTACAAAATTACCAAATTAATAAAAAAGTACACTATTTATACTTTTAGAATCTGGCCCACAGAGAAAAGTAGTTGAAGACCCCTGCTATACAGCACAGTCAAATAATGGGCATGTGTGTAGACCCGCCCCTTACAAGACCAGAAGCCTGTGGTTGTTTATGGGAAGTCCTAATGAAATGTTACGAGCCAGGCCTTTCCTTTTAAACAGTTGTAAACAGACTATTAAGACAACAGTAAAACCACACAAACGCCCTGGAGGGGAGGGCAGCCTTCAAACGGCAGCTTCGCCTTTCAGTCTCTTTTTGTACTAATGGACATCTGTTCACTAAAGCTCTCACTTTCAACATTATCTGAACTCGTAGAGGGAGTCAAACCACCTTGGATGATTGAGATTGTAGCGGTTGTGTGGGCTCATGGGTGAAAATTGGGTAATGGAGCTGATATATGGTAGCGTTTCTGAAGCTATATTTGGAACGGAATAGTAGTGAACTGCATACTGTACACAGTATTCTTCTTAATGTATCATGTGAATTGTTTTATTCATTTTTAGTCCAACTTGCAAACATGCAAAACGCCATGTCGAAAATGACAGAATAAAGTATTGCCAGCTGTTTTGTCATATTGGAAATGGAAGGGAAGGTTAAATGCATTGTGGGATATTGTAGTATTTTGCTCACACATACATTTCTAGGGATTGAGCGTACAAGCAGTACATCACTATTGAAAGTGTATTTCCCATAATTCTCAACCACAATCACTCCTGCCCATCTCCTGTCCAATCACCACCAGCACAGAGGAGTTCCAGCAATTTCATAAAGGCCACATCCTGCCCAAACAGTTTCAAACCATTAATATCAATATTTTTGCCTGTACAATGTAACGTCTTGTGATTTTGTATGTCTTTATTATTCAAAGCAGCTGCTTCTGTGTAAGATGAGTAGTCAAACATAGACTGCACATTCAAGAGACACTTCTGTACGGTTTAATCAATCCGGTTTGAGACGATGACGAGTCATCTGCGTGTGTGTGTTCGTGACGAAGTGTGCTTTAATCGGTAAGCGTGTAGGATGTTGAGGAAATGATTAGAATGAGACATGCAGAGGTGCCACTCCTTTCAGCTGGATAGGAACTCCTTGATTCTACATTAATTACTCAGTGTATCAGACTGTGAACGTTACCTTTCAAACGTTTAATTAAAACCAAAGTTGATCTTTAATTAAATAGTGCGGCGAAAGGTTATTCGCATTCATTCGACGACTCGAAACTTCCATTGTTTTAATTAGTCTTCAAGATGTCTTAGCGTGCGAAAATGACGGTCGAGATTGTTGTACGTGTTTTTCACAGCGATCGATTTTTAAGACCCGTAGACCATAAACAACAAGAAGCACTCACTGTTTCCGGATTTTTACCATTACACAAACGTTAGACAGAATACAACCAATTTGTGGTACTTAAACGGTTGCGTAACTTTTAATATTTGAATCCCTCCTTTGTTCCCAACTCCAATGCATGAATTATAACATCAGTGAATGTGTCGTGTTAGAGTAATGCTGTCTATATATATATAGATATATAGTCTGTCCTGCTTAACTGCAAAGCCAGCTCTTTATCATCATCGTTGTTCCTTCATCTCTCTCTGATTTATGAGCCTCCCTCTTCAAATATCACTGTAACAGTAGCGGACATATTGCAGGTGAGCTTACATCAGCCAATCACAGCGCTCCATCTGGTCTCATAAGGTGACCGTAGCGACTCGCTGCTGTGGAAGCAGGAAAATGGGTTTCCTCACAACTGGGTCACTCATTTTCCTCCCTAGACAATACAGCATTGGAACAACCTAGAAAAGGTGTGCTGGATAACCGTTTATGTGTGTGCGCGCTTACTCTTTAGGTATTTTCATTTTGTCAGTGTTTGTAGGATAAATACAATTTGCATATGAATGATGCTGCACAACTATTGCGCTTTCTTTAGGCACATTCTTTTTAACAAGATTTATGAAATAATGCAAAAATTAGGACGTCCATTCCTTCCATTTCCCTCGTCCCTTCATCCCTCTGCCGACGGAACCATCACCCATATCTTAATAAGTGGATTCTTATCTCGGCTACACCGTCTCTCCCAAAGGATTATGGGGCTTTTCGCTACGCTCATGGAATGGTAATTACTGATCTTTGAGAGAAACACATTCTACTCCAGAAGATGAGAGATACATGAGATGCGTTGCTCATTAGGGCCCGTGCCCCCGAGTTTGACTTACACATGCATTCATCACTGTGCCATTTGGGTTTGTTGAAAATTAAAACAAGTGTGGGTGTTTGTGCGCATGCATGTTGCATGTAATGTTTCCTAGGGGATACAGAAATAAGATTACGTTTTTTAGATGAAGTGGTCTGGCAAGAACACACATGCAGTCTTGTGCTCACCCACATACAGTTGTTGTAACTGCAATATCGTAAAGCAGAACATGCTATTCAAGATTGGCTGTTTTCAGCTTGTTGCCCATTGAGTCACCAGGCTTAAAATTCTGAATGTGATTCTTGGAAAGTGGGACGACAAATCTCACTGCAGCAAGACTGTAAGTTTGGGTGTGTGCATGTCAGTCTTTCTTTTTACTATTCAGTGCTCAAATATTCTACTGTGTTGTAACTGCCAATGGTGGACAAAACGTTGCATGGGTCAACAGAAAGACATTGGAGAGATGCATTTCATTTAGTTTTGTGCATTAGGAACTAGTCAATGCTTTGGGTTGGTTGCACTAGTTTTATATGATGACAGCTGGCAGAATATTTCACAAACCGCATGTCCTATCATATTTGCATGTCATTTCTTTACAAACCAAATATATTTGTATTTTGGAGATTGTGTTTGAGGGAATTGTAATTGTCGACGTGTTAAATTTTAATGCCTCAATCCAATCCTACACCTCCCTTTCGAAGCGCTACGGTGGCTGACACATCACTAAGATGTAGTCATGTTTTCGCTTTCTTCTTGAAGGAGATAATTTTGTCTGCTTAGGGCTACTGTAGAAACAACATGGGGAATTCCATGTATGGGGGACCCGCGGTGTATGTAGATAGAAATAGCTCATAAGATAATCAATATGTAACGCATCATTATGTAAGATCTTTATACACGTCTGAAGACATGTATGTATATTATTTTACATATCTGTCAATAGATACTCAAAAAATGACACACAGCACCTTTAAACCTAAGCTACGAAAAGGCACGAAAAAGCATGGTTGTGCACTTTTACTTTTAAATCACCCCAAAAAGTACAAGGCATCATGGGAAATGAAGTTCCAAGGACTTTCAAATGATGATCTTTGAAGGGTTTTTTATGCGGTTAACAAAAGAAAGTGCTGACAGACATTGTGCTCCCTCGAGCTTGTGTCCTAGTTTAGAAACTCTCAGTATGTAATCAAGTAAACCTTCTCGCTGAAAATGACATTGTGGAAAAGAGAAGATCGTGCGTAAACGTTCAGCATTTTATAAAGGTGAAACATTTGCATTTGTGCATGATGCATTTTATCTGCATTGATACGATTTGCCAGTTTGTTTCCTGTTTGTTTCCCCTGGTTGTATCAAAGCCCTGATCTTGTGTTGCTAGTGCCATACGGCACCAGCCGACCTATAGGAACCAATTAGGACTTATTCCATTTTCTTTCTCCCTCGGTTAAAGAGATTTTCTGCGTTTGCTGAACTAAAACACCGCAGAAGGACCAGGGCAATTGTATTGGATTTGTCTCTAATTGATTTCTGTTATTTCATTATAGCTGTTTAGTCTCAGCTGTTCGCCTGGCAAACCAACCGTTTGTTTGCTCCGTAGACTTGTTCCTCAGTGGGCTATACCCCATGCTGACTCGTTGCAAGGCCTCATCTGTTTTTATGCGGTAGGCTTTTAACACAAACATGGGTTTCGCTCTGTCACGGAGCCCTTCTGTTTACACCATTAAGAGAGCTGAGAATTGATGTAATCTTCAGCTCCAGAAGGTCCATTGGACATATATGGCCCTTAGGCTTTCCCCTGATGAGTCTTGCTGGTTCTTGATGTGTGGCAGAACTCTTTCAAGGAACGGTACGATATGAATCCACACAAACACACACACACACTTGGTTACTATTTTCTTAGTTTTAGCCAAATGTTCGTTTTAAAGGAGACCCCACTCCTTGACCCGGCACCCTCACCCATTGGATCGGCAATCACTCTTCTTATCAGGGAAGGACATACATAATTGATTCAGGAATGAGGAGTGAAATTACGATGATCTATTGAAAACGCCGACTCAGACCGCCGTGGCTATTTTGGGTGTGCCAGGCCGGAAACTAACTCTTAGAGTCTCTAAGGATACCAGCTCACTTAACCTTACAATGTCTTTCAAGAACACAATCTGCGTAAATGAAAGCTTAAAATTGAGTTAAATGTGCTGGAAGTTGATTTAACAACCGATAATTTTTTCTTGTAATAATTTCAGTGGAACCATGTGTTTGAAATAAAAAGGTCCCGTTACAGTCAGTGGTTTGATTCAGACACAGTTCTGTACTGTAATTTCTCAGCGTCTCTGTATAACAGAATTACACTTGTATCGTCTGTGGCAGAAACCCTATACGGGATGGAAAGCAACGAAGCGCCTTTGTTTTTATGAAACGCTATCCACTGTTTCGGCAGCCGAAGTATCTGTTTCCACACCTTCTGCGGGCCACAATCGATGAGACGGATCCATTTCTGTAGAGTTTTGTGTGCAGTGTTTTCCCAGGGCCGTGGGTTAATGAATGGCCATTTTGCAGAGTCTCATCTAGTCTCATCTCTGATCTCTGAGTGCTGGTTATCTCTCTCTTTGTCTCAGCCAATGGGCATTTCTCCAAACACACAGCTTCTAGGCCAGATACCTGGAGAGGATAATTCAATATTCTGCTTAAAGATATTATAATAATAGTTATAATGAAACTGTCAGTTTTAGCAGTAGTATAGTTGTGCCTTGTTTTGTAAATGTTTTATATTTAAAGTCCCAGTGTATGAAATGTAGCAGCATCTTGTGCTGAGGTTGCGAATTGCATCAAACGGATCACTCCCCTCCCTTTCGAAGCACTACGCTGGCTGACACATAACGCTTCATTTTGTAAGGTCTTTATACACCTCTGAAGACAAAGTGATGTATATTATATTACATTTCTGTCATTAGATCCTCACACATCACCTTTAAATATAATGTTTTCATGAAAACTCTGACCACTTAGCAATTACAAATACACTTTATTTTTGCTTTCTGTGTGTTAGTTTGAGTGGAGTGGTGCCACAAAACACGCAATAAATCCCTCGAACCTTTCTTCAGACTTTATAGCCATTAGTCTGTGTGTCACATGTAAGCTTGGCTTTTAGCTGTATTAAAAGAGAGCGTTTGTTTTGCCCAGCCGAGTCCAAAGTTACAGTCTCCTGTCTGCACGCCGTCATAACACTCACGCTGTTTTCACCTCATGTCTGAATGAGCCGCTGATTTATAGGTTTAGAGGTGAAGAACGCGGCACATCATATTGCGAGCGAGAGGCCATTTATACATTGCACTCTCTCGCTTTCTCACCTGTCCAACAGTATTGATCATGCTCACCTTTTGCGCTCCCGTTGAGGTGATAGCGTGACCTTCCTAGACGTTCCATTAGTGGTATTAGTCTTCCATCTAATCTCCTTCAGCACGCTAGGACCCCCGGTTTAGGCTGTAGAGTCAGATCGCTGCTAACTTGTGTCTGTATTGCTGAGGTTTGGGTGAGTCTGAATCATGAAAGGAATGACGCACTTAGATGTTGCTTGCTCGGCTGCTTGCAGGTTTAGCGGTGTGAATGTCGCTGAAGTAAGATGATGATGTCAAAGGAGCACAATTTTCTTAAAGAAACTAAGTAGATGCCCCAGAGAACTGTCTTTATTTCTTATGCCAGATTTCCACTGCTCCAAACCTTGTATCTCCACATTTCTTGATTTCTGTTGCGATGAATCATTATTATTATTCACCCTTTATGTTTGTCACTAAAATGTATGTTCTTTTTTTTAAACTACTTCAAAGTGCTTGTGAACTTTGACAACACAGTATTTAATCATTTAAAAAGTACAGTTGATTTTTTTGCAATTTCCTGAAAAACAGCAAATTTGAGCATCCAAAGTTTTGGAAGGACAGCGACGATATCATTGTTGTTAAATTGAGTTAAATACGTGAAAAATATGTAATAGTTTGGTTAAATTCAACATTTTGGCTTGGGTGGATTTATGAAAAGTGTTGTGGCAGGGTGGGCACGGACCCAGGAGCCATAGTGCCAACCCTTCTAGGGGTTCAATTTCAACACCAGATGTAAAGAATCACTTTAGAGAAGGAAGATAAAAGGATGAAAGGATAACTGATCGAATCATGGTCATTTTATACCTGTTCAATTTAAGTTTAGGTTTCGATTCAAACTCTCTCCCTACCAAGCAGAGTGGCATGTTTCTTACAACGCCTTGTGGGCCTTATTTGTTACAGTTGAAAGCCTTCTACAATGATTCACGGATAAATGATTTTCACCAGCGGCCTGCAGGGGTTCGAACTCGGCCCAGCGGCTGCCAGCAATTCTCACGTCTACTTCATTGTATAAACACCAGTGTTTGTAAATAGATAGAATTGCCTTCAGCAGCTTGAAACCTAAAATATCCAACTTCATATAGAGCCTATGAATATAGAGTTTTATAGGGAATGATCTGATGAAATGCTGCGTACACACACATAATAAACGTCACTCCTCGACAGAGAGAGGCGAGAGAAGAAGCGCATGAGATCATAAAAGAAGACGGACTGTAAAAACGTACAACCCCAGATGCCCCGCTGTTTATCCAAACACAGCATTTTCCCACTAAATCTTTCAAAATAAGACACCCCACAGATTAAAACAAGGACATCTGAGCCCCCCACCAGAGGTCAGGGTTAGAAAAGTGATTAATCTGCCAGCAAGTGTAAATAGGATCATTAGTTTAACATGAGAATCGAATCAGATTAGTGAAAGCGCAAAATATTACAAAGAGGGAGAGCGGAGTGGCTGACGTTTAAATGCCACACACGTACACGTGTTCTTCTGCGCCTTTTCCCTCTTTTTCTCCACAGCGGCTGATAATGCACGCGTAGCCCCCGGTCGCAGCTCCAATTGGAGAGTGATATGAACTATGTCATTTGCTGTGATGCGATGTTGAATAGTGACAATATAATGACATGGGTGGGTGTGAAGGGGAAGAGTAATGGAGAAAGATGAGAGAGAGAGAGAGAGAGAGAGGAGTGTAACATGTTGGCTTTCTGTGTAGTTGAAATTAAAAACTCCCAGACTTCAAAAATCCTACTATGTCTTTGCCGGGTGACTTCTGTTATGGATTATCAGGACGGATAGCAGTAGACACACTATACAGAGACCCCCCTTGTGATATTTTTACTTTGATCTGCCCAGCTGAGCTTAAAGGCACAAACAAAAAATGGCAACATTTACAGACTTGCATTTTTCAAACCTTTTTCACATCCAAACAAATACAGCACTTGGCTAATGAAAAGGTTAGTTTATCATTAAACCAGCTCACCAGCTGTTTGACCTTGACCTTATGCCTAACCTTGACTTTTGACCTTGACCCCGTGCCCGATCTGTCCCTATTTAGAAAGCGTTTTTTGGAAGACATAGACAGTTGTATTCTTTTATTTGTATGGCCTGTCATGTTAGGATGTGCCTTTTAATCCAATTTGTTTATTTGTTTTTCTTATTTAAACATCAACATCAATGCTCTTTTATATGTTATCAAACCGAATACATCCTGCGGGTCTCAAAGGCTTCCCAGACCGGGGTAAGTTCAAGTAGTTTTGTTTTTTGTTTTGGATAGCTGGGATTAGAAAAACACAACAGGGAAAGTTTGGCTCATCCTTTAGTTCGTGGTTTGTTTTGAAAATCACTTTCTTTTGATGTTTCTTTCTTTTGTCTCACTGTCTCTCTCACTCTTTGCTGTCATCTCTAGTTTACAATGAAAGGTTTGGGCCTAGTGCAAAGGTTTACAGTGTTTTTTTTTTTAATCGGCTTAGGCTGTAATACACAGTTTGAGTTCTCTATGCAATATCGCACACAAACAAACACAGATATTCATCGCGTTGCATTTTTGAATGATTAACATGTTGGGAGGCAGCGTGTTTTTGTGAGAAGTCAGCCCAATGAGAGATGTTTCGGATCCAATAGAACCCCCCCACCTTCGATGGCTTGCTGTGGTATTAGAAAACCTCACCCCGGCCTGCAGTTCACACGCCGTACATGCCGAAAGACTTGTTCATTCCAGCTGTAAATGTGCACTTTACAAAACGCCAAAACAAGCAGATTGTATTTCACCTAGAGCCTCAGGATCCAAAAGATATTGCTTTTTCTCCCGTTAATATCTTCCTTCAAAGGGAATTCAATAGTGTAGGATTATCAAAATGTGGTTAGGGTTTGTTGGCCCCTTTTCACTGTTAGTTTATTCTACCAATAGCCAATGGGTCACCACAAAGACATGATCTGAACCTGTCATTCACACGGCGTCTTTCTTGCTTAAATAAACAGTTTTTTTTATATTAAATGTTTTGTATTTGTCTTAATTTGCTCACTTCTGTGAAACACTAAGGGAGATTTGCATGTTAAAATGCTTTGTTCCTTACAATATTGCATAACTGTATGCAATATTTTCCATACAAAACCATACTGTACAATACCTATGCATGATAAACAATGCCATTCATATCTTGATTTAATGAAGATGTACAGTAAATGGCAACCCCAGGCCTCATTCACTTTCATTGTATGGAGGAGCAGTTTTGTTTCTGGGTGAACGCAAGCACTCATAAACAACACTTTAAATGACATTAAGGTGTGAGACGTGAAAACATGTTAGTCATTCAGTGTTAGAACGTATAAATGATCATTCATTATTCTGTTAAATCGTATTGTTTGTTTTTATTAAGTGTAGTTGAAGTTTATTATCATATGTTAATAATAGCTGCTTTGGCAGAGAAAGATTTGTATTTGTGATGTATAAATTGACACCCTGAGCACAACAAAGGCATTATAATGAATGAACTGTGAACTGAATGATATCCGGACAATAACAAGCCTATTTTCCATTTTCATGATTAATGCTCGCCATATCCCAGCTGACCACTAAAGCAGAAGAACTGCGCTCTCTCACACCCCAAACACCAAGCAATTAGTCTCATAAATGATCCGGTTATTAATAAGCTTTGCGGAATAACAAACTACTGTCTGACACACCCTTGAATATTTCATTATTTTTCGTCTCATGAATTATGAATCATTTTCCATTACAGAATATGGCTACAATCCAACAACGATCACTAACCGTGAACTTTACATTACTTATTTCAAATAAGGTTTCCAGCCACGTCAGACAGAAAATCACGTCGAGATGTTTTCCCTAAATTTAAGTCAAACTCTAGCTGTGGATTAGCCTCAGGGTTAGTTTCAAGTCTGAAGTGGATGTGGATGTGACGTTCAGAGGGAGACGCATTGGTAAAACTGTCATACAGCGAAGAGATAAATTGAATTGCGAGCGGTGGATGAGGCTCTATTTTAATCTCTCCTCTATTTCAGCCGGCGTGGTTGATGGGCTCTGAGTGCCGTTGATGGAGAGATGATAGTCCCTCCCTCCCATCAGATAGCGCTGCATCTTTCCGCTCACGCACAAGATACCTGCTCAGTGCAGAGTCTATCTGTAAAAACAACAACAGCATCCAATCGCCTCCTTCAGATAAGCTCGCTAAGGAGAGCGGGGATTCTTTTTATTAACTGATTCAATGATTCAGTGAAACTCTAATCCTTCATCATTTTTTGGTCACACTTTTGATGAAGCCTGTCAGATGTGCATTCATTATTTTCAAGTATAGTACTATATAATGCATTTTGGCTTTTTAAGTGCTTACATTAAAGATGTAGTTGGGTCAAAAATAAAACTCTTTCTCCTGCGGAACACATTTTGTGAAATATCCAAAGTTTTGTCCATATGATGGAAGTCAATGGGAATATCTTATTTCGTGTTCCCGTTTGGAATGACATGAGGGTGAATAAATGATTCAAATATATTTTTTGCGTGAAGTATCCCTTTAAGTGTGCATTATATAGTGAAAGGTATTTTGAAAGCATTTTGATTATATATACAGTCTTCATGGAATGTGTTTATTTCTCCTCCCGTCCTCTCTTCATTTACCTTCTTTCCCGATCTTCATCTCTTCGGCTCTTTTGTCGGCAGATGAAAGTCTCCCCATGACTCTTTTCTTAAGCTCTCAATGAGCCCGAATGAACGGGAGGGATGAATCCCCCCACCCTAGCCTGACTCTCGCTGCGGGGAGTACAGAATAAGATCCGGGGACATGGCATGAGATCCCGCCACAGCCCCTGCGGGCAAGGGGGCGACATCAGAGTCTGTGTGTTACAGGGCCGTGCGTCAGTGGGGGATGGAGTCGGGCATTGTGAAGTGTTTTTTTATTAAACTATAATCCGGACAGCTGTTCTGGATAGATGCCCGCTCCCCAAACACGCCGACTCTCTGCCTTTGTGGCTTCCGCCCGTGGGCGAAAGATTCCTTTAATTATACACATCATGACACACACATCAAGACGCTGGTGTCATTTTCCGTTACACCACGAAGCGCAGCGGGGAACCCTCATTGTGCAATTCGCAGGGGCGCAGTTTGCGTGTGTGTCTGAGCGCGATATGAATCGCACGCTTGCCAAAATATTAATCACGTTTTTATGTGTCATAATAATTAACGACTTTGGTCGAAGGTACAGCTGTACCCCCTTTCTAGAGATATTCCCTCATCTGCATTAACATGTGCTCATCAACCCCTCACACGCTTTATCTCAAACACACACACACACACACACACACACACACACACACTTAAATGCAGTAGTAAGATCTGAGGAGCTCCTTCTACCTGCAGCTGGTCTTTGATTGAGTCGCGTCTCGCTGGGGGACCTCTCAAAGCGGGACACGTGCATCCCTCCTTTAATCACCCCTTCAGCCGCCTGCCAACTTTCCATTCCCCCTTTTTAGAGTCCCACTAACAATCACGACTCTCACTGAGGGGTGCGACGCTCTCCGTTTCTCTCCGTCCGCCGCCTCTTTTCAGAGCGCAGATATCAAAAGTGCCACAGTCTGAGCGTCTGAGTCTCCCACAGCCTTCAGATGAGTATTGAAATGAAGCTAATGACCGCTTTAACTCTTTCCCTGTGGGATGTGCATATGGGCAAAGGCTGACACCACTGATGCACAGAATAATCTCTGTTAACGGTCAATAAGGGCCTTATGTTACTCTATATTTGACCATAAAGAGATTTGATATGGTTGATTTCTCCATTATATATTTTTTTCTAGGGGTTTGTGGGGATTTGAACGGGACATGTACAACTATCTACTATTATCTTGGATACACAACCGAGTCCTCAACTAAAAAACAAACAAAGAAGTGAGCAATGATGGTGATCTTTACCATCTACTTACATCGATCAGAGCTACAAAATCAAGTATATTTTTTCCAAAAAAGGAACGAGAGCAGATGTTTAATACCAAGGGTGGAGGTTTTTCCTCTTTGATGTGTTAAGTGTGTGGGCGAGACTCAGTTCATTGGTGTTGCGCCTTTACCAGCAGGAGGGGGGCCGGGGGTCCTGATCTCCCCTCTGTCAGCTCAAGTGCTGTGCAGCTGCAGATATGAATGCCGAGACCTGGATTTGAATCAGGCAAACTAATAACTTCAGTTGACTTTAGTGCCTGCGACGTGTGATAGAGTTCACCAAAAGGCCTGTTTCACACCGGCGCCCAAGCTGCACAGCAACGGCACAACATTGCCACACATGCTATAGAGAAAATACATTATTTTTTGGTTGAAGCTCCACTTGCGGCCACACTTTTGCTACGCTGCTTGAACACGCAAAATGTAAATGCTAGAAACTGTTAATATGGAAATTGAAATAAATATCTGCAGTGTGAACAGGCCTAAAAAATAAGGATATTTGCTGGTGTGTCTGCTTTAGCCTACTCATACATGGGCTCAGTGAAAACCCCACGAGAGAGACGCTGCTTCAGGCTGTATTTCTCGACTACATTTGCTCCCGTGTGTGGCAAAATGTCTGAAATTAAAAATACATGTGCGCGACGATCAGACCGCCAGACTGAGTCACACAGTCGCAGAGAATACGAAATGTATTCGTCTTGCACAGAATGCTACATCGTTCTCCCAGTGTCTGTATTTGCGTTTCATTGTTTCTCAATTTTTGAATATTTCCCAAAGCACACAATAATGAGCAATATCAGACGCATGGCTGAAATGATGAAGAGACGTTTACAGCTGGGAGATGGACACTGGCCTTTCTTCGCATTGTTTCCATCCTCCCCTGTTGCTGGGTGTGAAACGAAAGAGAAATGGAGAAAGAGAGAGAAAGAGAAAGCGAGATTGAGCAGAATAAATCCCACTTGTTCGTGTTGAGAGGTGACACTTTGAAAAGGGTAGCGTTTCTCACCATTTTTCTTGGTTGTAGCTTGGACGTTGAAGCGCGAGGCGCCCGGCCAGCGTTTTTCGACGCGACACTCTTGAGGTGTCACTTTAGAGAGGCATTTTGGGGATATCTGTTGTGGCCGATAGAGTTTACAGTGAGTATCTGCATAGAAAGTGTCACCCGTCTAGTGTCAGGCGTCTGTTTGAAAAGGTTGATACTGTCAATCCTGGCGAACCAGACATTTTTCTGGAAACTATTGTGTAGTTTCACATGCACGCTGGATCCACAACACCTTAATGATCGTAGAGGTACACACCTCCAATCTGTGGTCAAATCCCTCGGTGGACCGGCCTCCCGCTCGCAGGGACTAATGAGCGGCCGTCTCACGAAAACATTAACCACGTGTGTCATAATAAACATCTTGGCTAATTCGATCATGCTTGCAACTACCAAAAGAGTCTAGTTCAATCAGCTAGTACGCATTTGACCAGGTTTATATCTGCAGAACCCAAATCAGAGCCGAAATGTGAGATGTTTCGAAGCATGCTAATGAGGATCTTAGCCAATACAAACCTCGATACATCCTGTTCTTTCAGGCCACGGTACAGAACATGTCTACGCATTCATGATGCGAGCCGCTCGGTGACCTTGACAAGCTGAAGTTGCATAGAAAACTCTGTCCTTCTTACTTTTGCCACAGTTGCCTTTCTCCGACTTTTGTTGCGAGCTGATTAATGTATTTGTGGAAGAAGCGCAGCTGCACGCTGTAGGGAGGATCATTTAAAACGATGCTGTTGGCACGCAAGACAGACAGACAGAAAAACAGACGAGCGTCTTGCAGCACAACGCTGTTGAAACATCTTTATTGTGCAAGTGTGTAATGAACTTTGGGCTAGTGCTCTTTTGGCACTTTTGCTTTATAGACCACTTTGCAAGATGTAACCACTGGTCCAGAAGCACTTCTGGTTTCAGTTTCAGTTCAGTTATTAACAGTAACATTAAATTGTTATAAATATTCTGTTGGTTGAATTTTGTTGAAACAGTTAACTTGTTGTAACTGAAACAGGAAGTTATTTTGGACCAGCGTGGAACCAGCATTTTTGATGTTATCCGAAGAGTTCTATAATGTTTCAATGATACATTACAGGTTCTGAGTTCTTCGAAGCACATGCAAATAAATAAATAAGAACTGAATAATAATGTTGTTTAGGACGTCCAGGAAGGTTCTACTATGAAATCAGGCTGTAAAACAGACCTTTCAGAGCCATTTCATCCAGATTGTGTTTATGGGTGCGTTTTCTTTGAATGTCACTTCCTTTGTTCCTTTCAGCACATTAACAGGAATGAATTTTAAATAGGTGCCGGTTGACGTATGGCCATGTGTTTATAGGCACTCACATATGCTTGTTGTCTGTGTGTTTAATGATGGCCTCTAGTGTTGTTGACAGTCTGTTTGGGCCATGTGTCTGCCCATGTTGTCATAGATTTATGGCATTACATTACCCAAGAACGACACCGGGCCACTTACCCTCAGTCCCATGTGTGCATTAGCACACCTCCTCACACACGCACACACTCCATACATCAGACATACGGACAGTTCCACACGTGCACGTCTGTCTCTGTAAAGTGCAGGTCAGTGACCGTACGACTCCATCGGTTCAATATCGCAGCAGCTGCGCGTGGTCTCGCCCCGAGAGCAGAGTGCAAGACACGAGCACCGCTTTAATGGCTTTGAACTAACGTTGGCCGCTGAAAGAGAGCGTATGCACACACTTCCCAAACATGCACACTTCTCATCATCCACACTGAATTATTCCTCTGCTGGAAAGTTTTCTGCGTCAGTGTTAATTTGGAGAGAGAGGAACAAACTGTATGCTCTCACAAAGGGACCATGATTAGAGACTCGAATCATTTATGCCGACAAGAGCTTTATCATTCTTGGTTTTGCCCCCTGTGCTACCGCTTTCTCTGTTTTTCTAATTCGTGTGCATTTCTCGCTCATGTCTTTGGCTCTAGTGTTTGTCTGGCGCACTTGCCATGTGTGAATACTGTATGTGGGTTTGTGTGTGGTGGCGTGGTTGTGTGTATGTGAGTTGCGGTGTCTTCTAGAATAGCCGTGTGTAGGTACCAGAATATCATATAAATGTGGAGATGTCCGTTTGGAGTTGGACCAGAAGGCAAACCTGCAAGAAACACTCATGCGTCCAACTAGAACACCCTAGCAACCACACAACACCTTAAAAACACTACAAACACCATAGCAACTGCAGAGCAGTGTCCTGGCGACCATCCAGAGCACCTTGGCATCTTGGCAGTGACTTTTGCATGGACAGACTTGACCCACATTTTAAACTTCTAGATTAATTCTTTATTTAATCTTATTTGCTGGTTAACATCTTTACACACTGGACTGTGCACTTTGATGAACATAATTAATGTTGCATGTTGGTTGTTGTGTATGTTTTTTGGAAGCAATTTTTTCTGACATGTGGTAAAATACATGAAATAACATCTTTTTTTCATCTTCTGTGGTCGGGGGGTTGGACTATTGCCAGTCTAATCGCACTGTACGTTCTTTTATTTCCACCGTCCGTCACTCTGTTGACACTCTGAGTGTGCACACACACAAACACACAATCACTTATCCATCCCCTGAAGAGGACTCTCACGTAGGGATCTGTGTGTGTGTTTTGCATTGTGGGACCTGTACAGTTTGGCATCAGATCTCTCCAGATGCCACACGTTGAACGCATATGTTGCATCTTTGTGCGTGTAGCATTGAGGTGG
Organism: Barbatula barbatula; assembly: GCF_947034865.1. Lineage (NCBI taxonomy): Eukaryota > Metazoa > Chordata > Actinopteri > Cypriniformes > Nemacheilidae > Barbatula > Barbatula barbatula. The sequence goes on along the minus strand of NC_136768.1, from coordinate 6,664,882 downwards.
GCATGTTTCATTGCAGGCTTGGCAGAACTAATACAGCTTTCTTTGTTATGGATTTTTGGCAGTATTTCTTAACTTTTGTTTGGTGTTTTTGGGACTCACTTGCCAAACTCTTGCTTCCTCTTTCTGTCTTCTTTCACTTTGACCTGACCAGATGTGATGGGATAAAGCAACAGGTGATAATCTGTCTCTTTGGTGTACATGCACTTTTGTTATAGGCCTTCTTTTTCTTTTGTTTTTAAACGTTTTAAGATGTAACCATATACAAGATTTGAAGTTGGGATTTCATTCCTAGTTTTGATTCAATTGTAGAAGATCAAAAGATCCCTTTTGCTCGACTGAGATTGATTTTTCATCCGTGGACGCTTTGATGACGTCTGCGGAAAATGCCCACGAGTGTGCGCGTGTTTATGTGTGTCTGCACATTCATATGCGTGTGACCTTACCGTGTTCAGGCTTGCTCTCTCACCTGGGATCTGTGTGGAAGTGTGAAAACACAACAGATGCATCTTAATCTTTCCACTTCGAGTTTATCTGTCCTACATCTAGATCTTAGTTGGGATAGTGTGTGTGGTTAACTCCAGGTTACAGGGTCACAATAGGGACTGTGTGTTATGAAGTTTGAGAGAGCGGGGAGTTCTCTAGAGAGGGTTTTCCTCTCTCACTGTTTCCCTGGAGGATATGCCGTTGCAACCAGTATTTTCTTCAACCTGCTGCAGGAAAACATCCACACACGTTCCCGTTGGTGCTTGTACAGTTAATAACCTCCAATTGATCAAATTAAAATTAAAAGTGCAGCGCTTCAAAGTAGAGCGTACAACAGTACACAACTAAATCCTTCGCGGAGAGAGCATCTATGCAGTTCAAAAACAATTGAATTCCGTCCTGATGACAAATTTGTCCCCGAAGCAAAGATATGTATTGTATGTACACATACAGGACACTGGTCTGAAAAATGGGCTTGTTTCGTGTGTTCTTAAAAAAAGATTTTTCCAATAGCTCATCCCATAGTGCCGAGGTTTTAAAAGACTGTAACTCAGGCTGGGTGGACAAACACCGTCAGACATTTATCTGCTCTCTGTTCAACTCCACTCGCTCACTGACTAAAACTGACCATTTATGGGGAGAGAAAGAGACTCCGAACGAAATCCTCAGAGAAGGAAAAATGATGAAAAGCAAAGATCTGCAGAAAAGGAAAAGCACAAGAGAGAGAGTGCTCTGTGATGTTAAGTAATAGTGTCTCGTCTCTTTGTTCCCTAAAGGCTCTGTGATCTGCAGTCGTGCAGTCACACTGCAGTCACATGTTATTCCTCTAACGTGGATGTCATGTTTAGGCATGGATCATGATGTTAAACAAGTCATTTTAAATGCCAGTTGTGAGATCGGCTGCATTTTGCATATTTCTTGTAACAAGAAATCTTGTTTCTTCTGGAACACAAAAGAAGATATTCAAAGAAATGTCTCGTGGTTTTGTATCCATACAATGGAAGTCAATGGGAACAGTTGCTTGCCCACCGACATTCTTCAGAATATCTTCTTTGTTGTTCGGCAGTAGGAAAATCATACAGGGTTTGGATGATCTATCTAAAAACTTCATAAGATATTTTTCTATCTTACTCAGAAAAGCACAAATCCCATGTATAACCTGGGACAGTTATATATAACATGATCTGATCCTAAACTGTATTTGTGACATTTTACTAGTTGTAAAATGAAATTGTCGGTGGCGTGTTTGCAGATCTATGTCACACAGGGACGACTCAGTTTGTGTGTCTCTAATTGGACTGGAATGTTCTGTCCTGTTGTGAGACTTCTGTAGACAATCCCTCCCTCCCCGAGAGTGCTGCATGTACCTGCAGTCAGGAAATTCAGCCCCTCAGGAGACTTCTGTTTTCCAGTGCACATGCAACAAGTTTTAAGTGGGATTATCAAGACTTTGTAGTTATGGAGACGTCCAACAACAACTTTTCAAAATCATGTTTTTGAGGTTTGAAATGTGAACCCTTTTTCAGTACCATTGCATTAAGTTTCGTAGTCATTTTAGTTTGTATGTTTGTGAAAGTTTCTGTGATTAATGCATATTTTTGTGAGTACAGAAAAGAAGACGTCTTGGCATTTATTGCGCCCTGGAGAAATCTTAATAGTTTACGCTCCAACGCGCGGCTGGGTTTCGCTTGATTTGGGTAGAAACGTCTATAAACAATTTAATCAAAGAGTCCTACATGCGGCTCTTTGCACGTTGGAACAGTGTAATGTAATAAATCAATTCGCCGGTGGGTCTTGACACGTCTGGCAGGCCTGTGAAAGCCTGCCGTAAACACATCTGATATAACCTGCTTCTGATCGTCATGAAAACTCGATACCTTATTAAATGTTTCGCTAGAATTGATGCTCGAACCGATGCTGTGTGTGTGTGTTTGCATGCGTGTATGCGTCTGCTCTCTTTAACCCTTTGGTGCCCTAGAGCGTGCCAACATGCCAACTTTGCTTTGCCAAATGGTTAGCACAGATGCTGATGAACCATTAGACAGATGTTAGATGTTTGTCTTGGTTGTTAATGGCAATTAACCCAATAACCATCCGAGTCAATGCACAGACATTTGTAAATTCTGATGTGCATTTAATATCGGTAAACCGTTTATATGAATTAACTCATTTGTAACATACGTATACCAGTTCATTATTAAAAAAAATAATTATATGGCATAATATGTCATTTAAAAATAAGAATAATTACACAAAGAACAACACTAATAATAATAATAATTATTGGGTTACAATAATAGTAGTAATAATAACAATAACAATAATGATTATTATCATTATATTGCTGTTACTAATCATATTCTGTTTATAATAATAATTATTATTATTATTACTTTTTCAACAATGTACTTTGTGAAAAGTGCTAATATAAATAAAATGGAATAAAACTCATTTAGTTCTTGAATCCATTGTATCAAACAGCTGTAGCGCTGCTGTTTCCTTACATAGAAGTCATTTGACTGGAAATAGTGGAAACAGACAGTGTCTTTGTTTTTTGCAACCGCCATTGCACCTGAATGGGGAAGGGAGGGATTTTTCCTAAACACTTGATGGGGATGGAGAAATGAGGGAAAAAGAAGAGGAGGGAGGAGAGTCACCTCCACAAATAAACAACTTTACTCAGTTGATTTGAATTATTCAGGGTTGTCAACAGCAGAGAACCAGAAAACAGCTCGACAAATAACAAATTACGCCATCAAGCTCACTGGGGCGAAATTGACTGAGCGTTCGGCGCAGAGCTGGAACACATACGATTGGAAATTAAAGGAATGCAAATGCGCTTTACACGGACGTGTTTGTCTGTAATCTGTGTCAGAATACATCAAGTGTATGGCGGGTTTTATGCTTATTGCATTTTACATCAGGGAAATGAACATGATTGAAGCGGATGAGTTTATAATGTTGATGTTTGAATATTTTTTGCGAGACCCCTCGAAAAGGAATTGAATACCTAACTGCAAGGTGTAGGGATTCATCCAATTCACAGTTTAATTCGGTTGTGTTTGAGTTGTAAGTAGGAATAACTTTGGAAATTAATATTTATACAAACATATTTCAGCTTGAATATTTCATACATACGGTAGGAAAATACTGAACGTTTTGGGATGACACAATGACGCTAGAATCATCAGACTTCACCTCTATAGTCTAAAAAGGGAAAAAAATCTACAATTTGGAATTACACTGCAATCGCAGTTTCAGTGCATCCGCAATACTCTCGGTAAGCTCAGATGTCTCCCCTAATGCACCTGCATCCCTGAAAGCGCCAGGGGGGTCGATAAAGTATGACTTTCACATGTGTTACCTTTACACCTGAAACAGTTGTTTGATTTTTCCTTGTTTTAGTCCTTTCTTACAGGAGAGAACAAAGGAAATTCAGTCCATTCCTGGAATGGAAATATGTCATTCATAAACTTTTTTATCTGTTAATGGTTACCTTGGTTAATGGTTTAATTTTGGTAATGTCTTCCTTCTGTTTTTAAAGTTAATACTTTTAAGAGCATTCAAAAACCAGCCCGACCGTCCCTGTTTCCATGGCAATAGCCCTTGTGCACTAGTTGGGAATAGAATAGTTCCTCTCTCCTGCCTTTAGCTCAGTCACGGAAAGACTGCTCAACCCTTCTATCAGCGTTTCTTCAGGATAACACGGCACACACACACAGCTCTCAAGAAATCACAGCAGCACACAAATCCCAGCATGCCACTCTGCACGCTTGTCTCTGCGGAGACTGGCAGGTGGGGACGGACATAAACACAGTGTACAGGTGTAGCCTGGGAGATAGCGGTGACAGACTTCAGCCTGGAGTCTCTATCCTGTCTGCAAGGAGATGCACTCGTCTTACCTCATCGAAATGTTCACACTATGGGGTGGAGATTGTCTTCTGGCTATTTGCTCCTCTGATTTAGATATGTGTTATCTTCCAAATGTGGAGTCTAGGCATGGGCCGAATACCGGCCAAGGTATACCGAGGTTTGAAACAGTCAAGGTTTCAAAACCACAAACATTTTCTGTGATACCGTTTCTAAGGTACAGAAATAAATAATGAAGTCATGTAATGCAATGTTTGATGTTTGAGGCTTCGGTTATCATACCGTCAAAATCTCAAGCCGGCCCATGCCTATTGGAGTCCCTGGTTGATGACATCACAGCATGCGTCACCTGTTTGCACCTGTTGGAATAGGAGGAGGCAGGTGCTGCGTCATACCTGAGGCGCGCTTCCTCTGAGGAAATAAAATGCTAGGTATTGCCCAATGCACACATTCAGGAAAGCTTACTTGGCATCCACTCTTTGCCATGGGCAACATGATGTGTTTGTCTCTAATGGCTGCAGCATCAGGCAGGGGAATATGGTGGATAACATACAGCTGTATGTGATGCAAGGTGAACCGCTAGTTGTTCATTTCCTCCGTCTGTTCATCTGTGTTTCTCTTTAAGTCTGTGTTTTTTTCTGTTATTTTAGCACATGTCCAGTATAGGGATGGTCCAGGTCATTTCACCCCAAAATCAAAAGGACTTTTGTTGGAAAATAAGCAATGAATATAAATGCAATTAAATGTAAAAAGTAAAATACAAGAATGATTCATATAAATACATATTACATATATATATCAATAAATATAAAACATTTATTTATACAAATAGCATTTTAGCATTTAAATTCATTGCATTGCACTGCTTTTCACAAAAGTCAGTTTTTACCAAATTATGTATTTTATTTATAAAATTATTTGTACATGGTTAATAGTATTTATTTTACATTTATTTATAGGTTTAGGTATTTGATAGGATAGGGATGATAGTACGGTCATGCAGAATATGTGCTTTATATGTACTAATAAATAGCCAATATGCAATTAATAGGCATGCTTATAACAACTAGTTAATAGTGAGAATTGCCCCCTGTTTTCTACATAAAATCATTAAATCTCACATAATGTAAATAACAATATCAATGAAACCCTTGAACAATATTAATAACCTTTACTATTGACTGAATAAGGCCTTGTCAAAGATTGAAATTAACGACAACAATCTAACTTTGATGCTCGTACATTGAGACTTTAGCCTGGATTTTACAAATAATAGAAAACAAAATATTTTTTTAATCCCAATAAACTGTAAGACATAAAACAGCGACCTAACACACTTCACTCCACTATTTGAGTACTTGACTGATTTATCTCAAAATGACCAATATACACATCCCCATAGGCAGTCTCTCTTCCTGCTAAGCGCCTAGCCAGGGAAATTATTTTGGCCATGGATAAAACAGTTGGACTGAGTTTTCGTACCTCAGCCACTCCCTCCCTTCTACATCTTTTCATCCCTCCATCCACACAGCCCGCCTTCTCTTCATTTCCAATCCCGTTTCTTCCCCAGCAGCCTGCTTATAGAATGGAGCTACATTTCTTAAGCGAGAGACATTGCCAACAATTATAACAATTACTGCCAATTTCGCCACCTGTGGCCCCGCTGAAGGAGAGAGCCGGGCCCGAGCCAGTGTTTTATTCGCTGGAACGCCACAATGCACAATGTTTAATTACAACTAGCCAGCCAACATTTGTTAAATCTGTCTTTGAATATACACTGCCTGGTAATCCCCGCCAACTCTGTCTTTCCGTCTTCGTTTTTCTCTTTTTTGTTCGTAAATGCGTGTGACGCGCAGTGGGCGTGTTGCATTTGTCTGCTTTAGTTAGGAAATGTTTAGTCTGTTTCTTGCAGGATCAGAGACGCCACATGTATGCCAGTAAACTGCAGTGCGTGCCAGCTGCACAAACGCACTTAAATATTTCGTCCACGCTTCAAATGCACAACTAGGATTAATGCAAGCAAGCAGCATGCTCGGCACCTGCAGCTGGGTCTCATGTAGGCGCTCTCTGAATCTCAATTCACCCCGTTAAAAGGGAACGGAAAAACAGGGGCCACTTCTTTGTTGCATCTCAACAAGCTTAATGTGTGTGTGTGTGAGCACCAGCTCTGCTAAAACCCCTGAATGGGGCTACCAGATTACTCCAAAGTGCAGTCGTTTCAATGACATGACAAGCTTGTCAAATGCTCGCTCTATTCTCTTCCAGCGTAAATGGTTTGTCTAAGCATTTGTGCATGGCATTCAGTTTTAATGGGTTTTAATGGCTCTGAAGAGGGGCCTGATGCAGGGGCTTGTTTAAGAAAATGCTCAAGGGCGGAGTCCCGCCGCCTTGCTCCTCCCCGAGGCTTCTCATCGCCTCTCGTTTCGGTGTCTTGTATGAATAAGTGATGAGATTTCATACTTCACTGACCTCGTGTCTTTTTTACAAGTTCATCAATCATGGCCCCCTCCGTTTTATGAAGAGCAGATGTTCAGGGGTTCAGCCGTTTCAGGGGTACCACGCTACTGATGACCACCATCAACATCTGACCCCAAAGACCTGAGTCAGCAGAGGGAGAAAGAGAGGAGAACAGAAAGACAAGGTCTTAAATGAATACTCGTCACTGTGAGTATTATTGGCTTTGGCGAGCAAATTTAACCGGCCAGCTGGCTGATAACTTTAAAGTAATATAATTGTATTTATTGAGAATGTAATTTGGCCTCTGTAGCTTATATCCGATTTGTAAGAAAGATTGTCTGACCCTCAGTGATGGCCGGTGACATTTGAATGAAAGAAATGCAGAGACTTGTTTAGTCACACTGACATAGTGACCTGTGATGTTTTTAGAATAACGTCACCGTATTATCCCCTATAGAAACAAAATTGGGCTATTTGAATCCTGTGTGAAGAGAATGTAAATATGCCGCAATGACAAAAAGTAATATGTTGGAAGTGGGTGAAAAGTTAGTGTGGAGGGAAAGGAGAAGAAAGAGGAAGAGAGCGATTGTGGGAGAGGTATTAAATGAGCCACCGGGGATCATTGATCTGCTGAAAGTGCAACTCTGCACTGAATTGTAAGCGTACAAGCAGATCTTTGAACTCGTACAACATGTTTGTAAAAGGGTGAGAGAGAGACATTGGACAGAGAATAACACGAAATGAGACTATTGAATCAGTGTTGTATATTGTTTTTATTCAGGGTGTTTTTATGGCAATCTTGCTTTGGATTAGGTTGTGTGTGTTGTATTTGGTTAGCTTGGATCTGTATTATTTTCTAATATTACTTCATATTGCAACATCAGTCACGCTCAGTTAAATCTCATCGATCCAAGATCCGGCTTCACACACACACAGTTGCCCCACAAAGAGTATATTAAACATCTAATGTGCTCGGATTGGGCGTTATTGTTATTTGTATCATCAGAGAAACGTAAGGCTAACATGCTGACGTTTGAACGTTTCAGTCATGAACTAATATATTATAAAGTATATTGAATTAAATGCCACGTGTGTTATGTAATGTATGAAACTATTAACTTACCCCAAACATTTATTTTGTCATTTATTCACCCTCATGTAGTTCAAAACCTGTGAAAAGTTGAAGATATTATCCGAAAAAATATATTTTCAGTGAAATCAGTCAATCAAGTCAATAGGTCTCAATGTTGTTTGGTTACAAACATACTCCAAAATATCGTCTTTTGTGTTCTGTCAAAGAAAGTCATATGGGTTTGGAACGACATGAGGTGAGTAACTGATCAAAGATGAACGATCCCTTTAATACCTACCCTAGTATATAGGCTTAATACTTACTGCATAATACTGTACTGTAAGTACTGTACCCTCCTGTGTTTTAGCAGTCAGTGATCTTGAAATGAATAGAGAACCCATTCTCTCTTGCATTCTGTTATTTGATGTTGTGGTTATGCCTGTAACCGCGTAAAATGGAGTGAAATCAATATTTATTTTCTTATCAGACATTGTTATAATCCCAGCACATGAAGATGTGGACTGCAGGATGTTTTCCAACCGCTAGATTGCAACCAGACCCACGGGCTTGCGGTGTAACGGTGGGCTAATAATGTAAATCTTTACAATTTACAAATTCAAGAGAAAGAGACAGGAAACAATAGAAATGGAGACGGTGACTTGTGCACTGCGTCTAATTTGCATCCCCCGTTAAAATGGATGTAGTACATTTGAAGCACTTCTGCATGCAGCCCTTAATGTATTGTCTCTAAAGCAGCAGTGAAAATGACGTATTGATTTGATCAATCAATGCAGTGAAAGCTATAAAGGCATGCTGTAATGGTGGCACTTAAGGAAAGAAGGCTGAACACTGATCATTCTCGAGGAGGGAGAGAAAAAGCGAGATGGAACGAGTGCTCGTGAGTGGAGTTAAGGCAGCGTCTGCTACGCGTCAGTCCGGATGCTTCTTTTGTGTCTCAATGATTAATGCGCAGCTAAGGAGGGGGTCTTGTTCTTTATTACTTATTCCCGCATTTCCCTGTTCTTTGTCCCTCATTTGTTTTCTCTCGTGTTTCATTATTCAGACAATGAATGAATATATGACGCTTCTTATGATTGCGTTGTTCAAACCCAGGTTTGCTTCCACCCTCCTCCCTCTGTCCTTGCAGGTGTTTTTTCCAATTGCAGACTGCAACTAGACAACCTTTCAATGTCTTTTGAGCTTGTACTCACGTCCATAAGTGTAAAGTCACTTTCACACCAACCAAACTAAATGAACTGTGATGTGAAAGCCTTTTTAGCTTACGGTTAACAGCTTAAGCATTTCTGTTTATTTCTCTCTGAAGGACAGAAAGAGTTTCTCGTCATCTGACTGTTACCAGAAACTCATTTAGTTGCAGTTCTCAAGCACTAAAAGCCCTTCGTGCCCTCACAGCTGGGTGGGGGATACAGCCATTCCGTTTCATCAAAGATTCATTGACCCAATGCACCTTCGTCAGGAAATGGCCGGCATATGTTTTAATTCTGATTTTCGGAAGCTTTAAATGTTTAAAATTTTGCTAAAATACTGTAAAGAAAGGCCAGGGATAGTGTTGAAAAAGTGCGATCACTGTATTGTTAGGCAGTAGTTGTTGGAGTAGTGCTTCATGCAATGAATCGTAAACGGCAATTAATCGTAAACGGCAATTAATCGTAACTGTCAATTAATCGTAACTGTCAATTAATCGTAACTGTCAATTAATCGTAAGCGCCAAAAAATGAAAATGTCGAGGTGAAACAATTATTGTGCTGCATTCCTTTTTGCAAGAATTTACAGCTGTGCAGCTTTTGTACTTTGTTGTTTCAAATGGCAGTGAGTAATCATGTTAAATAATGTTTATACAAAATTCTGGCCAAAATAATCATGATAATCGAGCAGCCCTAGCTTCTGGTAAAGAAATAAAAGAAGATGGTTTTTGGATTGGGAATGATGGTAAGTGAGTGAAATGTTAACCCTAATCCAGTAAGACCTTTTTCCACTTAGTCCTGGGTCACCTGTCTGTTCTCTCGTGGGTTGAATAGCTCCTGGGCTCATGTATGTTTTAAGACGGCTCATATCCAGACATGGGGTATTGACCTGCTTGATTAACTTCTTTCCTCAGGGAGGTGGGGCTAAAGCTCTTGAGTGCCTCCCCTAAGCTAAACAGCTAGAGGAGAGAGAGCGGGTGTCCCGCCACAATGACCTGCACAGATTGGGAGAGGCTCTGTGGAAATATATCGAACACCGTAAATAGGATTTTACGGCTCCACCATTCGACAATAAGTGCCGGCCATTTTCCACAGAGACGTCCTAGTCATTGGCCTCAGCGCCAGGCGGTGGGGAGTTTGTGGGAAAAGCAGAAATCGCAGGGAATGCTGGGATATGGGGGAGCACAATCCGAGCCTACAGAGGTTAAATATGTTATGATTGATGAGCTGGCTTTAATGGCGCTCGTCTGGCCTCCCCTATCGATTAAGGAATGGATTATGCATGCATTTCCCCTTTGTGTTGGCCCAACAGATGACTTGGATTACAGTGACGAATTCGGGAAACGTGAACTCTGAGCTGATTGCTTTTCCGTTGCGTCTCAGCTTCATTATGAATGATGGAGCTAGTCCTTCGAACGCTCCGCGGCAGCTTCCGGAAAGCTGTAATAATCCTGTTGTAACATTTGGGAAATCCTATTACGGGGGTTTTTATGTGGCGAAGAAAGAAAAAAAGGTAAAGAAGACGGCATCTCATAGAAGCAAAACCAGATTAGAGTTTAACAAGATGGATGTGGACGTGTATTAGTCTTTGCTTTTCCTCTTTCCCGTAATCCCCTTCCTCCACATCGCTGTAGAACAGGGCCTACTTCTCATTCGTCTATTGAGCTGTTTTTATTGTTGACGTGTTGTTGTGACGTTTTCAGGACAGTTAGCTACACTGCTGTCAAAGGCATCAACATTTTCATAATTCATAAACCCTAGACATATAAGGAAATCTTAAATATGGTTTTCAGGCCTGGAAAAGTATTTTAGCATTTTTTAGGTTTGCTTCGTTTATATTTTATTGGTTCAAATATTGTTAAAATCCTCTTAGAATGGTTCAAATAAAAGTTTGGGCTGCAAGATGAAAGTGTTAAATATGAATCTGTGTTTCTGCTTTATACTTCACTTCAGTTCAAATGAAATAAATCCGAGTTCAGTTCAGCTCCGCCAAGCTTTTTTCAAGACCATACAAGTTCATATAGATGCAAGCCATGTTTTATTCCGACTCCTGTTGTGAATGATTGAGTCTCTGATTTGTGTTTTTGCCCGGTGGGTCACAACTCTCTCAGACCGCTGCAGCCGATCACACGGTCTGACTGTGTTCTGCAACAGAACAGACGGCTTATCACAAAATGCGGCGGACCCTGATCACATTTACAGACTCGGTGGGCGTCCAGTGACGCTTTTCAAACCCCAGCAGAAAAACATCCTTTTTTATGCACTGCAATCATACGCTCACGAAGTCGTGCCCCCTGGCTAAAGCAGCGACCGGTCTAGACCTATTCAACCTCTACCCTCCAAGATCACCCCACATGTCAAAGGTGGAAGGTCAACCTCAATGGAAAGACGAATGACTGTGTCGATGTCTCCTCGGGGTGTGTCGAGCACATCATGCGTGCGTTTCATAAGCTTGCACATGCAAGAGGTGGTCCTTATTCGCAGCCTTTCTCTGAATGGATGCTGATTACGAAGATTGAGTCGTTAATCGTCCGCACTAGCGTTAGAATATGTCACATACAAATGAATGATTTGATTATTAAATGCGTTTGTGTAAAGGTAATGCATGATATTACCACTGCCCTGTCACGGGTATGCAAATAAAACATGAAATATAGATCAGATTGAATGAATAACAAATAAATCGTCTCATTAGACTCCCAAATAAAGCTTGATAAGTGTATATTAAGTGATAAGCTTCACTCTGGATGGCTCTTTCTCAGGAGGGATCTGTGTTCATTTGTTATGGCTATAATGTGTGCGTGTCAGTTGGAGTCTAATAATGGGCTCTGGTTGAGACAGAGGTAGAGACATCCCTCTGTCTCTGCTCTCTCCTCCAGATACTCTGTTTAATTGAAATGACCCCATGGGGTTGTAGCAGTGACCGCAGCAATTAAAACTGCCATCCGGCACAGCAGAGGGAGAGAGGTCGGTATAGAGGGGGATACAGGGCAACATGAGTGTGTGTGTGTGTGTGTGTGTGTGTTCACATTCATGCTCAGTCAATAAGCACTGATGGCTGTAGATAGTGTCCCTGATACTTAATATTTAAAAGGGTCAAGTGCCTTTCCGCCCCCTCCGTACCCCCATTCATAGCATCTCGTTGTACTTTGCATATCATCCGGTTTTGGTCATATGCTGATTAAAACCTCATGCTGGTTTGTGGGTTTCAAATTTGCACTTCAGCCTTTTAATAATCATTCAGTAAAATTTTCAGTTTATTTTTGTAAAAATATTTTTGATGTTTTGGGATAAATTTCATGTAATTGAAAACAATACATGTGTCATTTGGTGTGACAGCAAAAATTCCGAAAACATACTGTTAATAATATATTATTTTATATTATTAATATTTATATTTGGGTCAATGACGTATAAAGACCACGACCAATAATATCAGAAATTAAAAATAAAATATATTCAATGTTGGTGGCTGAAACATGAATCTTTGATGCAGTATGCTTAAGTGAATAGTACATTTCAATTGTTATTTCAGTATTATACCAGTACGTTATTTTCATGAAGAATACGTTTAATTTAGTTCATTTAACAGTTTTATTAGTCAACTACCCATAAGCGATTTTATACAGTATATGTTGCACTGTTGTATGCTTATATTTTGACAAAACATTAAATATAGTTCATAACAAAAATGTGTTTTTTGTAAAAATGAGAATAACATCACAATTAGATTTTACAAACAACCTAATTTACGTTTGTGTTCAATTAAATAAGCCGTCTAACTAATAAACTGTGAACGTATCATCTCTCTTGTTAGTAAATTGTTATGATATGAGCCATTTCAATGAGTCAACATGGGCTTTTAGGCACCAGCTACAGTAAATCAACGTTTAAAGTGCCGAAGAAAACAGACGACACATTGTTTAGAGAGTCCAAAACATCTGTACAGGTGTGTTATTATAGTAGTGACCGCGGCTGTTTACTGTAATTAAACACAGTTTGTTGATCAGCTCCTGTATACCTCAGACATATGAGCATGTGTAGATGTGTCAGACAGTACGTGTCTCCATCGCTCTTTATCTTCCTTACTTCCCTGAAACGTACTGTTTATATTCATATTAAAATTCATTTCCCAGAAGAGGGCTTTGAGTGTGAGAACGCAAGTTCAGCTATAACAGAGTCCAAATTACAAGACTTCTCATAGACAGCAGATGGAATTCTGTGGTAGGACGCTCTCTCTCTCTCTCGCTCAGCCATAAAGAGCCACTTTCTCTGTGAATATGTCTTTGCTGACAGTTGGAAGTAATGGGACCTCTCGTGCCATGTATGGCTGTCTTTGCTGTCACTAACACCAGACTACCAGCGTGCGAATGTCCATATTGTATTTCCATTTACATAACCTGACTGTGACACCCATATGTTTGAAGGTACTCCTGTCTGTATGTAAAACACAAGATGTGTTCCAAAACAGGCATCCCAGTGTCCCATGCATTTCACATGAGTACGGCTATCAGATGGTGGAGGTTCTACTCTTGTAAGTACTGTCGAGCATTTTCTATAAGGGTGCTGTTTTAAACAGCGGCTATGTACTGTAAGTAATAAGAGAGCGAAGGCAATCTAGTAGGTTGTGGAGACAGCTGTGACGCGCTCTTACATGCAGTACCTGGTGCGGGTGTCTGCAGCTGAGATAATTAGAGCTGCGTGATTAATGAACTGCAGGATAATGTATGGCTATAGAACAGGATGTAGAGCTCATCGAGACACACTCCAAGTCTCAACACAACCATAAAACATCCTCACTTCCTCTCATACTGCAGTATGACGGATTATCACATCATTCATGAGGCACATCTCAAGAAGCCACTCTCTGACTTCAATTACACAGGGTGCGGTGCGGCTTTAATCAAGGAAAATATCACTTATTTATATCGAAAAGGTTTTTTAAGGTTTGTTTGTTTTTCTAAGAATAAATCAATCAAATTCATGTTAATTTGTGGGTTCGGTTTGGTCAGTGGATCACACTGTACACATACGAGTGTAGGTAGACAGAGAGTTTGTAACCAAACTTAAAATATTATGTAAACACAACATTTAATTTGTTTTATATTTATGATAATAATGGTTTTTAATTTCACAATTATTGACAAAACCAGCATATTGTGATATATAAACACTTTGCAAGTCTTCAGCTACAACCAGATTTGTTTTAGCATATTCTGCATACACTTTTTCTATATTTTTTGGTTGTAATGTAATAAATAGACAGAGACATAATTCAATATTGTCATTATGCCATTGCCAAAACAACAAATGCATAGGATGGTTTCTATGTAATATATGTATCTATGTATCTACTGTTTATCCATAAGATCTTTTTGCTACAGTGTATTGAACAAAGTTCGGCCATTCTATACTTGTCTAAAGCTAGATTTTTTTTAAACCCATCCCCGTCATGGGTCACAAGTTCAGTTTCCACTTAATCCGCATACTGATAAATTTCACCTAAAGTGAGTTTAATTTGCATATCGGTTCGATTAAAAGCATCTGCCAAATGAGAATGTAAATACGAGTTCAAAAGACCAGCTTTGTATATTTAACTGCAATTGCGACGCTGGCTCATTCCCTGAAATTCTAGCCCCAGGCTCTTACTGTGACAAACTGCGATCAAGATGTTCATTTTTCACACGACCAGCATGATCCCTCAGTACCCACTGCCGGACAACACAAGATGTGCTTCTTTTTTAGGAATTTCTCACAGAATGACTCCGTGGCCTCAAATATTCCTGATGGAAGCGTGTGCTGCTGTCCTCGGACGTGCGGTGGCCCGGCCCTGATCAATAATGAATGACGCTAGTGTGGAGCTAACAGATTTTGTGAAAGGCGAGGGAGGGGCACAGACAGTCCACTGCTCTGACACAGTGGGAGCTGTCACAGACATGCCCCTCAGACACAGAGAGAGAGAAGTAATGAGATAAATGCCCCAATTAAATACAGATGTGATAGTGGAGAGTGCTAAAGAAAGTCAAAACATGACACTGTGCATTTGAAACAAAAAATAAACTGCTTTTATAGAAATGCAAAGGGTGATACATTGGAACGAAAGAGTGATGGGTAGATAGACAGAGAGAGAGTCCGTGGAAGAAAAGCTCCGGTCAATAAAATCAACATCAGTTTGTTTACCCATCAGGCCGTTCTGAAGAACCCTTAACATGTCCGTCGCAGCCTCATCTGTGCACTCGCTCCTGTTGTTATTGTCAATTACGTCCAATTGACAGGCAATTTCCGTCGTTTTAAGTGGCATCATCGTTCAGTATGAAGTAATTCTGTAAATTGTACAGATAATTAGTTAGAACGGTATCCGCGTTTAACTGGCAGTGAACCGCGGCATTACTATAGCGCTCATTCAAAATCAACAATGAACTCCAAGCCTCGAAGATGCATTTTCTTACTTGCACTACAGCAGTTTTGTATTTTATTTCTCTTCCACGTTTTTGATCTGACTTGAGTGTTTTTTTCATATCTTGGCACCATGTCTCTTAGTGATGAAATGTCATGCAAAGCGTTGCCTTATGATTCCCATCTGCTCAGTTTTTATCAGCGTTGCCATAATTCCCCCCGCATGCATCTTCTCTTGTTTTTGAGGCATTTATCTAAACAGAAATTGCTTTTGCAGTAACATAGCGACTCGAGACACAAAAGCATCTCAGCGATATTTGATAACAATTTAATGAGCTGAATATTTTGATGCGCTAAAAGCATTCCGATCTTTCCTTCTTTGGGTTTCATTAATCAGATATATGAATCTCCTGCACGCTATCATACAAGAATGAGCTTCTTATCAGTAGTGTTGTATTATAGCCTTGCATACAAAAAGATATCCAATACGTTTAAAGAAATTCATTAAACATTTTCTATGCTGTATCTTGGCATTACGTGATAAGTATACTTTCCTTGGATTGCTTGGATCTTTAAATCGAATGATTTGGTCCACTACAGTGGTAGTCACTTAAGATCGCTTTTATGTTTATTTAAAGCCCATGTTATTAGAGCATTATGATATTGTATTGCAGTTCCCTCATGTGGGAATTCCCAGAGCAAGGGATGCTGTCACAAATCAATGAACTGCTCCCAGGTCAGCGCCTAAAGCGAATGATATGTTGTTGCATTACAATAGCAGTGGTCACTGTGTTTTGCCTGTGCAGCCCACACATATCAATATGGCTGTCCTCTTTGACCCAGTGCAATCTAGACATTATTATCAGGCAATCTTAGCCGTCTCTGCTTTTGATGTAACAAGATGTCTTTGGTTTCAATATAATAGCTTTTTAAAAGAGGTTTGAAGATGATGTTTCCTCAGGTCTTCCCCAGATTTACATACATGTCATCCTCACTCCATTAACATGACATTATCCTTCCCGGCCCTTTAAGACATGGGATATTTACGTTATGAATATAAACCTTCTGTGAACTTACGGTCTAGATGTAAACCACACCACTAGTTCTTTCAGCTACTGATTGATACTGCATATCCCATTTTTAGTGCTTTTTGTGTTTTGCAAGTTCGTAAACATTGTCGGCACATCAAAGGCAGGCTCTGTTTCAGTGCATCCTTCGTGCAGAACGAAGCTGACCCGCTCCGATCCTTCCCAGAGCTCATCCATTACAAATGTGAACTCTGGGTCATCGGTGTGCCACAGCACATTAAACTGTGTTATGACAGCCCCCGGTTGCCCTTTTTAACATCCAAGCCCTCGCGGGCTATTTCAGAAAATGCCTGTGAATGCTTTAGGATGCACAGCGTGGTACTTGGGGTGGCTGGTGTGGATCTTCAGCGAGTTGGCATGGAGATCAGAGCTGTCGGAGAATCGTTCCGCAAGTACAGCCAGCTGCCAAACTCAAGAAATTTAAGATCAGCTCAATTCAACATGTATAGAAATCAGAACTCACAGGGAGTTTAGTTCGAAATTGGAAGTCTGGACCATCCACAGGTTTTCTATCGATTTATGATGTTCTATAAGAATTTAAACGAATCCATTACATTCTGCAGGATCAAAGAAATTGTAAACATTCAAATTGTACACTTATCTTTGACCAAACACGTGTAACAGGTGGATTTTGTTTAAATGGCTTCGCTGCACAGCTAGATTTGGACCGGCTCCACATCCTTCATATGAGAATCCTTCCATTTTGCTGGACAATAAAGAATCTTGTGGTCCCCTAGAGGGTCGCTGCTTTGTCTTGTCGCATGAGGGGACCTTTAAAACAGTCAACAAACGCCGCAAGCTGCAATCTCCAGCCACGTAGGACATTACTATCCCGGACATTGATTAATAATGCTGTGCAACATGCAGAAAAGACACATGATTGGGCGAGAGGAAAGAAAGGCAACAGAAATGTGCGACGTTGTGATAAAAAGCAACCTTGCCGTCAGCTAATTATTCCTTTTTGGAGATTCCCTAAGAAGAAGCGCCCCTGAAGATTTTCAGAATAAACACATTGTCATATCTGTACCATAGGAGGACATTGATGGAGCAATGTGGGGATTTGCAGTCAGTTTGCCGGGTGCACAGAATAAAGATTCTCTGTGGTCAGGAATTGTTGAATCTCCCTTACCTTACGGAAATTCTGTCATTATTTACTCACCCTCTTGTCGTTTTAAACCCATATGACTGACTTTCTTCTGCAGAACACAAAAGAAGATATTTCAAAGAATGTTGGTAGCATAACAGAGACGTCATCTATTGACTTGCATTGGTTTTGTGTCCATACAATAGGAGTGGATGTTACTAACATTCTTCAAAATATCTACAAGGTTTATCTACCAAAATGGATTTTCGTTTCAGTCTTGAGGTGGATTTGGTTTGAACTTGTTGATTGAAGACCGGGTGCAGCTGATACCTGCCAGAGCACCGTGTGTCTGGTCTCTCTCTTTCTCTCTCTCTGGCCCCTGGCACCGTTGAGCGTTGATCACATTGCATCTGTGTGCCGGGCTCAGGCAGCATCTGCTGTCTGCTCTGAGCTCCCCACCCCGCCAGCCGGTCCGCTCCGCTCACACAGAGCCATCTCAGGTCGAGAGCGGTGAAACTTCCAGTCTGAACGTCGGTTAATTACATGACTCATCACCTTCTCACCATTTCTCGCTGTATTATAGTATACATATTCTCTTTTTCATCATCTGTTGATCATCTCTTCATCTCAACCCTTTTTCACATCGTTCCCTCTGCATGTGGTCACCGAACCTTCCATTCGTGTCCAGATGGGATGGACGCCGAGAGATTAATGAAGCACACTGGCCCTCGTCTGGGTCTCTTCCGCTGTCTCTTCATCTGACCGCAGGTGACCAGACCCACACACCTTAGGACCATATTGCGACTGACTCGGTAGTCTCAAGACAAAACAATCGGTCAACGGGTTATATACTATGACTAGCATGACCACATCCGAGTGACTCCATATGCTTTGATAATAAGAAATGACAAAGTTTAGGTCTGTATGAGAAACACGTTTAAAGGGAAAGTTCACCCTCAAAAATATTTTGTCGTCATTTTCAAACCTGTTTTTGACTCCGTGCAACACAAAATAATATATTTAAAGAAATGTCTAAATGTGGTTTTGTGTCCATTAAATGGAACTGCCAGCCTGACACTTTTTGATATTGATCTAAAGGTTGAGATTTGATTTAGAGAAACAGAATGGAACGGTTCAGGTGTGTCAGTGTGTGCACATGTCACCGCTGTGTGTGTGTTTATTGATCAAAATAGGCTGCTCTGTGTTGATATGACTCCGTGTCATCTCTATCTAGATGATATGACAGATATATTTGTGGATTGTGTTGGCTCTTGTATCCTCTCTGGCTCAATCGTTGGTCAGCGGTAGAAATGTTTACTGAGTAAATGAATGCGTGCGTCCGTGTGTATGAACCAAACCTTGCATTGTTTGTTTCTTTTATGATATCCAACTCCCCAGAAATACACTTTCTAGAAAATATTATTTACAGTGTGCTTTACCTCAAACCCAACAGTCCATAAAGAGGCTTTACATTAGAAATACATCTCAAACAAAAGATATTATATTCAAGAAACCATCTGTTTACATGCAGCACGGATCAGATATAATCTCAGGAGATCAGAGCACATTGAATCTGTTTAGTGTCACGATTGGCTCTCATCACGGCGGAGGACACTGAGATCAGTGTCGTCGTGGTTACGTCTAGAACATCAGCAGCGTAACTTAATTACCACCATTTTCGCTCCATTTTGTGAGACTATTTTAAGCAGTTCGAATAAAGCTAATATCCCTCTGTTCACAGCGTGGACAGCTAAACCGATCAGGCCTGTAATGAAAATTATTAGTCGAAATCGTGTTAAAAGTCAGCGAATCGTGATGTTGTTTTGCAGGTTTTTGAGACCATGCTGGTTGACCGGCTAACTCTTGCTTTTTTCATTCGCTTCAGAGGATTCAGACGGCACCGGCAACTTGTTTTTTGTAATAGTTCACAGACATACAAGATGCAAAGAAAAAGAATGCTGTATATTTAAACTATTTCGCTCAACTGGTTGATCTCCATTACGTTTATGTCTTGGTTCTTTTTTAAAGATGTTGAATAGCAACTCACTCTTAAAGGAATAGTTCACCTTCAAAATAAAAATTCTGTCATTATTTACATGCCCTCTTGTTTGACTTTATTTATTCTGCAGAACACAAAAGTATACAAATATCTTCTTTTGTCTTTTGAAGAAGAAGAAAATCACACAGGGTTAAAATGACAATTTGACCATTTTCATTTTGAAGGTGAATTATTCGTGCAGGCTTGAATACAAAACTGCTGGATTACCTTTGGCTTAACCTCATTTTTGTAATATTTCAAGTCTGAACCTCTCTACCTGTTCTACCTCGGTGCGTTTTTCTTTATTCGTGTTGTGGGCAAACACATAACCTTAGCTTTCTGCCGCTCACTGGAGCGAAACGGGTGAGAGGAACTGATCTGTATTTCAGAGAATTATCCTGACACAAATACCCTCCTTCTGCTATCATGATATCTTAAGAATAAAAACTCACCGTTTTGCATTTTTTCTTTTCCAAATTGCAGTTGACGGAATTGAACGCTTAAGGGAATATCGCTAATGTACGATGGCCCAGCTCTCGTAAGCGCTTTTCTTGTGGCAAATGGTAAATAGATGGAAGCACTTAATCTGTCAGGATTTGTCAGGAGACTGCAGGAGTTGTGATGTGCCGGTTGGGTTTGTCTGAGCGTGTGCACCCAAACGTTTAAACATGTTCTTCCTCTCGTTTCTTTTCCTCTTTTTCTCAGTCTGCTCCATCACCTCTTGATATCAGCGTTCTGCACTTTCACCTCAAAACCTGCAAAATGCACACGCTTGCATGCTTTTTAACACACACGCACACACACTAGCTCTGTGCCAAACACCTGAGCTGCTTCGTTTGCATGCAACCTGTATAGGGATTAAAATAATGCATTTTAATTACAGCACATTCTTTTATATGGAATTTTATCAGGCCTCATAATTTGATCATCTAACTTTTGGAGTGTCCTTCATCCACTGTGATGCCTTGAAATCCTGGCTCCATCTCACTAGGTTTTGGAACACATCACCGCCTTCCCTCCTGTCTGCTCACAGATTCTCCACTCTCACCTCACTGAACTTTTTCCCCCTTGTGCTTAAGAACCCCACCGATTTGTTTTTCTAGCCCCCCTCCGAGTTCCCACAATCCACCACGCCGCTACACTGCGCACCCTCCTACCTCTCCGAGCACCTTCTCCATACCCTGCCTGATGCGTAATGAATGCAAATTCAGGCAAACGAGATGCGCAAAAGAAGAGCCACGTGTCCCAGCATGCCTCCCCGCTCCAACTCGTTACCTGCAGGATTCATCAGTCCGCAGGAGCAGCCAGACAAGCATCTGTAGAACGCGCGCTGAAAAGAGCAGAGATGCAGATGTCTCGCAGTGTGACTGGCTGCTGCGGCGGGGAATGAGTCAAGGGGGGTCCGCTTCTAAAGGAGATGTCTATTTTTTGGAGGTTTTGATTCGAGTGGAGATGCTCTTTGACGCTGAATGGGATTCTGAATGGTTAGGAAATAGATTGCGCACTCCGAATGAAAGCACCTGGTTTGCAGTGTGCTCTTCAAGGTCAACAGCACAAATGTCATCGGATCCGTTGTCGTTCAGAACGCTCACCACTCGTGATTCACACTCTTGACTGCTAGTTACGAGCACACTAGTCTCGCTAAAGCTGCTAAATAAAGAGCTGAATGTCCTCGCAGTCGAGGGAAAGTAAAACTGTGTGATGCATATTTGAGGGTGTCGCCACCATCTGCTTTATTGAAATGCACCGAGAACGTTTCCAGCCCGCCGAAATGCTGACTCATTATCTCTGTGTCGTTACACCCCGAGAGTGATAGGGTGACACTTAACAGGTCACACAAACAACCGATAGGATCACCAAGAAAGCACCGTAACATGGTAATAGTGAGGTATTATGACATCACAATGTCAGGGCAGAGAGAGTTGTGGCACAGCTTTTACGGTCTGATTGAAGGTATATGTCAGTCATTCTCTTAAATATAATGCTAGCAGCATAATCAAATTTTAAGCCTCGGCTGGGATGTTTTTGCAAGTAGGTTGGTGAGACTTATTGGCACAATAAGTTAAATGTCTAGCTACTTTTAATGCATTCTGAAGGGTATAATGGAACATATCTTTGGTCTTTCGATAACCAGGTCACATACTTAAGGCCACGCCCCTATCCATGCCTGCATTAATATGCAACGAGACTCATTCTCGGGCACATCATAGTGCCATCACTCTCAGGAGTGAATATCTAATTAATCTGTCAGGCGATGATATATAAAGAGCATAAATCATTTATTGGTCTCTCTATTAAACACACTAAATATATATTCAGTCTTAAGAAGTGATACCTGGATCCAGACCCCCCAGGACAGGACATACAGTTGTCTTTCTTCAAGATTTGGTCTCCTGTGTGTTATCAGTGCAGAATAAATATTACTCTCTCAATTATAAATGGCCGTCAGTTGTCGAGTTGATTGAGTTGAGAAAAGAAGCATCAACTCATTGGCCTCATGTAGCGCCACAGGCTAACATCTGCCGAACGTTGTTTCCATGGAAATGCGGCGCTCTTCAAAATGTAAGTTTTGTGTGTGTGGTCTGCAAATAAAAGTGAACTCAAGACGCACAGATTTTGATGTCTTTGTGTGCTGGTGTCTCTTTGTCAATGGCCGTGTCCTTCACGATTTGAAAGGGTCTGTTTTTTTTAATTAAAACTTCGTTCTTTTGATCGTAGCTTTGAAAGCGGCACTTTCTTAGAGGAGCTTTCGCCTGGCCGTGTCGGATGAGTAATTACCATTCCTGCAAGCTTTATCGGTGTACTTTGCTCAGACTGAGGAACCGATGTTAACTTGTTTTTGATATAGACTTTTTAAAGTAAAGATTTTGCCATGCCCTGCCATGCGAACATCAATACATGAAGAACGTTTGTGATATTTTGACATGTTTTGTCCATATAACGGAAGTCAATGGGGCCAATGTGTTTGATTACCAACATTCAGCAAAAGAGACAAAGTCTTAAAGGTTTGGAGTGACTTTACAATAACGAAATTGAGAAAAAATCAAACACTTTATCCAAAGTTATTGAAGCTAGCAGGCATTTGTTTAGTCTTGCAGCAAACACGTTTGAATTGTTGTTTTGGTTCGACAGATCTTGAATAAAAATACGAATTTGTTTTCCAAAATGTTCCCTGAACTGCTGTAATCTGTTGCCAAGGCTGACGTATTTGCATGGAAGCTTTTGCAAGACCGTATTGTTTATTTAACTTTGAGTGAAGGCTAGTTACCACCTACGGTAGTGGCCCCACAATGGCAGTCTGGATGTGAATCAGGGTGTTCATGAATATGCATTAACACCTGCCCACAGTGAAACTCAGGTTCAGGAGACAGAACTTTGGAACGGCTTGATAGGGAAGGAGAAAACAGGAAAGCAAACTGTTTGCATCGGTCTTCCGTTGGGAAGCATTACAAGTCTTTTAGAAGCGCAAATAATAGAGAGGAAAAGCGAGGGAGGGCGAGTGGGATGGATGCTCACCCCAAGTTGTGTTATCTCTCATAACCTTTCGCTTGACTGTTAATAAGCTCTTTCCCTTGGCACATATAAAGCTCTATCAAAGCGCAACACAAACACATAAATAAATGCTTTTTGAGTCGTTTGATAATAACGCACACCGTAAATACGCTAATGGGCGAAATCTCTAAACAGTTGCGCCTTTTTAGGGATCTGGCATTTAAGTGCTTATTATGGAAGTCGAGGGTGTCAATTGAAAAAGAATGTAAGAAAAGCTCGGTCAACTAATACGAATAAACCCGATTGTGAATGGACAAATAAATAGACATTGACTCATTATCTCAATTTATGAGAAAAAAACAATAAAATTAATTAAATTGTGCATTCAGACGTTATGCATTTAATTCATGTTTAAAAAGTAATTAAAAGTAACAATAAAATATTGCAACTTTTGCAAGTTCCTATTCTTAATAGCTTTCTGCAAAAAGCATCCACAAACATGCTTAACCAAATTAAGTCATTTTCAGCACATACAGACCCTGCAAATGAGGATTATTATAGATGAGGTGACAAATAAAAGAAAGTATATTGCAAACATTTTCCCACACAGTGCTTGATATACATTTAAACATTATACATTTATGAAAAATTCCAATTTTCCCATACTCTTTTGTGTCTTGCAAACTGCGCTTATTTTTTGGCCATGTTTGCATCGTTTTGATCTGCCTAATGCATTCTGTGAATCGGCTGCAAAAAAGGAACCCTTAACGTAGTCACACACAGAAGCCAAAGTTGATCTCAAACATGATTTACCACACCTGTTTGTTCACAGAGCCATTAAATCAAGGTAATAATACGATCTCTTGTGGTTACGAATGCACTTCATCACCTGTGGAACAGCTTTTTGGCTTAGATCGGAGGCAGGTGATGAAACAGTGAGTAAACTGCAGGAGGCGTGAGTCAGCCCGAGGCCAGACCTCCGACATCACGCTGCTCTCCTCTGGGTATTTACAGCTCCTGGGCACGACAGGGTCAACCACTTTGCCTAAAATATTAAAGACCACCGGGCCCACAGAACAGTGCAGAGATTAGACTATTGAATCTTAAGTGTTAGACAGAAAGGCAGGAGGGGGTTTCCCGCTGCAAGAGCATCCGGACTATAATTAGTCCTTTCGTTTGTGTTCTCCGTTTTATGAAGCTGAAGGGATTTGTGCAGCAGGAAGTGAGAGAATGTAGCATGGCTCTTAAAGAGTACATTTGGTTGTCAGCAAGGAAAGAAATTGGGCAGAAGTTTCTCAATGACCACTAAAATAGAAGAATGAGAAAAGGAAGGGGGATCAAAGTGCATTCTGGGTGAAGTTTGTTGTTTCTCTTTAAGGGCGAGCATTAATCTTTTATTTTTTCATAGAGTTGAAAAGGACAAGAGCCTTTCTTGATGCAACAAAATCACAGCCAGACAGAACAGCACACAGACAGGCTCTTTCTAAAGTGTACCGTGGAGGCTTAAAGGGACAGTTCATCCAAAAATATTCTGCATTTA
This sequence comes from Barbatula barbatula, assembly GCF_947034865.1. NCBI lineage: Eukaryota > Metazoa > Chordata > Actinopteri > Cypriniformes > Nemacheilidae > Barbatula > Barbatula barbatula. The sequence continues at coordinate 6,640,157 of NC_136768.1, read as the reverse complement.
TTCACTCTCATGTCATTTCAAACCTGTATGACTTTATTTCTTCTGCAAAACACAAAAGAAGATACTTTGAAGAACATTGATATCCGAACAATTGACTTCCATTGGCTTTTACATTTCTTAAAATATCTTATTTTGAAGAAAATTCTTCACATGCAGGTTTTAAACACAACAATTGAGTGAATAAAGAATGACGTTATTGTTATTTTTGGGTGAACTTTTCCTTTAAGACCAAAATAACATGACTTCTACAATTCATGCATAATACTCCACCAGTTTTCGTAACTGTTAGCAAGCTTTTATATCGTTCATCTGCTATTTCACATCTACGGAGTTTGTGTCAAGCAGAGGCATTGTGTCATGCAGACAGGGCATGGAAAGGTGATTGAAGGCTGATTAGTGTTTATTGACCGTCTGTCACGCTGAGGTTCGGGATAATCCCCGTCTGTTTTGATGGGTTGAAGTCAGCATTCATTACACTCTTACTCATGGAGACATCATCAAGACAGCACATTCCTGCCGCTCGCGCGATCATAAACTAGAAGTAATGTGTCATTGTGGCACAATGGCAGCCTGATAGAGAATCTCGCCAAGGCCACAGGTTATATTTTGTTCCGGACTCTCTTTATGCGGCATGATTTCTGGCTGACAGGAGGCACGGAAGAGAACATTGAGAGAAGAATGGAGAACAAAAACAGAAAGACTCGCAGAGAGAGCTTTTTGTTCCCAGCTTTATTTTCAAGAACACATTTCATAAGAGCGAGGTTGACTGTGTATACTGTATGCTCAAGTTATGTATTTTATTATATTTCTTTGTCACTGGTTTATTGATCCTTGCGCTTTACTGTCCGGATTTACAAAGCCAGATATTTTTTTCAACAAAGGTGCCGATTATCTAAAGTACGAACACAAACTGCTTCGAAATACAGTCAACTAAAATTCTCTCCTACCATTACTGTTGCTTGTTGTTTAAGAAAAAACATTACATCTGAGGGTCGAGGGTCACATTCAGCCATAAGCATCTGTTTTGGGGTCAATTTTGCAAACACACTACAATCTGTTCTGGGATCTCGGTTTAATAGTACAGACGTCACAGAGAAAGCCCATGGAGTGATGGAGTAAAGGAAAGAAGACACTTTCACGTTTTACCCTCATTCTCATGTCTCTTTCTCTCTCTCCTGTCCTGCCTGTTCTTCTGTTCTTCATGGAAGAATTCAGGAGAATAAGTCTGCCCTCTCAAAATAACCTCCTGTCTCCCCACCTGTGTCTTTTCTCTTTTTGACGGAGAGAGAGCTGTCACGCGAGACAAGAAAGTTCTGTTTTTAAACCTAGTGAGCTGACATGCTGTCTACGCCTACATAGATAGTATACTAACTATCGTGAAACCTCATAAGTGACTGATTCAGAAAGATCTGCATAGGCACAGAAATAGACATTCTATTTGTGCACACTGTTAAAAACTCGTAATTTTACGTTTTTTTAAAGATATTAACATGTTTTTTACATAAAATTTCACAGGGGAAAAAAGCATTATTTTACTGTTTATTAATGTTTGTTTTTTAACAAGATTTTATTCTTTACAGTTTATTTTTGCAATACTGTAAAAAACTGTAAAATTACAGGTAAAGACAGCATATTTAGAAAAATGGGGAAAGCTATTTATTATATATACATACAGGAAAAAACTTTTTTTACAGTGCAGTTAATTTCATTGTGGTCTTATGTTGGGATGTCGCTGGCAGAACACTCCAATAAACATAAAAATACATATTGTATCACATCAGTATGTAAAAATATCAGTCAAGTTTTTATAATCACATTAAACGCTGTCTTTCTAGCCAGCTCGCTGGTTTTTGGAGCTGAGCAAATGTCTTTAGTATTTCTTCATTCTTCTTTCATCCCCTGTTCTGTTTCCCCTCCTGTTTCCTTGCTGCATCAAATAGGCACAGACTCCTCACCAAACACAAATAAACTGACAGTGAGAAGATAGAATGAAAGAGAAACCTTGGGGAGGGACAGAAAGAAATTGTAAATGCGTGATTAATCGCAAAGGGACTGTGCAATGCGAGTCAGATATGAGATGTACTCCGAACAGAGTTTGTGATCCCAGTGTCTCTACACACGCATATGTTTTGGCTCTAGGTTATGGTTATGACTCAGCAATATTATTACATTTTGTTCACACGATGGGCACAACATGAAAGACATATGAGTATTTTAGTTGTCAAAGCATTAAGAATGAATTGAGTTGAAGTTAGAGTTCACATCTCAAACAGAGCAGTTAAGATTTGCTAAGATGGCAATGTGTGCGATCAAAAAATGTAAATGGTATTTAAAGGAATAGTTCATACAAAAATAAAATTCTTGCATGATTTTTTTGTCTTTATGTCATTCAAAACACAGAAGAAGATATTTTGAAGAACACCGGTAACCAAACAACATCAAACCCCATTGACTTCCATTGTATCGACACAAAACTACTGAGACATTTCTCAAAATATAATCTTTTGTGTTCTTTTCATTTTTGAGTGAACTATAAGTCAATTCATTTATTAGCAATAAAGTTAAACTTTCACGGGTTTAGTTATTTTGGGGAAAAAGTGACATCTGACATAAAATCATGTTCATTGTCATCTACCTGCTTCCACTTAATCAAAAGTCACATTCTACGAAAAAGGCTACTAGAAATCACTCATTTTTGACTTCTGAGTAAAATCCATTATTGTTCCAAACATGCACTAATGTTTGTTTGTTTTTCTGTGAGGTTTTGCCTAATGGCCCTTGCTAATGAATGGATTGAACATTTCATTTGAAAAGCTGGCTTGCGTCGCTTTTTGCACTTTTCATTAGGTTTCACCAAATCGCGCACATACTCTCACACTCCCTCACGTACGATCACGTTGAGTTTCCCGTCAGTCGTAATTAATTTGCTTGTTATTGAAGGATATATTCGAATGGAGTGAGGAGATGAGGAACGTCTATGCTGATTGGATCTCAGAGATGCCGAGGGTTCGAGAAAGCTCCTGACTCTCAGTTTACAAAAACAGATCTGCAATGCATGCGCCCAAGAGACAATCCTAATAATGATCAGCTATTTTTGATGGTCATGTTTTCATCTCAATTCTTACGGTATTATCAGTTGATTTACATAGTAAAATACTAGCGAAACAGTGTGACCTTCACATGTGATGGATGGGCATTCATCTTGAGGCTTGTTCAGATATGATACACATGCTAAATCAGCTCGCTGTAAATTTGTTGGTCACTTGTTGCCGTCGCCAGCAAGATGGGAAGTTTGAAATTTAGGCGAGACGTGTTATGTGTAAAAACTAACTTTGAAATGTATAAACGCTTGTGGTTTTGGTGCAGGTGCAGATCCCCACAGCCCTCTCAACTTTTTCAATATTGCTCACAGGTGGGCACTTTTCAATACAAAACCTATTGTTGGCTATGGCAATTGTTGTAAGACACTGACGGATGTTAGGATCCTGTTTTATGTGGAAGCACAAACAGTAATAAAGCAGTCGACCCCTAAAGCGTTTGCATAGACTTAGTTTTATGCGCCAAGGTATTGCTTTTGTTCCTAACCAAGAGTGACATTTTGATAATTACGGTTCTGTCGTATGATGTCCCAACTGTAACGTTGACAAATGACTTATTCATGCGCCTTGCCCTTGCACACAGGAATCCTCTCAGCATTGACGTTGAAGGACATTTTAGTCATGAAGCAGGTGTCAGGAACGTGCAAGATCGCTCTTAGTATTCAGCAGAGGCCGTATTGTTTCTCGAGAATAGAAAAAAGAAGAGGGAGAGTGAGTTGAACATTTCTGGTCACCCTGTGCCAAGATGTTCTGTCTTTGTACGCCTCTGGGTGCCTGGCTGCAGTTACATACTTTGTCCCTCACTCTCTCTCTCTCACTCTTTTTCTCCTATCTATCTCTCCCTCCCCACCACCACCACCTATCTGGTCCACCATGCAGGCCCGTGTTGCCATGGTAACTGGCGGAGCAAGAGCCGCAGTGATGGAGGGAGAGTCTGAGGGTTTCAGTCAGCCTCTGGAATGTGGTCTGACATCAAACATGCCAGACTCTTAGTCTCTCTCTCTCTCTGTGTCCATCTATCACCGTTTGTTTTCACATGGCTATGCAGATGCTGATGGTACAGCAGTGCTCAATGTGTGGTGTCTGCTGCAAAAAGTTTTCTTTGTTGCTTCAAGCGTTCAAACTCTGAAAGAGTTCTCTAAAGTGGGTAGTTCCTAGTCTAAACCTTTCGATGAGAGTACAAGTGTGTGTGTGTGTCTGAGAGATAGAGACTTCACAGTTGATGCACTTCATTATAGACAGGGTGTCAAACCTGTCTACCTAATATTCCTCTTGTGGGTCATAAAGTACTGTGTTGATGTGTAATCATATGTATATCATCTACAATTATATAATCGTGTACTCTTTGTAAATTTGTATATATTACATTTTAAGTTTAATTTCTCACACACACAAAGTACGTCATGTAGTGAAATGCTTTGTAAGATTGTCGTCGAACAGCAATAAGCAAAATATAATATATAGGCCTACTTTAAAATAGAAAGAAAAATTATATTATATTGTAAATGAAGAAAACTATGATATAAATATTATTATAATTATTATTAGCGATGTTAGATATTAAAATTTAAAAGCATAAAGTAATATTACATATTTTATTATTTTAATGCATTTTTACATATTCTTTTTGAAGTTTAGGTATTTAAAGTATACTATACGAAAACAAATATACAATACTGTACAGACATGAGGTCTTGAGTACTCAAAAGTGAGGGCAGTAAATCAAAAATACTCTTATGCTTGTTATGGCAGGTTTGGTGATACCTTGAGATTTTTATTAAATTTAGATAATTGTAGTTAGTTATAACTACTTTTACTGGCCCACAATTTACGGTATCCCGAATGCTCCTCTGATTTATGTGACTCGACCGGTCACAACAACCAAAGTGCACATGCCTAGCACGTGGGAAACCGTAGTATCGGTTGCGATGCTTCTGTGTTGTAAGCTCTGACAGATCTTTAAAAGTGCCTGGGGGAAGAGCTTATTAACAAGAGCCTGATGAGTGAGTAGTCGCCCATTAAACTGTGTTTAGTTACAGTTATGAAAGATAACAGATCTCAGTATGAGCCTTCATCTCTCTGCTGCCCTCTTTCCTTTCTAAATAGAGACAGTTCATTACTGCTTTCCTCCAACAGACTGCTGGGAGAAAACTCACAAACCAAAAGAAAATGTTGGAAAATGAGGAGAAACGGTTGGAGTTGGTTTGACACTTGTTGTGCGATATTTCTGGTCTTTCCGAGGAAATAATAGCAGACATTTACCCTCAACATTTTGTGTATACTTATAAACAAATTTAATATTAAAATGAACATACCATTTCTTGGAAAACTGTATTCTCGGACACTGACTGTTAGCAACAATAGGACATGTGATTAAACGTGGTTATGATGTCAATCAGTCACATTCCTTATTGACCGCTTTCTTGACTTTGTCATCAGGGTTTATATAGGGAGATCGTGCACGTAAGCCCGGCGTGTAATAACAATCCATGTTTACCGTGTGGACAGTAATTAATCCCCGGAGTGAAAGCGATAATTTCACTGTAATTACAATTGTGTGTAATCTATTTATTTCTGCCTTTTTTTGCTGTACCGAGGCAGCCAAACAAAGCCAAATGTGGTGTTAGCGCACTCCTAATTACAAACATATCCAATTAATTACACACAAACACACACTTTCATCTCAGCAGACGGACGGAGACGTGCACGCAAACATGCAGAAAGTCACACAACGTTGTGCTTATGCTTCTGTTGTGAGACTGACAAGTGAAGAAAAACATGCGTGTTGTAATTGGAGGTTCACGCATGTTACCGGCGTGTATGTTTAATGCGATAGATCTCTGCAAAATGTACGCATAACACACACTGTGATGGATCTCTCGTGTAGTTTAAATCAGAGAAATGCCTGCTGTTTTTATGCTAGCTTTTATGAAAACATACATGTAAATACATACATCATGTATTCGGTTGTTAGGTCTGACATCACGCGCCCCCCTGTATGGAAGTTGTTATACTGTTTCCGGGTCCAAACGCTCAATAAGATGCTATAGGCAAACAACAAAAAATGCTAATTTGCTGTAAAACCGGAAAACCATTTTATAATAATAATAATACATATAGTTAATACATGCTCAGCTTAAATATGCGATGTGAGTTAACAGTGCTCATTATCAGCTGTTTAAGCTGGAGCTCCGCTTGAAGTGAATTGATGCTTGGACCCGGAAGCAACCGAATACACGCACAGACTTCCTAAGTGTTGCATACAGATCCTAATATCTTACTTAGAGTCACTGTGTGATATTAGATATTGTTCGAGTTTGCACCTTCCTCTCTCTGCACCTGCTTAATTATTTCCCAGTACCTAATTCCCTCATGCGTCTATGATAATTATAGCATTCCGGAGTAAATCAAACTTGATTTCCTTTGTGGATAACATTCTCCAGAGACCTCTGCACCCCGTCGGGTGTACATCCCGGGGGAGCCGCCCATCCGGCTCGTAATGCAGCTGCCGGTAGCGTGGCCTGCTGAGGTCGGGCATTAAAACTTGCCTTTGATGAACTTTAGATGTGTACTTGACATTCGTGGCATAGCGGTCGGACAGGACCAGAACAACATAAAGTCTCTATAGGGAAGTGAGCATGAGCACTGAGCCATGCTGTTACACTGCTAGCAGGAATTATGAAACAAATATCACCACAGGCCTCAGACTGAACTTGCCAAATTTGCACTTTCTCTCCTTTCTTTGTTTCACGTGTGTATCTCAATACAAGAATGTTTTTTTTTTGTATATTTTAAATTGAGTCTGTTTTAACTTAACATTTTAACCAAAATATACTAAGTTGGTGTGATAGTATGTTTTTTTAGCAGTAGATTTTTTGCAGGCTAAAAATGGTAATATTATTATCCACTAAACCCACTATTGTCCACAAAATATATTTCGATTTTTTTATGTCTGTCAATCTGACTGTTTGTCCCCCCTTCGCTCTCTTTTTATTGCCACACCCTTTTATTGCTTTATCCTCTCTGACTCTATCTGAATCAGTGCCGTCTGTCTGTCTGTCTCCTTTGGCAGACGGTTTGCACTTATCTCTTAAATTAATTAGACTTTAAATCAGTGGTTTGCGCTTTTCTCTCGATTTTACATTCATCAGCTCCTTATCTACAGCCGAACAATTGTATTTGGATTTTATTAAAGTGTGTAAATCACTGCTTTGCTTTCCCACTGCCCGAGTCTTTTGTTTCTGAAACACAGACTGGCACATCCCTTATCTGGGCCAGCGCATGCACTAATTAAATTCAGAACGATGCTATCCGACTGGAAGGTGTTGGGCTGTGCGCGTTTGCTCGCTGGTGCGCCTTTTGGTTCTGCTTCCTGTGGGCTGCGGTTCAAAGCTTACTCAGTCATGGAGAAACATGAAGTCAGCTAAGTCATGCAAGATGCAGGGTAGACGTGTTTACATGGGGGCATTTTGTTGTATTTATTTTATTTTTTATTTTTGCAAGAATTCACACAAAAAGACTCTTTCTAATTTATAACATATTTATTACATTATTATAACATATTATAACATAACTGCTATTTAAGTGCATGCTTTTTGACACATTGGAGACATGATGCACATGTTCTATAACAGACGCCACCCCAAGACACATTAAGACCCAAACCAACCCCCCAGATTACTACTTTTATGCATATTCCAAATCTCTAGTTGTCTTCAAGTTCAACAGCCGTTGACCCATAATGAGCTAAAGTCACGTCTCTACCCCAGGGGCTCCTGGGTGAAACGCCCGCGCATCCCTCCGCCTCAGGGTTTGTGGCCATCTCCTCGAAACTGCTAGCCATTCACCATCACCAGCAGCTGACCGTGAAGGCCGACTTCTGCCTATCAAAGACGCCGTGCATTCATAGTGCTCACAAACCACAAAGAAACGGCCACAGCCAGGCATCTCTTTGTGAAGCTCTCGGTTTCATCACAAAAAGTCTCATTTCAGTCCCATTCCGAAGCGTGTCGGCTGAGGTCAGTCAAGGTTATTTGTGCCTTTTCAATGAGATTATCCATGCATTCTTTGGTTAGCAATCAAAGCCGAGATGGAATCTTCGGAATTCTGATTCTTTATTATTTGCAGGACGCTAAACAAGCGGCACCTCGAGTCGTCCAATAGAAAAGCCTCTTTCAGGCCGTTATTTGAGGATAGGATATGTCTGTCTGTTGTTTTCTGGATGTCTTTGGGAAATGTCTCATGGTGTCAGAATCACCCTGCTAAAACCATGAGAGGGACGCAATATGTCGAGTGTCTTTCCACCCTCACCTAGTATTTCTTTGTTGAACATGGTAGTACCAGAAATATGTTATTGTCCTTGTCAAAGACTCCAAATGGCCTAAAGGCATGTGGACATCTGCGTGTCCGTATCGGTTACATTTATAGTAAAGTGAACAGTCACCTTTGATTTCAATGCTGGGTTTTAGTGTGACTCACAAATTGGATCACACACTTGAAAGTGTCAGTAAATGATTCATATTCAGATAAAAAAATGCCATTTACACATAAACTCTAGTGAATATATATACTCTATATATAATATGCACATTTTATTCATTGTATACTTTTTAATTGAATCCTTTCATACCAGGCTTTGCTCTTTTTTAATTCTCTTGTTAATATACAGCGTATAATATAGCTTCATTACATTTTTATGGAGCTATAATTGCCGTCCTGTTGTATTAATTATCAATAAAATTTTAATGCGCAGCTCCGTCTCTCTGCATATATCAAATATCTAATTCGTAATGATTTTAAAAGGTGTTTTCCTTCGACTCTCATACATTTTCTTATACTCCAGAACGCGCCCTCTGATCATTCCTCTCCTCCCTGCAGTAACATAGACGACTGACGCGGGATAATGCGGCTCATTAAGAGTTTCAGAGGTGTATCATGTACCAGACCCTCAACCTCATGAAACGCAGTGTGGTGGAGAAGGTTGGGTCTTGTAGACTGGTCTGGAATCAGTTTGTTGCTTAATATGACCCTAAGAGGAAAGGGGAGGGGCTCGATACCTCATGAAGCTAAAACGGTTATTTTTTAAGGTAGACATACTGTATGATTGTAGGTCATCATTCAAATTGATTTTGAATTGAAGCAGGATGTTTGGGTGGGGCTTGTCAAAGGCCACGCCCCCTTTATAGATCAGCTAGGCTGAATTAAGTGGTGAAAAGGCTTGAGATTGTTTTCGAGGTGGCTGCAGTTTAGATGCATAAAAAGTTGACATGGCACAGGTCTGGTCCAGGTGTTTCGAACACAGGTGACCTGCGTGTAGAGCAGTCGGAAAGAGAGTGAGGTTATGCTGACACGGCTGACACTCCCATGAGAGTGAGATGACCATCTGTCTACCTGTAACAATCTTATAGTCATTCAGAGCCCTGCTATAACCATCAATGCATATTTCAGTTGAAAATCTGTATACAATATTGTTAGTGTATAATATATATTGTATAATGTTTTATCGTTTTAGATGGTATAACATCATTGTTAGTCGCTCAGCAATGTGTGATGTCATCTGCATTGAGCCATACTGTACATATACTGTACATTTTTGTTACATTAAACATCCGCTGAATATGTTTTCCCCTGTATGCCCCATTGCTGCTCATTTTCCATAAATGTTTATTCTGAGCAAACAGCGAGTGTGTAAACATTTCCAATTAGCCTTTTTGAATTTCATGAGATAATTAAACAAAATAAACCATGTTTGCTCCATTAGTTTGGCCACTAATGCTGTTATTGGTGGTGGCATGTGTTTATGTATTAATGTTTATTCAAATGGGCCATTGTTTTCAATTGGCCTGTTTTCCCTTTTAATCATTTCTCATCATTGTGGCAGATCATAAATTGTATATTGTATCGATACAGTTATTTCTTATAAGACTTGCTTAGAGAGACAAGAAGGGCGGAAGATCAGTCCATAGTCTGTCTACAAAAACTGAACCCTGGTTTTAGATATGGACGGATGACAAATCAGCATCGTTTTATCAACCTACCTCTGTAGCCTGCATTGCATATGATGCGTGTGTGATTTCTTGCATTGTCTGCTCCAAATCACAAGTTGCTTCATACCTGTACCCCTGGTTTCCCACACGGAGTCCTTTAGTGTAAGACACCATCCATTTTGCAAATCCATGTAATGAATTCACTGCCGAGCGTGTGCGTGTTTGTGTATCCGCACGCGTGGGTGTGTGTGCAACTCAGCCGAAAGCTACAGGAAACACAAGCATTGGCACCTGCCAGCCTGTTTGCTCTCTCCACAGCCTCTGTGGGTGAGGGGCGTCCCGGCCCGCCGGAGCCCTGCGGGGTTAACTCTGCCTGGGCCTGTCATGCTTAAACAGCTCTGTGCGGGATTTCCACTCCGGCCGCAGGCCTTAACGTTTGGATCTGGTGCAGAGAGACAAGATTCAGGGCTCTGGAGAACACAAACGCACACATGCAAAACTACATATACAAGCATGTAAAAATAAGAGGAAGTGTGGGTTGAGTGCTAAGATTATTGCCTTCGAGGCATTCCAAGGTAGATGGGTTAATACTGCCATTTATTAAAACATACAGTGCCCTTGAAAAAGCAAATACACAAACAGTCCTCCAGTTGTCCAACTGCCAACTCTTACAGTTAAAAACAGCTCCAGGGCCAGTCTAATTAAATGTGTGCCATTGTTTGTTGGTTGTCAGCATCTGCTAAAAGATGCAGTGCAAATTGGTCCGTGTTCGATAAAATCGAGTCCCTTAAGCACATATAGTACATGTTGCGTTATCCAGAAGGCCTAGTTTAGATTTGACACATTAGACATTAGAGAACCGGTATGTATTGGATGTTGATGTTTTTAATGTATATCATATCAACCACAATAAGGATTAATACAACTATAGCAATAACTGGATGATGGGATCATGTTATTCTGTGCTCAAGCGCTGCAGTTTCATATTTTAAATGCACAGGATTTTTTTTATTCGAATGGATTTTGATTGGTTGTCAACCAGTGTAGCAGTATAATATTACAGCACATGCCTTATTTCTTGAGTATATATTGAATCTAGCGTCTCAGCCTTGAGAATATCCTAATGGCTGTAATTGTGGCTAATGGTAATGTTTTATTAGCTTTCATACAGTGATGTAAATTACCCTGAGCGAGAGGTGAAGAGGGTGCCAAGCACGTATGGCGTGAAGCATATTTCCTATTAACGCTTCAAATGTTTTTAGACACAGTTAAGGGAATGACTGGAGGAGCTTTCCTTATTCCCAGCATCCTTTGCATTGGTTGTTTGTTTTAGTTTTTAAACAAACATTTGAAGGGACAAAAAGCTTTCAGGATCGCTGGCAGACAGTAGTGTTTTATAGTAATCTAACCTGGAAAAGATAAAAGCAGTCAGGGAAACGAAGAACTAAAGAACAGCACTTTTAGTTCTTATTTTTTTTATATGATGCATTTTATGAGCCCCTCCACCTGAGTGAAATATTTATTTTTTTGTAATATTTTATTTCACCGTAGATGTGATAATAAGATTCACAAGGTAATTCATCCAGAGTACTTTTTCAGTCCGCCAGCTCATATCCCGGAATTCCTAGACCTTTCCTAGACCTCACCGAAACAGTAGGTAAACAGCTTTCAGGAGAGATACAGGAAGAATGTAGGAACAAATAAAAAAAGCAAGGTAGCAAATGGAGTCCACACGGTGTCCTTTTCCCATTTTCTAATTGAAATTTAGAGGTGTGCGTATGAAAGGATTTCTCACGGCTGCTGACAGGCACGATCTCTGATCCTCTTTAGACTTTCTTCTCTGCGGAGAAACAAGCCATTCCTGCTCCCGAATTCAAACTTTACGCTTACAAGAGCTGTCTACCAGATTATACACACGTTTCTCACGCTCTCTCTCCGTATTTATCGCACCACTCTTTGCCTTGTCACTCAGACTTACTGTATGCAAAGACAATGGCTGCCAGGTCTCGCTTCCCGCTCTTTGATATGTCACATGCAGAAAATGATGAGCAAACACACACATGCACGCTCACTTCAGGCTTGTCACAGTTCAGGCACAGAAATAAAGGTACGAGGCTTTCAGCTGTCTGCAGGATGATGTTACATCCGAGTGTTATCGTCAGAAATGTGAGGAGCAATTAGAGCAGGACCTTAGTCAGGGTAGATGCCAAATTTAATTGTGAGGAACAGAACAGTCTGTTTAATGGGTACCCTCTTACAGAGCTTATGAAATCATGTCTCTTTCCTGTGTTGCCGTACTTTCGAGAGAAAGAGAGAGAGAGATCTAGCTAGAGAGTGAAGATAGGAACTGACGAAGAACTGCTGTGAAATGCCAACACTTCTCTCAGGCAACAGAGATTCCATGTTTCAGAGCTAACAAGGCGTAATGCACCGTTCACACCTACAGAAGAGAGAAACAGGGATGGCCTCGAACCTCCAACATAGCGGGCAACAGAACATGGAAGTCCAGGGGTTGATGGGCAGATGCCGATTATGGTTGAAAATGTTTGTTGTAAAAGCAGCTTTTGGTTTACATAACATGTTTTTGTTTGACTTTAAATGAATAACAAACTGTCTGTAATTTCATAATAAAAATATTATTATATAATTATTATTATTGTTGTTGTTATAGTTGTAAGTATTGTTGTTATTGTTATTCTGTATATACTATATATACAATAGGAACTAATGAAGGAAATATATTGTTTTAACAAAATGTTGTATTATTTATTTTTATGTGCGTGTTTTCAGGGTGTGTGGGGTTGATAGATCAGTGGCATGGCACAGTACATTTTTTATTTTGGTTTAAGATGTATATTGCTCACCGTTTATCCCCCCCACTCCAAAAAATAAGAGCGCTACGAGATAATGTGTTTCTATAAGCGAGGTGACGATTTAGCAGATCACACCTAAATTTATCTTCCTCTGGTGATGTTCCAGTACATAGCTGCGTGTTGAGAGAAGATCATTGTCCCTTGATTTAATGTGCAATTGCTGGAATGTTGGATTGGTTTTATGTTATAGATTTTCTTACGAGGCGATATGAAAATGTGTTTGTGTGAGGAATGACACTTATTACTTGTCTCGCCTCTTTAGCCGTTCAATTCTTCTCTTACCATAAATGCTTTTTAAAATCATACTTGTATTCAGTTCCCTTACCATGGCCTATTATCGCACTTCAGATAGACGGAGTTGAAAGGCGGAGTTGACCTCAGGATGTCACAGTGAAGAGCTTAAAACTGGCCAGTTAAACAGTGACCCATCAGTCACCTCTCTCTCTCCCTCTATGTGTATATGTTTGAGGATAATAGAGAAATGAAAGAGAGAGAGTGAGGCAGACGCCAGGGCTTTAGGGACAGCTCAGTGATAACTGGATCTGTGATCAGGTTCTGGTCTGGTGACTGTTTCTCGTCTGGCCTCGGCTCTTCATGCATTATTCACAGCTTTAAGAACCGTTCTCACTCATTCCTCTTTCATTCTCCTTTGCAATCCTTCTGTCTGCTCTCTCAGAGAATAACGCATGCTGTCACACAACTCGATGTTTACTTCTTCAAAAAGTGTGACTTGGTACTATAGGTGTATTTCTGCCATTGCAACTCAAAAACTTACATTTCTGTTGAAATTGTAAAAGTTAATACTTGATAATAAAGAGAAGTCAAGTACCACTTTTTTATAGTTTTATCATCTTGACGCACGCACACTCTTGTATACCTGTCGCGTCTCTCCGCGCCCGTCCCGTTGGCATGTTAGTTGTTGTGAATGGAGTGGCATTATGTCTGTTTCGGGCGTGCCATTGTGAAGCTAATTGAGGGGTGTGGGTGCGAGAGGGGAATCAGACCTGTTGTTTTAGCTGTCGGCGTGTCTGTCATTTGCTGAAGGGCATTTGCATGAAGCTCAGACAGGAAATTGTCAGGTGTGTGCGCATGTGGCACGCTAGATAGACTGACACACACTGCAGGAGTCTATCAGCAGTGCTATTTCAGTTAATCAGCCCACAGAAAATAGGTATCAGCCACGTGTGGTAAGTGTCTGCGTGCGACTGCATCCTTCCGTGATTTTCAAAACATGTCAGAATGCCCTGCGAGGTTAGCATTTTGTGTGTGGTCCTTTAAAGATAACTTGAAACATTTTACTTTAAGTGGCAAGCGGAGCTTTGTCGTGGTTGTAGAATAATGCAAACATATTTATTTTGGAGGGAAATTTATTCAGAACCTTGTGTTTCCCTGCGTGTTTGGTTTTGTTACATGTGTCACAAGTGGGCAGATCTTTACAAAAATACACTGTGTTCCACACGTCAAGAATCCATGGCACTGTGCAAGATAGTGAAATTGATTTATAATGAAAAAATGAAACGTCCTCCTCTTTATAATAACATGGTCAATAATTGAATTGTTCTTTTTAATTGTTGTTGGTATAAATGGTGCAGATAGGTTTCAGTGATTTGGTGCTGTACATTTTAATCCGAGCAGGCGGAAACTTCCAGCATCTCAAACAATGGCCCCTTTTAACCGCCAAAGACCATAGATCCATGAGAAAGAAATGTCTCTATGTAACTCTATCAGCATCCAGTCTACCACAACCTCAGCCTGCCAGACACCACATACAGAGAAAGGGAAATATTGTCATTGGATATCTTTGTTTGTCACTTTATTCTTTGGATGCATTTCAGAATGTTGTGAGTCTTGCATAGGCCAGTCATCCAATGCTGAATGCTCTTTCTGTTTACTTTCTATTTCTCTTCATTTCGTCCTTTTATCTTCATTTTTCCTTCCTCTTCTTTTCATCCTTTTTCAATCATTTTCCTCTTCTCTTTCTCCCTCTGTTTTTCTCTCACTTCAAAGCCGACAATATTCCCATCCACAATTTGTCACACAGCCGATACCAAAAATTCTCACAGGTGCTCTAACACACCTCCCTCTCTTTCTCTCCATCTCTCTACTGTTTGTACATTTTCACATAGCTCATCACACATGGTGAATTTAGCTTATATACAGTACTTAACAAAAATCCTGTTTGTACAGCATAAAAACACTGTAGTTATAGCCATTTGGAAAACAAACGAACTCAACTTTTCTTTCAGACCTTTTCCCCTGACAGAGCTTCACTTTCCCAAATGTGTGTGTGTACGCGCTTATGTGTGTGTGTAAATGTGTGGCACCGGGTGCGCGGTTGTGTGCGACTAAGATAAAATGAGGGAGTGCAGAAGTAATTGTTTTTTCCCAACTGGAAAAAAGCGGGTTGATGGAAAATAGGTTTGTCTCCCTTCTGCAGGTATTTGTCTCCGATAAATTACTTCATTTGAGAATTCCACCAACAGCCTTGTCTGTTTTTCCACCCTGCATTGACTATAATGAGGAAATGGAGAGAAAGAGAGAGCCACATTAAATAATGAATGGCCGTATTGACGGCTGAAAATAATATGCAGTGAAAGCGATAACAGCGAAGTGTTTTAAAGGTGATTTTTAAGGCTGAAAGGGAATTTCGAACCGTTGGAGGGCGACAGGTTTTTTCACTTGATCAAAGAAATGGTGTAATGTCACGGGGGGGCCTTTTAATGTCAACATGAAGTCACATTTGTAACATGTTTTGCTTTTGTATTGTGACGTTCCTCAGAGCAAAATTTTGACTTTTGAGAAGAAAGAATTGTAGGGCGGGGCTTGATTTTATACAAGGTACTGATTGGACAATGACAAAAGGGCGTCGCCAGACTTGAATGTGACTGCTCTCCTCCTAAAACCACTTGAACCTTTCATGTGATTATATAGTTTCAGCCAAATCATGTTTTGTGTTTTATAGATGACAGGATGTGGTTGTGTGCAGTATGTGTGCTGTTTTTCCGTGTTCAATGAGTCTGAGAGCGTCTGCTGGTCAAGCATCGGCCCAGAGCTTTTGCTGCTCATGTCTGAAGAGCCACAGCCAAATGGACTCCTCTTAAAATAAGGGCGAGTTAAAAAAAAACAGAGCTGCACAGATCAGCCACAGGCCACGTGCCTCCTCTTCGGCTGAATATGCTGAGAAAACCTCTTCATCTCAGCTGAAAAGGACAGACAAACCAAAAGAGACCATATAGCAGAAAATGGAGAAGAAACGGTATGTGGCCCAGAGGTCAAATCTAACCACAGATTAAACCAGGAACACCCAGTGGGGGACAAATAGAGAGAGAGAGAGAGAGAGAGAGAGAGAGGAGGAAACAAGAATGGATAGAGAAAAACGAAATACGGTGGCGAGGAAAATTGATGCAAGGCGAGGCAGGTTTAAGGGCTGAGAGGATGAACAGAGAGATGGTCTACGAACGCTGAAATCATGAGTGACGTAAAGAAGGAGAGAGATGGAAATGGAACAGATAGGGAGTGTGAGAACATTGGAGCTGGAAGGGAACGCCGGAGGACGTGGGTGATAGGAATAGAGAGACAAATGAAAGGTCAGGCTCACAGAAACCCTGGAGAGAGAGCAAGAGGGGAGTCCTGTCTTTCACTCACCTGTTTTGCCACACACTCGAGAGTTTCTGCAGCTCAGTTTTTTAATCATGAGAGTTAAGTCACCATTCTATTTTTAGACTCACTGAATGCCTGGCTGTGTCTTCTCCAATGGACCCGTGGCAAGACTGCAGAGAAGAAATATGATGGACGTGCCTGCAACATTTCTTTGCCAGACTCCCGTGGGTAATCGTTTCTCTCTCGTCTTCTCTGAGAGGGCTTTTCGCAGTGTGATCCTATCGTAGCTTTCCTCTCTGCGGGACTGCAGGGTAAGAGAGGCGACACTGAAACTTTTGGCCTAATATCGCCTCCGTTTCCCCCGCAGCCAGCACAGGCCCAGCATATAAAGCGTCCCTCAAGCAGAGCGGCTGCTTTCGTATTTACACCGTTGCTAAAGACGACAAATCTATGCCAACCAATGCAATGCAAACCAACGGAGAGTTCAGTGCAATTACACAAAGGTTAACTGCATCACGGACAGGGTAACAATGGGTTAGATTGTGTTCTTAGTTGGTGTGTTCATGTCCTACGGTGTCTTATGGAGAATGAAATGAGAAAATGTATGTTAGTTTTTAAGGTAATTTTAGGTCAGACGGTGTTAGGGTTTTTGAATGGCTACCTTTAAAAGCTTTGAGCGAAGATGTTCAGTGGCCTCGGATAGCGAAGTTAATTTGGTTGGCGGTGACATTCCGCACTCGTTGCAGGTTTGTGCCACGCTGTTAGAGCTCTGGTAATTAAAATCATGCCGCGGTAGCGACCGTCTGACTGCAAAGAAGAAACCGGAGGGACGGCGGTTCAGGAAATCTGATTAAGTCTCCCCTCCGCAGGGTTCTGTTCGCGGGCTCCCCGAGAAACCGGGCCCTGGCTTTGTACGCACCGGCACGCACACGTGTTTTACGGATGAGAGCTTTTCAACAACCTCAATCTCATAACCCGGCAACCAAAACAAAGCCGTTCTCTCTTGTGAACATGACCGCTCGCTGGGTGCTTGGAGTTTAAAGCGGAACAGGTTCAGTTCCCTTGTTAGTGACAGAAATGCCATATTAACAGGACCGGTTGCCTGGTTGCAACGGTACCTGATTATTGAGCCATCTGATGTCAAGGTGTCCTTGCCGGAATCAGTTTACTTTTTGTGTTCTTATAATCTTTGTAATTGTATAAATTAGTAGGGACTGAAAGTAACACCAAGGCACTGAATTCGAAACTTAGCTGGGAAATGTGCGTTTGTCAAATGTGCAGTTGCGTGTGATGTGATGAATTGAAGAAATTATACAAATTAGGTAAAGGCGCAATGACATGTGTAATGCGTTAAAGAATGATAACTGTTTTTAATGTGGCCCTAAATATGTTGACCAAAGTCTTTTGTCCTGAATAAAAGAATTCCATTTGTTTTACCCAATACTTGTTCCTCACCAAGGACGAGTTTAAGGACAAATTCATATTTAACTCCCCAGCTTCACCATTTAAAGGTAGCCTTCACAAAGGGCTAAACATCGACGCTCCTGTTGAAAAGTAGGAGTTCACAGTTTCTTTCAGCATTGATTGACATTAAGAGACTTCCCAGTCCACCCACTGTCTGTCGGTTTACTACAGCACATGCCGGCTCAGCCAATGGAGGCATGGAAACAAAGCATACCTTCGTTCCACTTTCAGGCTGGAACACGTCAAAAGCTTCCAATGTGTTTAAAGCGCTGATGCATGGGTTCGCTCTTAAAACTTTCCCTGGGGATTTTGTACTGAAGATACTGAAAACAGTCACTCAAGTTCCTGACGCCCAAGTCAGTCACGGCAGCGAGGCCGATCTGCTTACAGTTGTTGACAGGCGCCACACTATTTTTGTTTTAGTCTGGGTTTGAATGTCACAGATCAATATCTGCGCATCAGAGACGCTCACTGGAATCTCTCGGGGGAGCATCCGCACTGCCTTAATCACGGTGGCCTTCACCCAAACACAGCGTCCCGTGAGGTTTCCGAGACACGTTTGCACTGTCAGATCCACTCCTCTGCAGACAGTGCTGCCTTGTTTAAGTTATTTGTAGTTTGTCTTTTGACACAGTTCTTTAGTAACACAGCGCTGGTTCTCAGTTCTGTTCTATATCAGTGGCGATTCTTGGTAATGGGCGAGCGAGCGTTGCAGCGTCGAACAGACTTCCGCTCTGTGGGAATAGGTGTATTCTTGGCACCGCTCATTTGCAAAGTAACAGAAGGAACACCTTTCAAGTGACTGGAAAAATAGCACACGTTAGGATCGCAAGACTTACATTTTGGGTTTTTAAAGAGTTCTCAAACACTCTCTCGCTCTGTGAAATGGTTCAGGAGGCTTTAGCGAGGTCTGTCTTGTGCCTGCCGGTGGAAGTGAAAAGGGTTCTTCCGAGCTGCTTATGCAGATTATTCTGAAATCAATAGCCACTGCTAGATAGCGAATAGAAATCTAAGTTTGCAAAATGAAAGATTTGTTCTTACAGTTAATATCAGCATGAATTTGCAGTTTTTTGACAAATGTGCCTGACTCCATTAGCCGTAATGTATAGTGATACCGCTGGCCTGAGACCGGTGCTTAAGTGGAAGTTGTTTTGAGCCGGAGGAAATTGCAGTTTCCATGGATGCTGGGCAGAGTCTTACCCACATTATGAAACGGCACATCTCCTGTGGTTATCACACCGGAATGGCTTACCTTATCCCTCTCCTTATATCTTGTTTCCTGAGTTCAGCACAGCCTTCAGGTTTCTCTGGTTAACAGTACATCATTTTTGAAAGGTATCAAGACTTGTAAAATGAGATGAATGCAGCATACTACCTCACAAGTAAGTGTGATAGATTAGCAATGCTTCAACATTAACCGCATCATCGTTTTTTGATTTTCATACTAAATATAAAATTGTAGCACAATACAGTGACCTTGGTGAAAATGATGAAAGAAGAGCTGATAATTTTAAAGTTTTTCATAATTTAGCCTTATCACTACTGCATCATTTACTGTATAACCTGACATTTCCCACATGTCTGGTTGCTGTTTTTACAGCCCATGTCCACTAGGGGGACGTGTTTTCAGACTGAGCAGTGCTTTCTGGATATAACTACTGAATATACCTACAACCATACATGTAAGGATTTATCAACTCAAAAATGATGAAACAGATGTTCTGGATTGATACATGGACACCTTGCTTAATAATATCTTAACTTTCAATGCTATTTTTAATAAGAAGTGTATTTAGTTTTTTTCTTCCATCAAATTCGACATATTTTATTAAACAAAATATATGTGTATACACATACACAGAGAAAATGCAACACGAAGCAACAGCAGCTTATAAAATAACATTAGAGTCACGCCTCAACCCATAAATTAAATTCAGATCATCATGTGATTCATAGATTAGCTGTGTAATCCAATCAGGATGCAAAACATGTAATCCACTTCATTGATATTGAAATGAAACGAGTCCATTTTATTGTTTTGCTCAGGGCTCGGGAATCCATGATCATTTTAACGGACTAACGGAGGGAACACAATATATGCACACTGCATACTCTTCTTTAAGAATCTGAAAAGGGATGTTGAAACGCATCATTTTAATTCAAGTAACATCATACTAAGAATAGTTTTGCACATTATTGTGTTTAACATGTCTACAGAAATGAGACCGGCTAAAGGCATGGTTATCCTAAAACAGGAATTCTTTCATTATTTTCTTTGTCATTCCAGACCAATATGTTTTTCTTTCCTCTGTTGAACACAAAAGAAGATATTTAAAAAAAATGTCACATGGTTTTGTGTCCTTTCAATGGAAGTCGATGGGGCCAATGTTGTTCTTAAAAAGGTCTTCTTTTGTGTCCCACTGTTGAAAAAAAAGTTATACAAATGTGAAAAACCTACGATGAATAAATGAGGAGTTTAAATTTCACTTTAAATAAGAAACAGCTTGAGCATAAAATGATGATATCATATTTTTCCTTAATGCCGTGTAGTTGTGTGTTCGTTCTACAAGGAAAGTTTGGAAAGCAGTGTCGTCTTTTCAAAGTGTATCTTTGATCAGATCCTGTCATTTCCCAGGCCTTTAGCATCTCAAAGTTAACGTTAACAGACAGGCTAATAGTCTTCCCCCGTGGCTAATTTGTTTAGTTGCTGTCCTGATAACGTCCATCCACTTTAGCCGATCTCTCCAGTGACCGTGGACCTGTCGCCCCACTCTGTGCGTCTCTCCTGGGGCGCGACCGGTGCCGAGCACCCCCCTGCAGTTCATTCTCCCAACGTCCACACGCTGCCATTCCAAACACTGGCCGAAACCCAATCCCCAGCCAAATTAACCAGCCCGATCAGAGAGATTAGATAACCCTCCCTCTGAATAAGGCCTTGGCTCGTGTTGAGGGTTTTCTCTTTCTTACTCATCTCCATTCTTTTGTCTTCTTTTGTTCTACCCTTTTTCCTCTTGTCTGCATTTGACCCTGAACATACAATAAGCCCTAGAGAAAGTGACAGCAACACGAGGGGACGCTTTAAAGGTGAAGTGTTTCGATCTCAAAAAACAAACAGACTTATGGTCTGATGGGACTCCAGGCTATAAACTCGAAGATAAAGCTCTTTATTTTGATGTGAACGGATCTGATGACTATTTAGTGTCGATAGGGAAATTATTTTGATGATTCACGCTGAGTCATAATTGGTTATCCGGTGCATTGAAATGTTTAATGGAAGGATAAACTCTTCAAGTTCTTACAGGTCTTCTTGGCGTGTCGATTTTCGTGTGTGTGGTTGGAAAGATGTAATCCAGAGAAGAGGGTCGCGTCATATTCCTCACTGGAAGTGTGTGTGTGTGTGTGTGCGCGCGCTCGAGTGCGTTCCCACATTTGCGTCATAAACAGCAGATGTTCAACTATATTCATGAGACCTCAATCACTGCAGTCCAACTGTGTAAGGATGTTACAGCACTCTGCTGAGCCAGCGATTTATGGCACGTAACATTACCCTACAGCTGTTTAACAGCATAACACCCCGTTCCTCTTCTGCACTATTCCCTCTCATACATGGAAACACATTAATGATCGAGTAACGCCATCTCTTTATTCTCTCCTTGTAGATTCGTGTTGACGGCCCTTCCCGTGGTGCCCTGCAGTACGAAACCATTCAGGTGGTCGACAACGGACCGATCCTGCGAGACATGGCCTTTTCTGCCGATCAGCACTTCCTGTATGTGATGTCAGAGTCACAGGTAAGTCAAATTTTCAGTTGCCTCCATCACACGGGATGTTTCACTTACTGTAATTACAGCACCAGAGGAGAGCTGTGCGTTTACCTTGCAAAAAGTGACGGATGATGGATTGGTGGATTAGACACTCACGCTCTCCGTGTCCAAAATACACACAATTTAAACATAAGGATGTGCTACCTGAAAATGGCTCAATCAGTGTAATGGACAGAGCGGATACGGCTGTGCTGATACTGTATCACTTCTAAAGCTTGTAAATCTCAACATCAGAAAAACACTGTATGCACTTAGTGCGGTAAATACGCCCAGATGTCTTGAAACTAAGGCTTTCATTTCTCGTAAAATAATCCCTTTTATACTGAACTAGTCAGAATGCAAGTTCATAACAGATCCATCAAGACTTACTGCGTGTGTCTGGTCATGGTGTACACTGTTGATCACTCGGTGGAAACAATCATGTGTGATGCATGAATCAAAATAACATTGTCTCATGCTCTTTCGCTATGAACGACTGCACCATTCAATAACCATTAACACTCTTGAGTACATATAGAACCAGGATTTAGGGTTTTCCTTTTTCTCTTTATCTCTTTCAATTTAAGCCTACAGGACCCAATGGCTCAGTGGTAGGCGCATTGACAGTTGTCCAGGTGGTTCAGGGTTAAAATCCAGGTCCTATAAGTTTTCATGCTTCTGCATTGTTATATAGGTCTGTAAAATGTCAATCGAAAAATGGCAATGCCAGAAGAACAACAGCAAGGGACAATGGCTCAATGATGAAAGCACTGATAGTAGACCAGGTGGCATGCTTCTATCTTTTTTACATCTGTAAAGCGTAAACCCAATATTGCCAGGCCAGGAGAACCATCAAAAGCCCACAGGACCCAATGGCTCAGTGGTAAGAGCATTGACAGTTGAGTTTCTGCTATGAAACAAAAAACTCATTCAGAAAAATTGACATGCAGATGTGGAACGACAAAGCGATCGGTTTTTCGTTGTCTTTAAATGATATCTGGACACAATGGCCCGGTTTCACAGACACGGCTTGGCTTAAGCAAGGCCTAGACCTTAGTTAAATTAGGATGTTTGTGGCACTTTTAAATAAACATTGCTTGTTTGCATCTTGAGATAAAACAATGGAACTGTATATAACATTTTAAGATATGTCAGGATAAGTTATTTTCAGTTGAGACAGGTCAAACATTCATTTTATTCTGGGACTAGTTTTACATCGTGTCTACACTGGACACGACCGGCACGACGTGGCAAGACAAAATACATTAGAAATGCATTAAAACACAATATAATTGTAGATTTTGTCCAAACTGGATGTGGCACCGTGCGACGCAACAAACCCATTAAGAACAAGCAAGTTGTCATATCCCACCTGTCGCGTCCGGTGTATACACGGTGTCAAGCCTTGTCTGTGCAACCGGCAAATATGTTTTAGAGGGAAAATTCTCACCCTCTCGTCATTCAAACCTGTACCACTAACTTTCTTCTGCAGAACAAAAAATAACATATTTCGAAGAAAGTTGGTAACCAAACAACGACCTTGACTTCTATTGTGTCAACACAAGATCATTGCAAGTCAATGTATAGCGCTTTCAAATCTACTCACATTTAACATTCCCATGGCCTGGTTTTCCTAAAGTTTTTTTTAATATGATTCATTTGTCACAATACAGATATTAAACTAGTTTTTAGTTTAGGTCGCTCTCACCAACTCAAGCTATTTTGTAAATACGATTTAATCTAAAAATGTGGATTGGTTTAAAACTAGGCCACAATGAACCACTCGCGTCCTATGGGAAAGGAAAGATGTTTTCTTTGACGGGGATAAATACCAGAGCTGGACCTGTGGTGTTCTGTCAGTGTATAATCTCACCCTGTTGCAATTAGCCTATTAGCCCAGTTTGCGAGTAGTCGTCTGGTTTCTGTTTAGTATTGAGCATCAGGGGATCACATCTACTCAGAAATCATGCATATATTTAGAAGCTATTTTGTCGGACATGCATTCGCTCGACCCACCTGTAATTCTGCCCCCCTACAGCACACACGCGCGGACACACACACATCTCATTGAAACGTTTATTCTGTGTTGTTTGAAATTTTAATGAACTGTGATGTAATGTGCCACTTTGGTGCTCCCTCACACCGAGGCTTTACTTCGATTCAGATCTCACACAAAGGCACCTTTTCACCTGTGTTTACAGAATAACATGGAGACGGGCCATTTTTTTATTTGTTTCCCTCTCCCACTCTCACAGTTTTTCGCAAGCGCTCTGGTTGAGATGTCCACATTAATATTTATAGCTGATAACAACATTCTCGCAGACCAAAATTCTCATAACTGTTTGCGGTCCGGGCTGGTGCATCTGCTTTGTGGATACACACAAACACCTCTCTCTCTCTCTCTCTCTCTCTCTCTCACACACACTCTTTCTCTCTCCTCAACTAGGTTTTGTGGAGACAAGGAATAGAAAAATAAAAGCAGAAAAGGTCACACTTCCTCATGTTTCATTAACGTTGAGACCAGAATAAAATCATAGGCAAATTGCATAACAATAATTAATGGATGAAAACAACTTATAGATTGAACTTTCAGCGTCCATTTTTGAGTTATGCAAAGGTTGACAGGCAGGTAGGATTGACCAAATGCAATGATTGGACGAAACTTTATAATCCTGAGATACACATACAGAATGCATGAGAATACTCACACGTTGACAGCCAGACAGCTTCCAAATTGAGTTTACCAAACACAAAATGACGGTATTGTTATACGTTTTACTTTTTCATCTAACATCCCTAGTTTAGTATGTTCTGAAACAATCTGAAACTCACAAGCAGTCATACAAACTCCCTGTGGGTGAGCGGAACTGAAAAACAAGAACAGTAGGTCGATAATCTCCTGCTGGTGGAGTCTTAAAGAGGGGGGGGGATGAGAGGTGTCGGGAGGCAGGGAAAGTGATGATAGTGTTTGGGAGCTGCGGATGTCTGTGTTACAAGTGCGATTACGGCTGATTGGTTGAACAGAGCTTTGGTTCAAAAGCCCACAGTCCCTTCACAGCATGAGCCGCAGCTGAGGTCAGCACATCGGGTGCGTGAGAGAGAGAGAGAGAGATTTTGTGTACAGGCCTGTTGATATCGATGTTAGATCTTCTCTGTGATGCGTGACATCAATTACAGTGGACATGTCTTTGAAGGCCATTTTTGAAGCGTTTAGGGTGCGATGTCAAATCTAGAGCAATGTGGGTGATGACCTTCGACCCTCACACTACTTTATGACTGCCCTTTATATGTAGTGTGTTCTCATTTATGACAACATCAATTGAATATAGCTGTCGAAAGTGGTGATAAATCAGGTGCGGCCGGAGTACCATTTAATTGCTATCTAATGTATCCTGTAAATCATCATTTATATATATAGAATATATACACAAAAATGTGATCACATAGTTGCTTAAAGTAATTACAAACTTTTATTTTCTTCTTCTTGGTGAAAGTTCACAGTTCACAAGTCAGTCAAGTTCAACTAATACATTTTGAAATGCTTGCACCTGTTTTTTTTCTTGTTTATACATTTTACAAAAAAATGAAATCAAAATTAAAGTAAAATGACTTCAACTTACTATTTTAAATGTATTTTTTACACTATTCTTAATCAAAATACGTGTATCTTTCTCTTTGACTGCCTCTCTCTCCCTCTCTTTCTCATTTTTAATGGCGATTTATGTAACATGAATGAAGAAAATTGAGACTGATATTAATATTGAGGTCTGTATGTCTTTTAGTGTTTATTCAGAGCAATAATATTTTTTATATTAAAATTAAGATTTCATTAGCAATATAGAATGTTCGAAAGAATTTTGGAGTTCTGTTGAGAACTTTTTCTTGTTTTTAATTCTTGCTTTTTGGCCTTCCATAATGTCCCTGTCCTTTCTGAAACCTTGTATGTCCAATTTATTTTTTAACTTTTTAACTTCGAAAAGCACTTTTTCATCCTTTTTATTAGTTAGATATACAATGACAAATATAAAGGGGGACTAATAGTAATGATTAATGGCAAAAAATCAAATATGGAGATACAAGGTTTCAGAATCACATTTGTACAAATATGTGTGTTCTTAGTGTTTGATCAGTGACTGCTTTTAAAAAAAGCACAATAAAGTGATCTCTCTCTCTCTCTCTCTCTCTCTCTCTCTCTCTCTCTCTCTAATTAATCCCCTGATTATCCGTCTAATTAAATCTCGCTACTTTCCAGTATCATTTTAAACAGCCAGATAAATGCGTCTTTTTAAGGAAAGGGGCCAGACTGTCTGTTCAGAGTAATGCAGATTACAGTTATCAGAGCTCAGCGCTAATTGTCACGCTCGGCTTATTGTCCACATTCATCATTCAGCCTTTAAGTGTTTTTGATTGTAACTTTAAACAATGTCGGTTTCAGACGTGCGCGTGCGGTCAGAGGGACAGCTGCGTGCTCTAATGACCGAGGCCTCCGCTATAGTTCTTCCTGCATTAAACAATTGACTGGGGGGTTCGGAGCTCAATGGAGTTACACGAATTGCCGGTCTTCGCACATTAAAGCCTTTTGTTCCGTCTGTAGCACCCAAATGGGAGTCACGTTCCTCTCTCTCTTTACTGTTATTTTACACTGGATTTTTGGATTGTCCTTTTGTGCAAGAGGTGAGCGCATCCGCCAGGGCTTTGTCTGCTCGGTCCGCAATTTAAGACAAGCGGTGCTTCAATGGCTCCGTTTCAATGTGAAGAATCAATGCTCTCTGTTTTCAGTGAAATTATATTGATTTGCCGTCCGTCTGCGTTTTTTATAACAGTCGTGTCACAATGCATTATGGGTATCGCTGGAGCGAGCGGCTCCTCTACGCTCTCGTACTTGAAGGATATTTATAATTCATGCGGGGCAAGTTGAAACTGCAGGTAGTGTAAGTGTTAATAATTTAAAGTGTGTCTTACACCGGCCAAACAGCTTCGAGTCAAATGCACTTATTGCCGATCTGCTTACGCGGGATAAGACATATTTCATACTTCATCTGAAAAAGTTTAATAAAGAAGACCTTTAATTTCAATTACGGGCTGCCGTTTCATGTCGGTCCCATATGTGCTGTCCTCCCCGGTGTGACATACGGTTCATGAGAGCGTTTCGATTTTATTACAGAAGCTTACCTAAATCCCCATCGCCGTTGTGTTTGAGTGAATAGAGAAACTTGGGGACGTCTTGTAGTGTTTGGCACACGTTTTTATTCACATACACAGGATAGTGGAGGCAGACAAGAGCATGAGGGTTTGAGACCTTGGGTCTAGCATCGGGACATGAAGCAAGTCGGACTCGAATCGGAGTCCCCGTGAGCCTACATGTCAGGAGCTCTGACCACTGAGCCACAGCTCTGACATGCGTTTATATAAAGAATTTTTAGCCAGGCATACATATATCGGTTTACAGATGCATATAAAATATAGGCAAGGCACTTCAGAGCTTATATAAGAAGCTTATTTGAAGTATGTTTGTTGGGTCAAGTGTATAAATGATGTATCTGTGTGCTTAAACACGTGTATGTGTTCGTGTAATGAAATCAAGTATTCAGGCAGGCATGCTCTTGTCTATATCGTTGTTGTTTCAGCCGTCTGATCTCCTCTCTATAGGGCGTTTAGGGGTGATGTGGTTCTCCTGTTGGGTGCCTGTAGGCCTAATGATGTCGTCTGGACAGAATCAGACCTCATATGTTTGTGTGACGGCCGGGAGCAGAGCATCAATGCTTGAATGTAAATCCGTTTAGCGCAGAGAGTGGCTGGGTTCACAGCACATATAATTGCATTTTGTGTCTGTGAAGCCCCCGGGGCCTGAAAGGACCCGACAGAAACGCAACATCCAGTGTTTAACCGTGACTATGACCGGCTAACAGACCTGAGCATCCGATGCGGGTGAACAGACGGATGCATGTCAGCAACGAATGCCACGAGTTTGATTCTTAACACTATAGATGGTTGAGGGATTGATGTATTTCGTCTGAAAGTTGTGTGTGTGCATGTATTGTGTGTGTGCTTTTGTGGTGTTACGAGTGTTAATGAGATAATGTGAGAGTTAAGATGCAGACACCCCAGCGCAGCTGTTTCTGGGAGAAAATCACAGCTCATATTACCAACCTTCATCTTCCACTGACACGCGCCTTAACACGAGTAAGAAGCCGCTTTTTACGAGGCCCTTCGGTCGTGAACGTGGTTTTGTGTTAACACTGAGACTCATTTAGGATGGACGTTGATGGATTAATTTCATAAATCAGACGTGATGAGATGATGTCATCGGTTTTCTGCTTCCCCGGTGGTTAAGCATCCAAAATGAAAGGAAGAAGAGGGTGGAATCAAGTACATGTGCTGAGCTACAGAGAGCCCTCTGGATTAGACTCCATAATAAAGCACAGCTCTGCTCTCAGTCAGGCCTCCAGGATTTACCGACGGATGTGATGAGGGGAGAGATACCGAAGACGAGTTTCTGTTTGACTAGATTAATAGGGTGATTGAGGCTGGTTTGATGACCAGGACCTAAATAGGTGATAAGGAGCTCACTATTAATGTGACTTATTACACGGCTCATTGGAATGCTTGATTCTGATTGGCCTGCCACGACATTTGCAGGTTCATATTCCCGGATAACAACCTCTCAGAACTAACACGCGGTAACCAGAAAGCAGGAAATCATTTTGACAGGTTTTTTTGACAAATTTAATATAAATGTTGTATTGCTTGTGATATGCAGAACATGACAGGGTGTGAATTGCACAGAATTAAAGCAAGATTTTTTTGGGGGGGGGGGGTTTACTTGCCCTGCCTTATGGTTACTGGCAGACAGCAAAAAATTCATAATTATGTTTATAACAAAAAAATATTACAAATATAAATGTACTATTGTATACACTAATTTATAAATATGATAAACATATGATCAAACAATTAGCCTATATGTTTCATAATATTTGTAAAATATGTATTATATTTAATAACTAATTAGGATTTTATGTTTTTAATAATATATCCGCTAGATTGTTTTGGTGGGGCATTTTATTTGCACTGCCATATTTTTACCAGCATGCAGCCAAAAAATATTATAATATTTATTAAATATATTATCCCATATATTGATATAAAACATATAAATGTATTATTCAATATATCAAATTATAAATATGTTAACAATATTGTCATTACGTAAAATATAATATTTAAAATAAAAATATATTATATTATTCTCATAATTCTTTTATATTTATTTTCTGTGTTTACACATATAAACCAGTAAAGCATGTGCATTATATAATTTAGCATCACCAGTAAGGTGATGAGGAAGTTACGAACATGCATCCAGTCTGGTTTCTTAACACATGTGCATTATAAATGAACATATCGCCCAGTGGGGCAGTGACAACTCCATCAACTGGCCCAAATTTCTCTCACTTTGGCCCTGGGCCATCAGGTCATCCTAATTGTCAGGCCCTTCACCACACACATACACACTTTTATTTGCATACACACCCAGACACACACAGTGATGCCCCTCTCTGAGTTAACGTATTCATTAATCTGTTGGGATGTGTCATTTGTCAGTTTGTCTCATTATCTGCTGGTCTCAACTCTCTTACGGAGCTCTCAGATAAATGACTAATAATCTAACGGATTTACGACATAATGAGATTCCTGAGCCCCTTTTCAGCGCTCCGGAGGGCAGCGGGAAGTTCTTTTGCCGGACACATTTGTCTTCCTCTTCCTCCCGTGGTCTTTCTCACTCCATCACTGCAGGGATTGTGTTAAAACACGCTCTGTTCTGGGCCGCCGAGAAAAGATAGAGAGAGCTAAATTTACAGCATTGGAGAAAGAAGAACGCACACATCCACTCCACTCCAGAGGAGCGCGCTATTCCTTTAGACTCACTCATACAAATACAGTTATTATTGTAGCTTTTTAATACACGCAACATTTTCTAGTCAAACTAATTATATTACTGTCCATTGTATGCAGATAATCATCTGTGATTTTATCACTCAATGCTTACAAACACACACACACAGATGAGCCCTCTCACGAATAGGAAACATTTCATGGGACCCTTATAATTCTCTAAAGGTAATGAGAGTCTTGCTCTCTGCTCACCAAGGCCTTACCTGCAGTCTCTCAGACCCCCAATGCAAAAGCGGGCCCTCTATCACAATGCCTGATAATTTACCTCTTCATAGCTGTGAAATGGAAATGGAAAAGGAAGAGAATTTAGGTGTGCAACCAAGGAGAGACCGGGGGCTTTGTGGCTTCGCCGAGGCCAGCTGACAGGCATCATGTGTGCGTGACAAGGGAAAAATGACTTCTCTCCTGGATTTAGACACACACATACCGGCAAACACACTGCGGCTGCAGATCATGCCATCTGGAGCACTCTTCCAAAGGATGGCCTCTTTTAGTTGCAACCTCCTGGCCTCTTATTCATCTCTAGCTTTCTCGCTCTCAATTTGTCTCTCTCTTTATTTTATAGTTGTAAAGGTATAGGGTGGCATACTTTTTTCCTTGTTGGATGCTTGGTCTTTTAAGGATGTAGCTCACCCTCCAAAAGTATTTATATTTATTATTAATGATATATATATTATATTTATATATAAAGAGTTTGGTTCCAAAATGAGATATCACATGTTTATTGTTATCATGTTTTTTTTATGTTTTATTGTTTAAGTAAGCTGTATTTTTTTAATAATTATGGCTTAATTTTGTTATGGAAAAACAAATTCATTTTGGAACCAAACTCTTCATATATTTGTATTGATTTATTCACATTTGTGTTATTCTAAAACGTATAATCTTAGGTTGTTATCTTTGGAACACAAAAGTACAATTTTTATTTAGCTTTTACTGAACGAATAACAGAGTTATGAGTAATTCATCTGCCAAATGACTAAATGTAAATGTAAATGTAATTTGCGACTGTATCTGTGTTTAGCCACCTTTTGTAACACATTGTGTAATGTGACAATTTGTATGTAATTATAGGCAGATTGTTTAGTTCAACGCCAACAGTAAATGTTTTTCAGGGTAATGTCATTAAAAACTGATAAAATTCATGCATTTAGATGGCAATTCGTTAATTCACTTGGGACGAGGGACCTCCGCCATCCAAAACCCAAAATGTTCAGTCACATGACCATACAGTGACATTTAAGAAGTGTCACTTAAATGGCAGATTTTTAACAGTTGATCAAAAGTGGATTATTATTTTCCTCGTCGTCCATGTGCCGGGGCAGCTATCCCTGCTGAACCATGCCCATTACACAACAGATAATGTAATGGTTATATTGGGATACGTATTGGCTTTATTGGGTCTACTGGTGTGTGATGGACTCTGTTGGTGTGGTGTTATCTGGCAGATTAATCCTATTAGAAAAATACCCAAAACACATAAACACGAAAAAATGATCTTCTAATGGTTTTAATGGAAAAAGCCAATGGTTCACAATGGCATTTTAATGGAATCCAAAATGTTTGTGATTATTTCCATTATATTGCTACATGTCCTTCTGGGTGGTTGGGGAAAACACTGACAATAAAATACAGCCAAGTCATCTGCCACAATAAATACTGAAATACTGTCAAACACCTGTAAAACTTTAGTAAAACCTTTTTAGTAAAACCCTCAACCATCTATAGTGTTAAGAATCAAACTCGTGGCATTCGTTGCTGACATGCATCCGTCTGTTCACCCGCATCGGATGCTCAGGTCTGTTAGCCGGTCATAGTCACGGTTAAACACTGGATGTTGCGTTTCTGCCGGGTCCTTTCAGGCCCCGGGGGCTTCACAGACACAAAATGCAATTATATGTGCTGTGAACCCAGCCACTCTCTGCGCTAAACGGATTTACATTCCACGTAAACGTGTCTCCACAGACAGTATTGAGATATCTGAGAGTTTATGTATAAATGTGGCAGAGGGTAAAGAAATAGTTTGACATGGCACGGCAGTAAACAGGCTGACGAATGAGTGCTGACACCAGAACTAGACTGAAGCTCTTAAATATAAGGCGTGATTCACTGCGACTAGTCATATAAACGTTATAGTCACATTTCCTCATTCTTTAAACGCTGCCTCACTTTCTGTTTTGTTTCCCAAGCCTGATTGAAATGGAAACTGTCCCATTTCTTCCCAACAAAATACGAGAACACCGCTGTGGTGAGGCCGGGCTGTCATTCTGCCTGCCCGAGCACTCTGGACATATCGGCTGTCATCTGTGCTTTGATTGACGGCAGTCATCCACCAGTGACAGGTCATCAGTCAAAAAGGCTGAAGAAAGCTAAGGGCTCTGAGCCGTTGCCATGGAGACAGGGATGGAAGAGGGTCCGCTCTCTCTCATAGCTGTTACATCTGTTTTTCAGTCCAGCCTCTCGGTTTCTCCAGTACTAAGGGCTTCAGTCTGTTTCTCATCACCATCGCAGCGTCTCTCCATCTCTCGAGTGATATATTGCTGTAAATGGAGAAATGCTCTTGCCTGTGTCGACTTCCCAGGATGAGCCGTCTCGGTAGATCCTTTTCTGTCGTGTGTGACGCAACTCCACGTTTAAAGAATGTTTATGCGGTTGTTCTCACAACTACAGCGTTCTCTGCCTCCCCGTGTTTATCGCCATTGTGATGCTCTTGCTTTCCCGTTTATGTTCAATGGTGGCTGTTTTCAGTTTCATGGTTGTTTTAAGGAAGTTAAAGTTCGGAGCAGATGACGTTTTTCCACATGAGGAAATCGTGAAATTGCAATGATGAATTAACATTTTAATGACAGATTGCCTTTTGGGTGTCATTGGCTCTAAGCTATAAATCTCTAGAAGTTCCTGATCAAAAATGTTTTTGTGTGCATCATTTTTGCCAAGAAACCTCATGACAAAGGTAAAGCAAACAAATCCCATCGTAGTTTTAGTCCAAATTTGTTCATGTTAGGGAAATAATAAAACATCTCATGTTTACTTAACATCTGTAGAGAACATGAATTGCTGTTTATGACGTTCCATACTTATTATTACATTGTGTAACATCTTATAAATCCTGTTTAAGCTTAATATATTTCTATACAGTAATAGAAATATGCTTTTATAACAAAAGCTACCCTCTCTTCTATTTCTACAGATGACACGTGTCCCAGTTGAAGCTTGCGAGCAGTACTCGTCCTGCAATGAGTGTCTGGGATCTGGAGATCCTCACTGCGGCTGGTGTGTCCTCCACAGCATGTAAGTTCAAGCTTTTTTTACACGCTGTCCTGCACACCTGACTGTAGACAAACTCACTGAGCATTATACTGTACAGAAGTGGACTAGACAGATAAGACAACTTTTGTTTGGATACAATCAGGGAAAATTCTCTTGTTCTGTGCCTCCTAAGGCACTTATATGTGGTGAAAAGCCATTTCCCAATTTTTACTCTTTTCTCTCTAATGGATCTCTGACACGTGTACACACACACACACAAATAAACACACTCAGCCCACCTTTTTCACCCACTGTGAGGGTGGGATGCTTTGGACCCTCAAGGGATGACCATATTTCCACTCCACTGTAAATTGGATTCTTGTTCTCTTTTGAGGACCAGAAAGGAGTGTATGTGTGTGACATGCCAATCCTCACAAGCTATATGTGTGTGGCGAGTTCTTTACTCTGTATTTTTACTTCCCTATGTTCAAATAGTGGGTGACACATACACACACCGTTGGCACTAAAATGTCAGGGCCACAGAAGGTCTGGCAGACATTGCAGGTGTTTTAAAGGGAGGGTGTTAAACTCTTAAATGCTGGATAGAGAGAGGGCAGAAGAGAAACAAGGAAAGCGAATATGTGTGTAGAAATGGCTGGTGTGTCAGGACACTCTGATCTCTCTCCCTCTCTCAGGGCTTCTGAGTGCGTTGAGACTGAGGCCATGGGCACGTGCTTTGCCACATGGCTGCCCAAGGTCAGACATGCTTAAAAATCTCCCTCTCTCTCTCTCTCTCTTTCTTTCTTTCTCTAAAGTGGAGTCTGTGCATTAGTGCATGTCTCGTTTCCTGCATTTCGTAAGTTTCAGGACTTGGACATTGTCATCATTTTTGAATGTTCCCTTACAATGCACAGTGTGTTTGATGCAATGCTGTTGCAGTTTGTTTATTAGTTGTTGTGAAGGGCGGAGTTATGGAAATAGCAGGATGTTAGTTTATTGAGAATGTTTTTTGTGTAATGTATTGCACTGTAGATTCAGGGTCAGATCAACCTGCCCTGAACATGCGTAAATTTGTTCAATCAACAGCTTCAGATTGAAGGACTTTAATTCTCGATCAAAACACAAGCAACATATCTTCATATGTTCTACATCTACAGGGGTCAAACCAGCCCAATCTGACTTCATGTTATCTCATTGGGGGCCTGAGTTCTATGTCACTTGTTATTTTGGACTTTATCTTTCATTGCATTTTTCACATCTTCTTCGTCCACAAGGTTCCTTTTCATTACTTTCTTATACAACCTTCCACCTCCCTCCCTCTCTCTTTCCCACTCTCTCTCATGGCCTCACGCCCAGAGAAAGTGAACATCACCACTCTCTGATGGAGTCAGGCAATTCGACCTGGCCTCCCTGGTTCCCCGGCTGATTGATTGCCCTGGAGTTTACCTTTCCCATCTACCCCTCCCCTGCATACTTAACCAGGGTCCCTGTAACTCGAGTCCGCCCAGAGAGGGCTCTCTCACGCCAGGCCTGACTCCTGCCTCAGATCCCTGTCTCTTTAGCTGCCCTTTTTTTTTTTTACAGATAGCATTGGAGCACACAAAAACACATCCCCTTGCATGCATTCAGAGTGTTTGTTTTTGATGGCTGATGAAAGTAACAGATCGATGTAGGGAAGTGCAGAGATGAGATGGACTACGCCATCGGCCAGATCATTTCGATTTGAGTGCATTCCCACATTAAAGCCGGCAGATAATCCAGGTGGAATGTGGGAATGGATCCACTGGACATTTTCAATCAGGGTTCTGTCCAAGGAGAAGGAGAGATTATGTTCGAGAACTAAACCACCTCCATTTCAGCCATTATCTAGTGGGTTAGGTTAGGGAAGTGCTGTACACAAAAGCTTTTCTGAAAGGGTTTGATTTTCAATGAAAAGTGGTTCTGAGTCATCCTAAAATGTGACAGTAATAACTAGCACATGTGGTTTTTGAGGTTTGATGTTGAGAGACTTCAATTCTTTTGGTTGGTCGTGTCTGTAAATTTTGAGGTCATCTATATGCTTGCCAAGGGTAACATTTAGCAAATTTATGAACTAAAGGTGTACCATTTGTGTAGATTTTGTATTTTAGTTTAAGGGGACGTCCAGAGTATTCTTTCTTGTTTAGTGCCCATACCCTCTGTTTTAGTGCTAAGTGAGGTCAATACATTGGCCAGCGGAGCATAAATATAGTAATCTACTGTGGGATAGCAGTTCACCGGGATGAGACGAACTGATCGCTCTGGCCCTCCAGAGAAATGCGTAAGTCAACAGAGTTCCACACGTTCACCGGAGAGAGAGTGCAGGACAACACACTTATGGGAGGGATGGCTGGGCTTGTTTGTTCGACCTGCGCTGCTATTGATCATTGAGAAAATGGAGCAGTGGGGTTAAGGGTCAGAGGGGGGATCCATTTAAAAGGTTGTGAGAGCTCGCGTGTGTGTAAGACACTTGGGGAGATTGTGTGTCGCTAAATTAACAATGCATTAACTCTGTCTCTGGATGCTTGGCTCTGACCTTCGGTTTGTAGACCGAAGCACCACACACTCTGTCCCACTCAGACCCTGTGTTTTTTTTCTATAAACCTTTTACCACTGGTCTTGATGAACAGTGTAAAGTAATCCCGAGTCTTGATTCCATGAAAGGTTAAACGCAAGGGCATTAGAATGTTGAGCTAATTGACTCTGCAGGCTGAATACCTTTTGTGCCGAGGTTGTTAATGAAGATGATGATGTGAGAGAGAGAGAGAGAGAGAGAGAGAGAGAGAGACTTTTTACTTTTACAATCTCTTTATTTACAATCACATTTAGATAAACATTAATAAAAATATTAAAAGAAAAAATTTATAAAAAGCTGGCCAATAAAGTACCTTGAAATTGAAAATTGAGAGAGAGAGAGAGAGAGAAACAAATCTTGTGCATAGATGACGTACTGTATATTACCATTAAATGATTTATTAGAGCTTAAAGACGTCTTCAGAAGATGTAAACAAAGTACAAAAAACAACAAAGATAACATTTATAACTAAATAAAAATGTTATAATAATATCTTTTTATATATAACTATATGTAAGACTAAATAAAAACGATGACAGTGTTAACATCTTGTGAAGTGGTCTATACAGAAGGATGCATGATATCCAGAGTTTTTGCAAGTTTGTTGTTCCCTATCAACCTTGAAATAACCTCCTCCTCCTCTCGTCATTAACACAGAAGCAAAGCAAGACCTCTGTTAACTTAAATCTCCAGAAGAGTGTGTAAGTCTTGGAAAACAGGAGCGGAAAGACCAAAATCTATATTTCAGAGGAAGGGTATTCTCTTAAGTTTAGATATGTCATTTATAAAGTAGTTTGTTTACTTGTTGATGCTTTAATTTTCATATTTATTTGATCCCTCTCTGCCTCTTTATTCTTCTCTGGCTTAAAGAGTGTTTTTTATGTTTAGGAGAGAAAGAGAGGTCATAAAGATCCGTGTGAAATATCAAGACAACCAGTTTGTTTGCCTTCCTACTCACTTATGATTCTTGCTCGCTTTGTTTGTGGGTGTACATCATTTGGATTGATGGAAGGGATTCAGATACGGTAAATGTACTAACTTCCTATTAGCAGCTGAACGCATAATCAAATTAGTCATGGAATCAGTTTATGAATCGGTTTGAGATGCGTTTAGCTTACTCAGAAAGTAAAAGAATCAGAGCAATTGCGATTTATAACATTCCTATTCTGTGTCAAGCCTGTCCATAGTATTATTTTCTTGCGGAGAATAATCCCCGATCAAGTGGAAGACGCATTCACCACAGTTTAATAACATTACATCCATCCCTGACGAACCCTGCAGTTCCCGAGGGCTGCGCTGAATAACTCTTCTGACTGCTTTACAAATGTCTCGTAAACATTGCCAAAATGTTTTGCAGGCAGTCGTTTTGCACAGGGTGTTAATGAATAGCGATTGTGATGGTTTGGAATGGCGTGGTGTCGGATAGGCTGTAAATCATAATTAAGACAGAGAAAATAAGGCTGTCACTTTTCTTGTCTTTGCCCGCTTTTTGACGAGAGACAGAGACTGACGGAGAGAGATTGGGGAAGATTGACAGTGATGCAAATTCATACATTATAATATCTTGATATATCTTTATTAGGATAAAGATGAGATGGATATTATTTTGTGGCAAATCCGGAATATCAATATATCTTTCTCCATACTTTTTTGACAACCTGTTAGTGAATTGTAACGAGAGATAAGATTGTTATTTAAAATTGTAATGACAGGTCGTAGTGGACTTTACAGATGTTTTCAGGTGTAATGCATTATGACTTTTGCTATATTGGGGGTTTTACCGCAATGCAGTTTTGACCAACCAGCATCCAAGATTTTTTTACATAGATTTATTATAATTTATTGACTTTTATTTTGGAAACCTTAGATGCTATAAAAAGAAAACCCTTTTAAGGACCACATAGCACCACAT
Organism: Barbatula barbatula; assembly: GCF_947034865.1. NCBI lineage: Eukaryota > Metazoa > Chordata > Actinopteri > Cypriniformes > Nemacheilidae > Barbatula > Barbatula barbatula. The sequence continues at coordinate 6,602,623 of NC_136768.1, read as the reverse complement.
AAAATCTTTGTGTGGGAGAACATCTGGAAACATCATAGACATGATTTTGGTACTGTATGTTATAAGGAACTTATTCAAACCCTGTATTTTAAGAATATCTCTTTTGTGACCTTCTATGACATCCAGGCCCATATTTATGTCTTCTTTTGGTTCTGAAACGCATTGAGGGAGATATTTTCTTGTCCAGATGCACGTTTTGGTGGTTGCCTGGGGAAAGGGTCTTTTTGATCTGCTGTGTGTGTGTGTGTTGGTTTGTTAACTGCTCAGGCTTTGTTTATGCTACCAGAAGAGCCTCTCTCCTGCGGGGCCTTCACCAGCGTTCTGTTCTAATGCAAGATGAGAGAGGAACTATCATTGTCTTTCAGAGGACAGTTCTGGTGTTGTTGTCTGTACAAACGTCTGTCAGGAGCATTCACAGGAACAGCGGTGCAGTGAAAGCCTTTGACTCTGGAGCAATGCCAAAACTTCTCAGGTGTCGACTTTTTGCTTTCCTGTAGCTCATTGGTATGTGCATGGCGCTAGCAACACCAAGGTCATGAGTTCAAACCCAGGAATTGCACAAACTCAAATACAAATGTGCAGTATCATGCAATGTAAGTCGCTTTGGATAAAAGCATCTGCCAAATGCATTAATGTAGTTCTACAGGTGGTGTTGAAAGTTGTGAATGTACAAAAAGGCTAGAAAGTTAAACACATGGTTAGCAACAGGAGATGCGTATGGTTGTTTGTATGGTTAATGTCAGAAGTTCAAACTAGAATTCACATTTGCCAATTTATTTGAGGTTAAATTGACAGTTTTTAAAAGTGTTTACACTTTAAAGGCCCTTTTTGTTAGTTTGTAATTGTTTATCAAATAAAAATAAGTAAATATTATATTTATTTATTTTGTTTATTTATTTATTTATTTTATTTATAAATACTGTCACTTCTGGGGTTTTTTTTCCATCAAAGGCTTTTAAGTCCGCCTTCACAATGATTCCCCTTAAGTCTTGACAGTCCTGAGTTTTTGACCCAGGCGGACATGCACACCACCCTCTGTGGCCAGTGGAGAGTGATGTGTCCCTGGGGAGCAGGACTGGCTCTGTCGCCCCTTGCATTGCGCTCCAAAAGGCTTTGGAAGAGGAGTTTGTGGGTGGCTGAGCGAAAGAAACATGCTCCAAAGAGAGACAGAGGCATCAGGACAGAACTCCAGCCACGTATGCGACTGTCACAGAGATCTCTTAAAGAACAGGCAGCACTACATGACTCAACCTATCCCTCACTGTCACCACGCTGTCACCGGTAAAAGAGCAAGAGACAAAGAGAGAGAGAGAATGAGAGTAGCCTGGCCTGTCTTGGTTAGACAAAGCGTGAACTGGAGGCTGAATACAGACACACCTGAGAGAGAGAGAGAGAGAGAGAGGGAGAGAGAGAGAGAGAGAGAGAGAGAGAGAGAGAGAGTCCATTGATTGAGAAGACAGAAAATAGATCGAGAGGAAGTTAAAGATGAATGTACATAGGGTATTTTAAGGAAGAAAGAGATGGAAGCATGGGGGCATCTGCAAGCATGTGAGAAATCGAGCAGATCAGATTTTGCTCTCCTTGTGACATAGAAAGGGGTTCTTAATATAATATAACTGCCCTTTAATCTGCATGTTTACACCAACGGCATGCCCATAGCCATGGCATACACTACACCTGTGTTTCCCAGCCCTGGTTCTCGGGGCACACCTCCCAGAATGTTTGAAATGTCTCACCAACAAGCTGATGAGTTGAATCCGGTCCAATCTAAAAAATTGGGAAACACTACATATGCGTTGTGTCAACACCCCGGATGGAAGAGGCGTGGGGTGCAAAGTAACTCATTAGCATTTACGGAGACATACCGTAAATGTATAAATTAATTATTTATAGTAAAATTAAACATAAATAAAGTCATCACATACATTGACAAAGCCCATAAAATTGTACAAAAATTCCTCTAAAATTATCATAAAAAATCTTTAAGCAACATCACAAGCTGGGTCTCGCCAAAACTTTCCAACCCAAAAATGTGAGATTTACGAACTTTTGACAGCAAATGTTTGTTTACAGTAATGTACTGTAATAACAAAAAATATGAATGTTTGTCTCGCTAAATGTTATTTTCATTTAAAGCTCTAAAACACTCTAATGCTGTGGGGATAAATACGAATTATCCAAAGAACTCTGTGTTCACCGGAGAAGGTGTTCTGTGATTTAGTGGCGCCTCAAGTAAGGTACAAAAAGACAGATAGTCCCCTGTTTCTCATTTTTGTGGTTGTGCATATGGTTAGTGGCACAAACTCTTCCACACAGAAATGTGATGTGTTCACAGAATACAATCTTTTGTATAAATTGCTGTTTACCTACCTTTATTTTTTTTATAAACACAGGACCAGATCTGCTTGTTCTAGCGCTCACATTGGTCTAATTTGAGCTTTTCGCCACATCGATTTTTCCTCTGGACACAGAGACCCGTTGGACCTCTAATCATCTCTCAGGTAGCCGATGACCAGCTCATTTGCCCTTTGAGATTCTAACTATAGCTCGCACGCACTCCAGTTACTCTCTTTTCTTATGGAGTCTTATTGAGTGTGACCTCTTTTAAGCGGTTTGAATAACTTGGAAGACAAAGAGTCTAAATGTCCTCACTTCCACTCCGCCTTTGTCTTTTCTGTCGTCCTTTGAGGTCCATTGTATTCTCAGGTGTATTTCTCTTCAGCAGTAGTTGAGTTAACCCTTGCAGCTTTAAGGAATTATAGATCTCGGCTCAATCTAAAGACTCTGAGATGAAAACAGAGTTGTAAACGTTGCTTTAAGTTATATCGTGACAGCCAGAAGGCAGTCCAAGGAGACAGATCGGGTGTTAATACGTGCAATGTTTGATCAGATCTGTAGGGGAAGTGGTATCGGAGAATACAGACAACCTGGTTAATATAAGCAGGGTAAAATCGGTCTCCTGGCCCACGGAGAAACAGTTATTTCTGGGAGATGAGATGAAGGACCCGGTCTGCGATATTTTTGACAGCCAAGAAATTGCATGTGGGTTTGGAGGCGAGTTCTGCTGCATCACAGAAGTCTTGATGATTTTATGGCATTGAGATGAATTGGGTGTGTTGGGGTGACTTTGATAGGTAATGCATCTCTACAGATTTTTTTCTGATCACATAAAAGTTTCAGTATCTCACCGTGGGGTTTCTCTGGTGTTTCTCTGTTTACTCTTTAAAAACAATTCAAATTAAAAAGTTATTAGATTAAGGATTTTGATTGAAATGTAGACATCGCTACCAAGGTTAGTATAGTTTACTAAAACTGTAAAAACATTGGTGAATATATAAATATTGTTTAAAAATTTTAAATACAAATTGTTTTAAAAACTTAAGATAAACACAAATTAGAAATGTTGTCTCGGGAATAAAATGAATACATTTAAATGGAAATTATTCATAATTATTTATAATTAATTAGGAAATAAATGTATAAATTAATTATTTATAGAAAGTAAACTTAAACTAAAATAAAGTCATCACATAAATAATAAATCATAATTTGATAAATTGAAAAAAGCCCATAAGATTTTACTAAAATGAACATAAAAAATAAATAAAACCGAATTCAAAATAATAATAAAACTTCAATAACTATAACATCAAAACTATCTCCTAATATAAAACATTTTGGGGTTGAAGTACTATACTACTATTTCTTGATATATTCATGTCACACATTTCTCACACCATGATATATGTTATTTTACGTACCCTTGCTAGTAAATGATACATGTCAAAATACAAGTGCACATGCGCATGCATGTTTGTGTGTGTTTGTATGCCTGAGTGTGCTGGTGTCATTCCCGGGTGCTCCACACTAATTTTCCACTCAGCTAAAGGATTGCGGCTCAGTGGGGGGCAGTAGCCCCGAGGTCTCTCCGCCGGGAGTAATCGGGTCAGAGCCACTGGACTGCGTAATGACTCTCCACGACCCTCTGCCTTCATCTTCTTCCCCCCAATCCCCGCTGTCTTCTTCCTTCCCTCCTTCATGCCTTCTCTCCCATCCTTCTTCCCGCATAATGATGCTGACCGACCGGTTCTTTTTTCACAGGGGTCTCAGAGGGTCTGGCTCATAATGCTGGCTCTAAATTTAAACCTGCCATTTGTCAGCATGAATGCTCTTTTCATTCGTCCGCCTCTCTCTCTCTCTCTCTCTCTCTCTCTCTCTCTCTCACACCGTATTTTAAAATGCATTAAAGTATAAGGGTTAGGGTATCATGTAAGGGTAGCAAGCTTTATTTTTACTGCATTACATTTCTTACATAGTGGTTGTCTGATTGGCCGGTGGGTAACGGTTCAGCTCAATTTCCCACAGTTCTTCTTACCTCTCGAATGTGTGGACACGTAATGTCAGGATTAGTTATGCGATAGTTAGCCAAGCACGAGAAGACAGCGGGAAACCATCCCGAAGGGAGGCTCGATATCCATCAGGAGGAATCCGTATTTAAGTGCACGTTCAAATATGCAGTGACTCATCCATAAGTGATCGTACTTCACCATGACATGTAGAGCGTGAACTGTCTGAGATTCAAGTCTTCCTTCAGCGGTTAATTTAGTGGTAAAGCAGCACTCGGGCTCTGCCCTTTATGCTTTGTGGAAGTTCATATAGACATTTGGAATATAATTGGATGAGGAACAGCAGGCGTTTTTATTAAAAGTTTTTGAGTCCTTATCAAAATCATAAGAGCTCAAATGCTCTTGGTTTCTGGTTGTATTTAAATGTTAATTAATCGTGAATTTCATATTTCCAGACGCATATAAACTTGAATAAGTAATTCGTTGTGATGTGAATTTTTTTAAATGTCTGGCTCTATTAATATTTTGGACCCAATTTTTTCAACTGTTTCCACAAGCTGAGAAGATATAAATAAAAGGCAAAGCATTGTGCACATGATCATATGCGACTAGTTAAATCAAACCATTGGTCGTACATAAGCACGGAAGAACCTAGAACATAATGATGGCCTGTGTAATGCATACCACATAACATACACTGTACAAACACAGTAGTTGTTATTATTTTCTTTTTGTACTTTTTGGTAAAACAGTCATAACAAAATGGGTAAAACAGTCATAACATCAGTTTGTTCTGAAATGGGTTGTACTCTGTGGTTGTATAATGCACATTTTGGTTTCATTTGGTCATATATCCCATACAAATGAATCTTGTCAGAGTTGGGTTGGTGCTATTTTACAGCCAAACTCATTCTCTTAGCTAACATTAGCTAACAATTAAAAGTCCATAAATAATAATATTTGAAGAAAACACATTTATTAGCTGCTTTTGGCTTTTTTGTTAAACTAATCCATCATTTGTTTTTTGTTGTTGTTTTTTGTATATATGTGGGTTTGATGTAACAGGCAGAGCTGCAAGCCTAACACAAGTATTCCCCCAATTAAAACAAATTGCAGTTGTTATAAATAAATAAAACCAACCAGGATGTTTAATTTCATGCAGTAATGACATGTTTTCATGTATTTATTGATGTAATGGAAATTGGGTCGGTGTGTCAGTTTGGAGTGAATGGAGGGTCACGAGGGGACAGGAAGCAGGCGAGCAAAGCACAGAGCATGATGCCAGGGCGGGATGTCATTTAGCGTTTTATGCCCACTCCTGCAGCCCGTCCGTGTGATCGCTTTGATGCGATTTCATTTCCTCTTCATTATTCATCAAAGTTGTGCATTTCTCCATGTTCAGACATCATTTACATAACGAGGAAAACAAATTACCCCTTCGTCTCCTAATCGAGCAGTTTACTTAACTAATGATAAGGTATTAACACAAACCTCCCGCATGCTGACAGGTGCGCGCGGGATGACTTATCAAAGACATCACCAATTCGTCAGATGGAAAAGCATTTGAAGGAGGCAGGGTAAATCAGGGTAAATGCCTTCTCTTGTCTTGATTTTCTGGTCTAGGGGCAGAATCATGACAGACCCACGTGTTTTATGTGGAGAGAGACAGGACTTAATCAGGACTTAATATGCGTTCTCTCCTGTCTAGTCATTGGCCCCGCCCCTCTCGTTCCTAGTATTGCTTTCCACCTGTGTCTCATTCCCCACACCTGCCCATTGTTATCTCCTTTGTTAGTCTCCCTATAAAATGCCCTCATGTTTATTGTCTTGGGCTTGTTCGGTGTACTTGTTACCTTGTCCTAGAAGCGTTGTGCATTGTCCTAGTGCGCTCGTCCTGATAAATACTGTTAAGTATATTCTAGTCTATGTGAGCGTTCTGTTTACTCTTGGTATTTTGTAGTTAGGGTTCATGTCGAGTGTTTAGGTCTTATCAGTATATCGTGCTTTGTTATCATGTCCCCTGTTATTGTTTTGTTACCCCATCGTGGGTGTTTGTTTTATGTTTTATGTGTATACATTAAAATCCGTTAACCCCTTCACCGCTGCCTGCACTTGGGTTCTTCCTCCACATTCACCCTGTTTCACGACATATATACTGTATGTATAGCCTGCTGTATGTGTGTGTGTATGTGTGTGAGCCTTTTAATGGTCTGGTACATAAATACACACTCATAAAGCCTAATGAATTCACAACGTATTTCACTTCAGTAATGTGACATTTCCGAATGAAAGAACATTCTAAAGATAGGGGGATGGATTAAATGCATGTGGAATAAATTGGATTCAGGGAGGTTGTCTGTATATGACAGCTGGTTGGAGGGGAGGGTTACACAATTGGAGGGCTTGATGATGTCAGCTGGAGTTTTTGAAAAATTACTTTTTTTTCGATAAAGTAACAAAAAACAGACACTGAGAGGAATTGCTTAGAAATGTTCATCATGTCAGTAAATGGGCTACATTTTTGTTTAATGATGACTCAACATACATTTATTTTTATTATTGTTGTTGTTTATTAGTTGTTCTGAGATTTTACTACGAGCTTGTATTACACAAGCATGCCTATAAAAAGGCTTTATAGTAATTTCATTCCCGGATATATAACCCTTTAATAAACTGTAAACAAATATCCCTCATCCCACTCAAAAGCCACACTGGCCATTTAGCCACAACATGTCAAAACCCCTGTAATCTACTGAATGATATTGTAAACAGACAATATGCCCCCTATTGGTAATGGGCGGTAATGCATGCGTTTAAACAGTGCTCTGTGCCTCCAGATTTTCCTTCAGTTACGGGTGAGTTGCTAAGTGTGGTTTTCATGTGATGTTTTAGACAAGTGAATCTAACAGCACAATCTGCACCTCTCCTCTCAATCTGCATCTCGTCACATCATCCAGAGACACGCACAGGACAGTTTGTCTCTACCACAGCACTCCACATATGCCTGCTACTCACTCACGTCTTGTACCCGCTGTTTGTGACACATATATGCGCACGCGTGTGTTTGAACAAGTAGCACAGCACGCTTATTAAATCGGCCGGCAAGAGAGATTCAGAGCGATCGGAGCCACAAAGAAGGCCATTCTGATTAAAGGCGTCTTATAGCTGCTTAGCACAGCAGCGTATTGAAAACGGATGATTGTTGTTATTTAAATCTTTTTTCTTTCCTCTCTTTGAAACACCAGCAGATTATTCCCATTTTCCCATTCTGTTCGGCGAGTTCTCCGAATTAGGGTTCTCAACTTTTCAATTCATTCACTGGTTTTGTACTCAGTCACAACTGTCATTCGCTATAAACTTCTCTCACTCTCAGAAGGAATCAACTCCGTTCTGATTCATAATTGCATTAGACATTTAAAGAAAGCCAATCTGGATTAGTCACGGGAATGGCAGCCCGAAAAACTATTGACTATTTTACCCACTGCTATACTACAGATTGTATTTTCAATGGATAACTCAGAAGTGTTCTTTGGTGTTTGATTATTTCCAGACAAAGATTATGAGTAGTGCCTAAAACTCTCTGCAAGCTCTAAAACCTTTTCAAGTTTAAAGAAGTGGTGAATTGCAATCGCTAGTTTAAACGGTCGTAAACCTCAGGCTTGTATTCATAGCTGTAATGCGATGTGTCTGGATTAGATGTCGCCATATAAAAGCGGTCTTCTGCTGGGCTCTGTGACCCAGCGTTGTGAACGGATCACAGTAGATGGTGTTCAGATGTAAAGGGAGGGTCTCTGAGCTCTGATTCTGTACACCTGCAGAGCTCAGACCCTATGAATACACTTCATTAAGGACACAACACAAAGCTGGCTTGTCCTCTAACCCTTTCTGGCCAACCAACCGGTCTTTCTCTCTCTCTCCCCCCTTTATTGCTCTCTCGTGAAATATGAAACAGAAATATGATGCATGTATTTGGACTAGTAACCAAGCTTGTGTTCCATTTCCTTCATGCTGTGCCGGTCACAGATGGGAGATGGTTGGATGCATTTGTGCAGCTGTTTTTTGTTTCCATTTCTATCAAACGCTTTGTCTATCTTCGACTCTTTCACAGGCTGCTTTTCTCCTCGCTCGTGCTCATATGTTTTCTTTGTCTTTGTCTTTCAGGTGCACCAGAAAGGAGAAGTGCGAGCGGTCATCCGAGCCTCGGCGTTTCGCCTCTGATATAAAGCAGTGCGTGAGGTTGAGCGTTCATCCCAACAACATCTCCGTGTCCCAGTACAGTGTCTTGGTAAGATATAATCGTTCGCACCTAAATAAGCCAAGTACATACAAAACTAACGTTATATATCAGATTAATTTATTAGTATCTTATATATAGAGAAATATATTGCATTATAAAAATGACTTTGATCACACGCCATCAAATATTCCATTTGGAATACTGAAGAAATACTGAACCCCTTTAAGTGTTTTGGAGGATAAAGCCAAACGCTGGATATATTGACATTAGCCTGCGCTGATTCAGTTATGGAGCCTATTGCTGTTCTGCCTCCATCATTAATGTGATCATGCTCGTGTAAGTTCAGCCTTTATAGATCTGCCTGTTGCACTGATGCGTTTACGAAGACACGTCATGCAGCTCGACCGTAGCACACCATGACACACACGTGTTTTGTTACCACGAGATCAGATGTGCATATCACTGTGAACAGTAACGTTTACTAAGGGTTGTATTTGTGTCGACTGATTGCAACTAAATGCTGACTCTCACACTTGCCCATCCGTTGTGCACACTTGCTTTCGTGTGTGTGCGTGTGTGAGTTTAAAATCCATCAAAGCAGACCATGATTTCAGGCCTTATCCTCTTGTAATCCAGCACCTCCTCTGAGCCCTTATATCAGATAAACGTCTCCACTGGAGGAGCTGCTCTTTCAGCTGATTCAGGATCTGTATTCTGGGCCCAAAATCAAAACCACCACGACTAGGCAACACAATAGCTAATGAACTATTCTCATGTCAGCATAAAAACCAAGATCTGTGCTCACCAAGGAAATGGTTTCTGAGGGACCTAGATGTTTTTGATAAAAATTAAATCACTCATTATTTGTAACTGTACTGTATGTGGGCGCTGTGCTGTATATATTTCACTAAGAGCATGCGTGGATGGTATCTAGGCAATGAAGCAGCGTTTATCGTCATTGTCCCCATCGTTCCCATGTTATAAGGCATCTTTGAGAAAGGTGGAAGAGGAATATGACAAATGTCACAATAAATTGTGGGGAAAAGCATTTGAAAGTGTGCAATTTCCACACCATAAGTGTCACCTAAATGAAACTGTTATAATGTCGTCTTGTCTAAGAACTACATGAAGATACATTATCTTGACCAAAATGACTGATGGAAAGATGTTTAGTCTTGTTTTCTATCAAAAAAGATTGAATATTAAGTGAGTTTAGGCTTAAAACAGGCCAAATTATCTGCTTCTAGTTATTTTGCTTCTCATGTAAATCTTTTTGATGAAACTTTTTAGACATTTGTACTGGAAAACAAGACAAAAACGTTTTCTATCGGGAACAACCACGTAAATATTATAGAATTATATATTTTTTTTAAATAAGAAAGGTTATGAATGACCTGATTGACATCAGGTGACATCAAATACAGAGTTTAACCCAGCAAACTAAAAATATCTTCAGGAAAACGGCACGAGTGTACACAGAAACACACCAAAGTCTTCCACACTAGTTCCTGGACTTTTTTCATTATTGAATATTTGTTTGAGGAGAGGCACAAAGCTCTTTTATTCCATCAGCGATATAATCACATAAGACTGAAACAAGTTTCTCATCTTAAGAAACAGACTGTTACATGTTTGTGAATAATACATTTTCTCCATAAGCCTTGATGTGCTGTAACTCACAGTACGACCCTACTGACCCTACTATGAATAGATCTGTCTGAAACCGCTCTTGAACAAATAACTTCATGCATTTACCTCAGCAAATTATTTGAGATAATACACAGGCTCTGATGAATGGAGCACATTATACTCAAGTTGTCATGACATCCATCCTGACTGAATTTTCATATATAGGTGCTCTTAGAATTCATTTAAATGTAGATTGCAATTTTTTAAAAACAACGACAATAAATAGAGTCTCAGAGTGCCCTGGGTCTCCGGGGGTACGACGACAGCTCCGTTTACTCCTCCTCGCAAATCCCGCAGCATAATTAGAAACCCGCATCAGCATCCGAAGTCTGCGAGAGTATGCTGTCTCATCGCATTCTTCTGTTGAGGTAATCAGGTAGACCGTATTCCCCGTCGCACCCTGTGCCCCAAGAGGCCCTCTTTTTGTTTGTTTTGCGGGGTCCCTCTCGTCGCCGTGCCGGATGAGTTTCATATTCATCAAGTCCGTCCGTCGCTGCAGCAAATGTAATTGAAGAAATTCTCTCTGCATCCCGCTCTAAAAGGAAAAATAAATTAAATCCCAGAGTGGCGCCGCCGTCCACCTGTGCATCCTGAACCTTAATGGGAAAGCGGGATGTGGCGAGAGAGGGAGCGAGATGGGAGAAGAGTGTCTGCTACATGTCCCTGGCTTTTCATTAAACAGCAATCTAAAAACAGCCCCGGTCAGCCGTTCTGTTGAGTAAAGGCTGTTTCGGCCCGTATCACAAATGTAATGCTGGGAGCAGGCGGAGCAGAGATGCTCCATGCAAGGCTACTACTTCCCATTAGTGTGGATATTCCGATTTTATCCACTTCACCTCCCCTGATGCCCCTGCAGAGCGTTACTGAACGCTTTCGAGTCAACTTAACAGAGAGAGAGTCTCTTTTTTTAAACTGTCCCATCTTTCTTTCTTTCATGCAACTTTATTATTCCCTCCTGCAATATCTTTATTGAATTTTGTATTAAGATAGTGTCTAAAAATCTAATTTCTGTCATCATTCATTTACTCTCAGTGCAACACTGAAGAAGATATTTTGAGAAATGTCTCGGTGGTTTTGTTCATAGAATGGAAGTCAATAGGGGGCCGTGTTGTTTGTGGGCCCAACAATCTTCAAAATATCTTTTGTTATCTGCAGTGGAATGAAAGTCATACAGGTTTAACACAGGATGAGTAAATGATGAGATAATATTCATTTTGGGGTTTACTGTCTCCTTAAGTCTGTTCAGTTTCTTTAGTCTTTTCTCTTTCCATGTCACCCTTCATACCACATGCGCCTCGGAGCCGGACTCGAGATTTTCAGAGCCGGAGGGTATTGTGGGTAACAGAGATGGAGAGGACACACAGCGAGAAAGAGAGAGCAGCAGCTCTCCAGATGAGAGTCATAAAGAAGAAAGGGAATAAAAACTCTCACCCCATAGCCCTCTCTCGCTCTCTCTCTCTCAACTCCCTCTTTGCCGCTCGATTTTCCAGCCTCTTGTGTTCAGTGAAACACATTAGAGTCAGTGCGGGCTGACTGATAGCTGAGAGAAGTCTCTTGATGTATCTGGACATTCTCCTTCAAGAAATTTAGGAGATATGTGACCGCCGGTTCAATGGCCTGATTTCGCCGCGCAGCTGGGATATTTATGGAATGGCTGCACGTGTATGTTTTCTGAGATGTCTTGATGTCTGCAGTCGCGTTAAGATTTCACTTGTGTGAAATGTGCAGACTTCCTTCTCTTTCTCAAATCGCAGATGTAAGAAAATATGTACATTACAGCAGTTTTAGGACCGGCAGCACTGCTGAAACAAGTTTATTTGTTTATCACTGTGAGTTCAGTTTCAGATTTGACGTGCAGTCACACTATTAATGTAATAGTTGGTGGATCATTTAAAAATACACAAATGTCCTGTCCTTTATTGCTTTTTCTCATTTCAATTTTGTATTGTTCTCTTTCTCCCTAACAGCTCGTCCTGGAGGCCCATAATGTGCCAGAACTTTCTGCGGGGGTCAACTGCACCTTTGAGGACCTGGCGGAGATGGACGGTCTGGTCGAGGGCAATCGCATCACCTGCAGCTCTCCTGCAGAAAAGGAAGTTCCACGCATTGTCATAGACCAAGGTATGAAGTCACACTGACACCTATATACTGGTAACACACTGTTTTAGCAAATTTTTTATGTCGGGGACTGAAGCTAAGGCTGAGAATAAGACAGGTTTTTAATTAGAATTGCTGGATAGTTGGATTTTCTTCCTCCTCTAGAGAACCTGCAGTTGACTTTTGCCGCAGGACTTGTTTTGTAATTGAGTGAATAAAGGTTGTCAAGAGGGAGACAGGTTGGCATTCTGTCTCCTGCTCTCTCTCTCTCACGCTTCCATTGGCAGAGAGATTTGAGAGGTTTTTCGAGTAAAGTGATCGGATTGGATCTCCAGAACCGATGACGCTCTTCACTCCATCTGCTCGGGCTGAAAATGGTTTTGACAACATTCACTCCAGCCGATAAGAGAGAGAAAGGATTGTTCAAGAGAGAACGCTTTATCGTCGTCTTTCGCTTCCTTTCTTATTTTGTGCGTGCCGTTTAGCGATTCTGTTCGCCTTCGTTCTCCAGCCGACATGGTCGGTTAGCCCGGCGTAATTAAAATGAGCACACATCTGGCCAGCTGTCTGGAGGCTGGTAATTTTTCATAATACGAAAATATCTCAACGATAATGAAGATGCGCAGTTGCGCTGAAATGGGGGAATACTCGTCTGGACTTTCTTCGTAGACTGCAAAACACAAAAAATACGGGTTCGTTCTGAACGTCTACTATCGAAAGCACCTTCAATTTAATTCGGTAAGCGACCGCTATGCGGCAAAACAGTGTATTTTCGGGGCCGCCGAAGACGTGGGTAGATTTACTGCGAGGTGTGTGAATAATGATGCATGTAAAGACGTCTCAGTGGAGATGTGACGCTAGTCAGGCCACCATGAAATTACAGGTCGGCTCGGTCTGCAGGGGCCCGGCGCTCTGAAATGGCCCAGCACAAATACACACACACACTCCTCCACTACTAGATATGTACACTATTACACACCCGAGGGCACACACACTCCTAGATATACGTACACCATCTAATAGAGAGTGTGAGCCTGGGGCTTGAGTTAGTATTTGGAGCATTACTTTAACCCCTCATAGTGGGGTGCATCATTAAAAACAATAAAGTGGATTAACGTTTGTGTATTTGTGAATCACACAGGGAAGGGAAAGATTAAGAGAAAGAAGGTCATTTATAAGCTGGCTCGTGTTCGTAGCGTCATGGTAACCGCGTATGTCCTGAGTGACTCATTAAAGGCGGACGCACACTGCAGATGGTGGCAGGGGGCCTACACACACACACACACACACACACACTCCTGAGATAGCAGCCATCAAGGTAACATTTAGGTGAGCTAATTAGGACAGATTCAATGTCAGGCACACTTTATAGTGATTGATGAATGATTCGCTCTTTGTTGAAGAAACAGCACGCGTCAGGGAAGGGGAGCAAACAGAGAACTATGTGAGAAAAGGAGAGACCTAGAGAGAGAGAGAGAGAGAGAGAGAGAAAGTATGATTTTCCTTTGAGAGGAGAGATGTCATGTCCGTCTTGTTGAATTAAACATGAGCTTCTTCATTAGCTCAGACAAAAGTATGCTGAAGATGGGCACTTTTGTTCCACGTTTCCATTAACTCATACAGGTTCTTTCTTCAGTTTTCTCCCCCGTCCTAGAAGCGAAAGTTATTTTTGGAATTTGTCTCTGCTTATTACATTTTTTATCTAAAACACTTTGAATAAAACTCAGTCACGATGCTGATGTCATCTGCGTATGTTATGAGCACTAAGTTGAAATGTGTTTGAACCCGATTGTGTACTTAAACATTTCTTGTGCTGCGTTTGACAAAAGTTTAACATCAGCTGGGTAACTATCTGCAACCAGTCACAGGCTGTATTGTTTCTTTCACCTCAGCAAATTGAAACGCCTTTGTCTCAGCGATGGAAAGCAACGATAAGAGACTCTTGAAATAGCATTGTTTATATGGAAATAGCTTTGACTTTATCTCCATTATACAATCTCTGGACAATCCAGTAACAATTTGCATCACTTACACCCTCCGCCCGTCTTAGGTGACCATCAAATCGTGCAGCTCTACCTCAAGTCAAAGGAGACGGGGCTAGCTTTCGCCAACACTAGCTTCGTCTTCTACAACTGCAGTGTCCACAAGTCGTGAGTACCTTTTTGTTTGTTTAAAGGGAGAGTTTACCCAAAAATGTAAATGTTATCATTATTTACTCATCTTCCATCATTTGTTTTATAGCATCTGAATCCCTGTTAATGATATTGTGTAACATTAAATGGACAGTTCACACAGGAATAAAAATTCTGTCATCATTTACTCACACTCAAGTTGTTACAAATCTGTATACATTTCTTTGTTCTGATAATCACAGGAAACTATTTGGAAGAATGTTTGTAACTAAACAGTTCTTGACCACCATTGACTACTATAGTAAGAAATGGCAATGGTAGTCAAAAGTGCCCAAGAACGGTTTGCTTTCCTACATTCTTCAAAATATCGTCTTTTGTGTTCGACAAAAGAAATGTATGAAGTAACTTTTCATACTAGGGTAGTCAATAATGGCAGAGAACTGTTTGGTTACAATTATTCTTACAAATATCTGTCATTTGGATCAAATCGAGTGTGAGTAAATAAAGAGCGGATTTTCATTATTGGTTTAAAGCATTTTGGCCGTCAACTCTCACCAAAACCATTCCCTCTCAACCTTAGTGGAACATTCCCACCTGTTTTAAGCAGGAGTCAAGCAAACTACATTAATCAGCACCCGTTTCCTCTCTCAGGTGTCTGTCCTGTGTCGGAAGCCCCTACCAGTGCCACTGGTGCAAATACCGGCACACCTGCACCCACGACCCCAGCAGCTGCTCTTTCCAGGAAGGTCGGGTCAAACAGCCAGAGGTGAGTCGCTCCTGATTGGTCACACACTCCAGGATTCGTAATTGGCCTACATCAGTCTCAATTGGACATAATTGAGTTGAATGGTGCAGAGGTGCGGTTCGGGTCACTTCCCCTATATGTGGCGTCATTTGCTTTCTGCACATCTGATTGCTCTGAATCAGATCTAATTTTCATAAAACACTAATATTTCTGTCTGGATTCCCACCAACATTTTATTAGGTGTAAATGATCATTAATATTGGCGCTACACGCACGCCTTGAGGCCACCACAGGCCTGTTAGAGTTATTAAAAGCTGTGTAATGAGCTTTCTTTTATGGAGCCGAACCCATACAAACTCTTAGAGAGATGATGGAATGGGTTGAATCATTGAAGTTGTATCACTCACTAACCCGCCCTTTAATCTTCCCCCCGAGGGTCTGTGACGTGGCTTTTACGTCACATGTTTGAAGAGAATTTGGCAGCTAGCGTGCATATATGATGTGCTTAGCTATGAAAGAGTAATGAATTACGAGGACACCTGTCTCCCAAGGCGACGTGTTTTAGCCACACAAATGCGTAGCCTCATCGTTTAGCATTCATTAACATCTCTTATCACAGTGTTTCTGGGGCCGCCACCATTTGGCGTTTCAATTATCAAATGGCTCTGCAGTCAATATTGACCGGGTTAATATTAGGATTCCCTATTGTGTGCCCACCGACTTGCGCGCAAAGCCGCAACCGAATATTAGCACACGTTAATGACATTTCCACTGGATGTTTTTGTTTGATTTTTTGTTTTAAGGCAGATGTTTTGTCCGGTTAACGAGTTTCATTTGGATTTCATTAACCCGCCGTAACCGGAGGTCTCGCATTCGTTTCCCAACGCGGCTCGGCTTTGAATTAATGACTGTGGATGTTTACCTTGCAAATCCACAGAGCAGACTCCGACGAGTCAACTTCGCACAGAGAAATGAGATGACCTTTAGCGCTGACCTTCCACAGATGATTTTTTGTGTTTTATACCAATTAAGGGATTGCTGAGGGTGATCTGAATAATCCGGGCTGGTTGGGGAAGTGAGAAGCCCCCCTGCAGTCAGAGCCCCGTTTCATTATGCACTTTAGCGTTTGAGGCCACCGTTGAAGAGTCCGTGGACACCAAGCAAAGCGTGACACGGCATCAGACTGTCGTCTTTGCCAAGATTGAACAACAGCGCATCTGCCATTCACAGTCTCTCACATTTAAATATCTGACGGGCCCTCCTGAGCTGTCTGTTTTGTTATTTCACCATCTTTTAATATGTGACACATTTGTTAAACAACGACAACATAGGAATTATGCATGATGCCAAAATAGAAGTTGTTTTATTCATTTCTCAGTTGGTTCGCTTGGTCATTTAGATCAGAATGTGTTGTTTTTCACCATAAAATACAATATGCATGTTTTGTCCGGTTATTTAGACCAGTGTTTTCCAACCATTTACAATTTGTTTTGACCCAAACCGCCCCCTCAGTAAAGCTCAAGTATGTTTTCATCAACACCAAAGTGCATCTTTTAAAATATTATACTAGATAACAGTATCTATGAATGTAATTAAATATGAATAGCATTATGGGTAATGTGATTAAAATACTTATAAATTCCAATTAAAAAGTGTATACTGTGGATAGATAAACAGATTCGAAAAGGTTCCGACCTCTTTCTTTCTTTAGACAATATATATATATATTCACATATGTTCTGCACTTATATAAATATGTTATTCTCACGACTTTTTGTTTTCTTTCCATAAAAGGTACCCAAATGTGTTAATCCGCTAATTACTAAAAGAAAATCACAGAATTAAGTGTCATTAATCTTTTGACAGCCCTAATGCTTTACATTTAATAAACCTTAATAAAGCAGATCCCACTCAAAGACCCCTGGGGACATGTAACGCTTGGTGGTGAACCAGTGATATAGATGATATGTGTTTTTATTTATTTCTGGCTAGTGTGCATGCTAATGCTAGTGGTAAATCCTGACAGTGTCTGGCTGTGTCTGTGTTTCATATCTCACTCATGGCCTCTGGCGCAACGCTGCACGACTAATCGGCCTGACCCAGACGTTCACAACACTTTAGTGAAAAACCTCTGCTTTGGCTGGGCTTTCACGGCTTCGTAGGGAATCCAAAGTACATTTTACAGTGTGTTAAAAGCGAGTTATGCTTAATCTGTGAAGTGAATGATAGTACAGGACAGTGAGCAGATCAATTAGGTCCAACAGAATTTTCCAATTGATCTTTTGAAGAGAAGGTTTAAACTCATATGCTTACAATTTATATTGTAGACGAATTTAAATGGTTTTGTTAAATGTTAAATATTACAACTAATGATGATTGCATTAACACTTAGTGTAGATTCACAAAAATGCTTTTCTAGAAGCATCTGCTAAGAAGCATTACATTGGGGATCCATCAGAATTTTTTTGAAAACAAGGAACGATTCAGTGTGACCAAACATTTAGTATTTATGCCTGGTATTAAGATGGGTTTTGGTCGATCGGATCACAAGTGTCGAAAGAGGCACATTTCAACACAATGGAATGGTAAGAAAACATTCTGCTTGGTACGTTTTTCGTCTTTAAAACAAACCTTTGGATCTTTAGCTGGCATCGTTGAAATCCTGTCTGGCAAGCAAGCTTTTCATAATGTTTACGCATGAGGTCCGTATGCAGAGAGAAGGCGGTCTCTTGCGACTATTCAACAAACGCTACAAAAACAAAAGTCAAAACTAAAGTTGAAGCTGATGTCTAACTAAAGCAGCGCGTGAGACACAGCGACGCTACTCTCCTCTCCTATTGTCAGGCAACACTCTAAAAACAATAAAAATCACATTATATTTCCACCTAGTGGTCCAACCTTAAATGCATTACAACCAAATTTATAATAATTACATTTTATTTGCTGGGAGAGGGCTGAAAATGGTTCTTTTGGTCACAAAGGTTGCCGACCCCTGGACTGAACAAACTAGGGCTGTCAAACGATTAATCACGATTAATCGCATCCAGTGTTTACATAATATAGGTCTGTATCCTTATATTATTTTATTTATAAACACATACACATAGATGAATACTTATTTACATTTTCATGCATTTATTTATATTAGCCAATTATTCAACTTGTATATGAATGTTTATTGATTTTTATATTATATATTTTCTTAAATATATGCATGTATGTGGATGTTTTTTGAAATTCAAAATAAATAAGCATTGTGCACAGACATATATTATGTAAACACCAACCTTTATTTTGAATGCGATTAATCCCGATTAATCGTTTGACAGTCCTAGTACCAACACTTGACTCTAATGGAACTCCTAAATGGAAAGAATATTGAAGTACAGAGAAAAAGTAGACATGCATGAGAGGCAAGCAAGCACCAGAGAAGAAGGAGGTGTGGGAAAAAGGAATTAATCGATCCGCTGAACTCTCCACCTTCTTATTAAGATGTTAATTGACAGACACAACCGGCAGCTTTGCTCAGTCAAGCTGCATATTGTGAGTAGGTGGATTTGGATCTGAGATCAGAACCGCACCACAACCTCTCTTCCTTCCTCAAGGCCCTCAGGGAGAAACTCTGAGGTAAAAATCATTTAGAACAGGATTGGAGGACGAGAGCTCGAGAAAGAAAAGACCAGCACGGGGGGGAACGAGAGAAAACAAACAGAGAAGAAAAGGAAAAGAAGCAGCTGAGGTGAGAGAGCATGTGGAGCCGAAAGGGAGGCGGGAGCGTATTTGCCCGTGGCGGTGGGAAGGCACGCTAAAGCGAGAAGGGTTGCAGGGAAGCCTCAGGATTCATCCAGCAAACACGGCACGAGCTGTAGAGAGAATTAGCCGTTTCATCTTCCACCCGACTGAACGCCACCAATGCGCACACATACTCAAACAGCTCTAATTATGGATCTATCACTCCCTGCCAGCTCGCTACCCTCTGTTCTCTGTGCCAGGGCGTTCTAGTGCTGTGTCAATGACTATCTTTGTCTCGCTCACACTGCTCTTCAATCTATTCCCCACCTACAGTATCTCTTTCTTCAGAGCCTAATTATATCAGCCCTGAGACGGTTGAGATTCAGCTGCAGTCAGTTGAATGAAATTTCTCCCAAGTAGTAAACAATCGGGAGCCAATTGCTGTCTGTGTCGCTCCACGTTCCGCTTTTGACAACGCATCATTACGCCTCACCCTCGAGCATCTCTTGCCCAAACCAAGACTGTAAACAGTGTCCCTTTTATCTGTAAAACGTCTGTTTTTAATAATAATTTCCCTTTTTTAATCAAACCCCGCTTTGTTTTGGCCTCAAATGAGCCGCCTCGGGCGTTTCTTGTCAGATTTGACGTGCGTCACGGGACGAGCACGGAAACCGCAGCGTCGAGTCAATCGTCTGGCGAATGCGTTTCGCATAACTGTCTCTGTATTATAGTCCAGTTCTCTTCCAGTAAGACGCGGCAGCCCGAGGCAAAAGGAATCTTGCTTTTACTGGGCTGAATGGACACTGGTTGTGTTTCTAAACCTCACGACAGGAAATGCATGCCAAAGTGTGGCCGCTTTTATCTCTTTGATCTGTTCCGAAAAAAGATTGTGTATGGTACGCAACATATAATTCGCCACAATGCAATGTATGAGGTTGGGTGGTTGGGGAAGGAAAGACAATGATGTGTAGGAGTATAAATGTGTTTCATTTTCTTAAAAGAATTGTTCTGACTTTCTATAAAAAGCTCACTTACATTTTTTCATTACACCAATTTAATATTCGATTATTAAATGTGGTGGACGTCATTTTTCCTTTTCTCTCTCTCTCTCTCTCTCTCTCTCTCCTCTCTTTGTGTCTGTCTCTGTCCTTCCCTCCTCATCCTCCTTGTAAAGACTTAATAACCTGGCCTGACAAAACCGACTCTAGCAGAACAGCGTCTCTGAAGACTCCATATTACAGCCTTCCAGCCTTAATTTATACTGTTGTTATGCTTGAAGTCAATCACCCTCCACATAAAGCTGCCAGCAGAGCCCTACTCATCCGTCAGTAAGGGGGGTCTGTCCAGACACCTTCCCCAAAGCAGGCCGGGTAGCCCGGAGAGATGCGAGAGCTCCCTGCGTGGATGCCATTAGATATTAGTGTTGTAGTGGATGATTTTTCCTTGTCATGTCTTATTTACGACTCAGACCTCTGCCAATAAACATGTGCACATTATATCAGGATAAAAGAGAGATAAATCCTCGGGTGAGGTTTGGGGAAGGATACACAATGAGCTTTTAGGACCTTGAGACATGTGTGGGGCCAAAGAGCTCTTAAGAAGAATCAGTGGCTCTGGGTGGGATTTAGAGACCCAGGAATGGGCTCAAAGTTGGGTGTCCTCAGCAACACGGTTGAAGCTTTCACACTCCGATCAGCGCTGACAGTGTGTTTTATTTACTAATATCAGAAGCCTGTGTGGTTGGAGATATGAGGGAAAGGAGTCGTATAGCGTCACCGTGCATGCGAGGTTGCATGCTGATTTGCGGACAAAAAATGCTTGCTGTAAATATCAAAATTGAGAGTTGTGCCTGCTCTTTCTTTTATAGACCCACCTTATGCAAAATATTACCTGACTGCAGTCTGACTGCAGCGCACCTTTGAATTCACACTCAGTATTCACACTCAGTATTCAATCTGCATTTCGGAACTGCTTTGGTCCAGAAAGCACCTCGGTTTATATTCATCTTACAAACGACGCCTGAGCACTTTAAATACACAGAACTGCATAAATACCACTTTGCAGCACCTCAGTGGGTTCTACCTCGGTATATGACAGACAGCGTTACATCACTATTAAAGAGATCAGTTAGTCAGGCGCGTAAGACTTCTCTTGCTAAAGACTTCTCTAACCAATCTTTCTTTCTGTGTTCCTGAAATTACATCTTTTTGTCAGTTTGAATTAACGCAAGTCACTTTCCTTTTGTAGAAAGCCTCAAATTATCTTTAATAGCTTTTTTAAAGCGTGCCCCGGAGCAATCCTGCTATGCTAATGAGATTGAGACCATCATTATTGGTCCATCTCTTGAGCCTACGGAGAAGTCAGGACAGATTTTGATGTTGGCCCACGCCCATTTGATCCCATTTGAAGCCATTGAGGTTTTAATCTAGAGCTCAGATCAAGCTTAAACGGAGAAACGCTCCGAAAAAAAGAGATTAGCACATAATACAAGAACGTTGGGTTTAGAGTCACTGAAGCAAATCGAAACTTGTAATTGTATATTTTTATGCAGTGAGAAGCTTAAAGTCTAGCGGTGAGGTTGCAAACTTCAAACAACAGCTCGCTCCACCTCTCCATGCACTACACAGGATTTATATGTTAACCCATTATGGGTTTACAAGAATGTTTTATGTTGTACCTTCATGTTTTAGGCTTACGCTTCTGTCTCTTTTTTACATGTAGGAATGTCCTCAGCTGCTGCCTGCAGATCATATCCTTGTACCTGTCAACGTGGTGAAACCCATCACCCTACGGGCCAAGAATCTGCCCCAGCCACAATCAGGCCAGCGCGGGTACGAGTGCGTGCTCACCATACAGGGCGTCGAGCAGAGAGTCCCCGCCCTCCGCTTCAACAGCTCCAGCGTGCAATGCCAGAATACATCGGTAAGTGTTGGTGTGTGTGGGACTGAGCGCATAATTGTAGACACAAGGGGACTTGATTTGAAGCAACAAAAAGTTGTCGATGTGATAAAAGCGAGAGATTGTTTAGAGAACGACTTATTTTGGTCGCAAGTGCGTTCTGTTGTGAATATGAAGTATGTGTGGTTGTCCCAGAAGTGCGGGGACTGCGAATCTCTTTCTGTGCTGTGATGACTTACCCGAGGATGAACCTGCCATGAATGATAAAAGTGCTCTTCTTGTTGAACACAACTGGTAAATGTGCCCCTCTCTCTCTCTCTCTCTCTCTCTCTGTTCCCATGGCTACAGTACTCGTATGATGGGATGGAGATGAGTAGCCTCCCTGTGGATCTGACAGTCATCTGGAACGGAGACTTCAGCATTGACAACCCGGCCCAAAACAAAGGTAAGACCTCTGAAACGACAGCTCTGCTGCTACCCCTGCATTCGGTGTCCATGGCAACAGACCAGCAGCATCCTTCCCTTGACACGCTTGGAGGAGTTTACAGCACCAAGCGACCTTTCTGCTTCACATTTTGTCCCGTGTCTCACCTCTTTTTTTCTTACGTTACTTCCATTTAACTTGTTACACAATTGCTCTTTTCCAAAACCTAGTGTGCTGCCTACATAGGCAGCGTTTTAAAACATCACCAGGGATCTTTGTTTTATTATATTTGCTATGGTTTATTTTACTCGAAAAATTCTTTCTATGCCACCTGGACTTTCAAATTCCAAATAAATCACTTTTGAGGTTTCGGGATGGTTAGGAGACTCCTGTAGGCCGCCCACTATGTTTAGAAACACGCTCCATGTCTCATGTTGTCACCTCTCGTCTTCTCTCTGTGTTTGTCTTTAGACTAGACGACAGGTTAGAGGTGTGCTGTCACAATTAGATCCGGTCTTTTTTCCTGTTCGGGTGAGCCCGTATGTTTGCCCACCTGTTAGACAGCGAGTCAGTACAACGTGCGTTGTAAGGCATCTGTTCTTTAGCCAACAGGCGCACGCGGTAAAGAAAGAGCGACAGATAGAGAGAGAGAAAGAGACTGATGCATTGCCTTCCAAAGCAGACATAATGAATAGAGACTCGACCCAATATAAGCCGAAATCAATCTAAATCCTTGGCTGTAAATTCCAGGGCTTCCATTTCGAAAATATGTTAGTCTAAATTTGTGTCTTGGGTGTTCACACGCGCAGAAAATCTAGTGAGGTTTATGCTTGGCGCAAGAAAAATGTATATTTGCCTGTTGGGTAAGACAAATTAGCTGTCTGAAAACAAGTCTTTTTACCTCAAATCAAGTACATTTATTTTGTAACAAGAAAAACGTATTAGACCAGGCATTATGAATACATACGCATTGCTATGAAATGAGATTAAAGTTAAACACGCCCCACTTCAAGTCACAAGAAGTCGTTCTTTATATTGGCTGAATGGGTGTGATCGTGAGTGTGTTATTAAAGCAGCGTCTACGCGTCTGTGTGAAGGTTAAGCTAATTTAATAGAGGAGTATGTGAGATTCCTCCACTGCCACCCACCGAGGGAAAGCCACTGAGAGGGCATCAGCTGATGGACAGATCAACTGCAATTAAAAATGACTGTGGTCATGAAACCTAATATTGCAGAGGAGAGGAACGGTCAGTTGAGAGAGAAAGAGAGGGAGGGGTGAGCAAGACCTGCATGTTATTCTAACACAGTTTGGAAACACTTCGCTCCATTTCTGCAAATAAGTGTATATAAACCAATTAACCAACCAATGACGAATGATCCTGCTTCACTCAGGAACTAAAATAGGTTGCAGACATGGTTTCACGTTGACCTTAGCCAACCTTGTACGACTATCAGTTTGTCTTTGACCGATGGGTCCAACCTGACCTTTGCCCTCTCTGCATCCCCAGTGCACCTATACAAGTGTGATGCTCGGCGGGAGAGCTGCGGCCTGTGTCTGAAGGCGGACCCTCTGTTCGGCTGCGTGTGGTGTAAGGGAGAGAATCGCTGCTCTCTGAAACAGCACTGTCCTCACCCCCAGAGCATGTGGCTAGAGCACAATGGCATCAATAGCAAGTGCACAAACCCCAAAATCACAAAGGTAAACCTGCGCACCCTCACACACCATAATATACTGCATGACAACCGCAGTGAGACATTTTCTATTGTGCGTTTCGGTATAAAAAGTATTTAAATGAGATTAGTAGATTTGCATGTGGTCTCACACTCAATACAATATATACAGCCCACTGCACTATAAGGGCCGACTTCAACAAACAGTGATTATATACGGAAGTCATTATGAGATATATAATGGAATGATGACCTTTTGGGCATGATACTGAAGGTGAAAGATGATAGTGAGGAAACGTGCATCACCAACAGCATTTGTGGATCAAAATGATTGATGAGCATATAGGAGAGAGGGAACGCTACCTGTGCTTTGATTGACAGCATACACGCCAGAAGCGTATTAATCAAATGGAAACCTATTGGCAAGAGAAATCGCTGAGGTGTGGATGGGCGAATGCTTACTGGTCCAGGTCAAAACCGCCCAGCCCCGATGGTCCTCCTGTCACCTTCTTGGACATTTTTCAACCATTGTTTCAACGTGACCTGAGGTTACACATCCGACGAGAAGTTGTGTATCCTACTGTATAACTACGTCATATTTGGACCTTTGTTATAGGGCGCTATGCCAAACAGAATTGTGGGTAATGTGAGAAAAGTATATTTAGTTTTAATTGAACCTCCCGAGCAGAGCTGTCCTCACTCTTCGCGCTCTCTCTCTCTGATTATCACTCTCGGTCTTTGAATTGATCGGCCCACAGGTCGTAATGTATTCTAATGCACTCGATTACCGTGACATCGCAGACGGGGAATCTCTCGCTGACGTTGAAGTGGATGGTGATTAAGTGTTTTTTCTCCAGCAACCGTCAATTAGCTTGTCAAAGTCACAAATCTAATCAACTCCCCATCTCCTAATGAAAAGAGACCACAGTCGTTCTCTCTTACACATACTCATTAATACTCTCTCTCCATTTTCTCGCAGTAGATTGCAAATGTACAATGACTTCCCAGTTCACGGCTGCAATAAAAACCCAATTTCGAATAACCATTTAGTACCGCAACACTCAAAACAGATCCCTTGAGCCATGAGCGCATTGGATAGTTTTATAAAAAAGAAAGCTGAGTAAACTGAATTACTGGAGACATCAATTATGACTGTATCGTAATGTACTTCGAAGCGTTTTGGGCAGGCGGGGTGTGTTTATATTGCGTGTTGAAAATGTAAAGTTGATGAGGTCTTGGAATGTCCAAATTGCAGCGGTGCCTCTAACCCGAGAAGAAAATCTCTGCCGAGATCGGTATATGCGATGGGTTAAAGGGAAATGACCTCTCACCGTGCTGCTCATGAGATCTCTAAAGTCGGATCATTATCCGACAGAAAATAACGACAGTCGTGCTGTTAACCGTGTCCCTCGTTTGGCCGAGATGAGAAATTGGTGTCCTATATTGGACTAATAGCCCGGCTATCAATACACCGACTCCGACCCGACCCTGAGGAACACGCTGAGACAATTCGTTTCATTTCACACCCTGCGACTTTTATATTTTATGGCACATTAATTGTCAGTTAAGTTAATAAGTCATATTTGTATTAGTCGCCACATTTCATCATCACGAATGTCACGCTTCCCGTGACAGCATAAGATGAAGCTTCGTAAAAGTGTTAAATACAGTATGTATATCTCAATCAGACGTATTTTGGTGCCACACACCAGAACGGGAGCAAAGAACAAAAGGCATTTGATCACCTGACACGCACAGATGAAAATAAGCATCCTCCCGCACGGCCGTGTTTATATTCCAATCTTAGCAGCGTGTGATTTTACACGCCGGTGTCTGCATATTTTTTCCCAGACGCCGACGTCGGCGTTCATAAATTAGCGTGGCTTTGTTTGCGCTATAGGCAGGACTCAGCTGGCTGTGCGGCTGATCATTATTCACCATAAGCACGCGCGCTCTGCTTCCCTGACAGAGAACGGCCCAATTATCCTGCAGAACCGAATCGCTCACAGCTTCTCCCACTGCTACCCTCCCCTGAAGCTCACTGACTCCTGCAGGTGCATGATGGGTGTTGTTGCAGAGTCATTCTCTATTTCCTGTTGGCTCGTACCAATGACGGGGACGATAGGAGTGTGCGGAAGCCTGTGTTGTTGCTTATTGTAATAGAATGAATGGACAGCATGTTTCCCTGTGTCTCACCGGCGACCTGTTGCACAGATAACTCCACTGCGAGGGCCTCGTGAGGGCGGGACGCTGGTGACCATCCGAGGCGAGAACCTGGGGTTGGAGTTCAGTGAGATCCAGGACCATGTGAAGGTGGCAGATGTGCAGTGTGCGCCAGTACTCGAGGGATACATTCCTGCAGAACAGTAAGTGTTTAATAACGTGGCCAGGATCCAGCAGTAACTTTTGGCCACTTTGAAGCAAATGTATCCATCGTTTTACTCAGGGTTATGATGTTATCATTTCAGGTTATGCAGTGTTTGTTAATTATTTCAATCTGTAGAATAAGCAGTATTAAAATGTCTTCAGCATTATTGTCCTGACCTGTTTTACTCAGCGTGTGTCTCCTTCGCCTGCCCTCGTTTATTATTGTTGTTATTTTTAATATTGTTTTCGACACGGAGAAAAGCCTCTTACCCTGGCATGTGATAAATGTTTGACTCATGTCAGTGAACGAGGAGAAAGATGACTTTTTATCTCCATGGCTTATGCATATATTGTTATGGCAGGGACGGAAAAGACTAATTTACACTGTATAATGTTTCAGGAATGGTTTGCTTGTTAGACGGGGACGCGTTCACAGAACGTTAATTGATTTTGTGTCAGGTTTGCCCACATCAAACCAATCGAATATCCAGATAAAAATGTATCTGTGTTATTGTGTTTACTGGTGAGACAAACACTTCCATAAACACGCCCTGCAGGCAAATTTAGAGAAAATTCACTGTCCCTTCTATTAGGGAATGAAAGCAAAAAACAAACCTGTGTGTGTGTGTGTGTGTGTTTTACAGGATCGTGTGCGAAATGGGAAAAGCACAGCAAAGCCAGTTTGCTGGAAACGTCCAAGTGTGTGTCGGAGAGTGTCGGCCTGAGTTCATGGCCAAGTCATCTAAGTACTACTATTTTGTGGTAAGTACCGCAACAAATCACCAGTCATAAAATAACCCCCTATTGACCAGCAGGTTCCTCCGCCGTGATCTTAATCACGCCTGTGTAATTAAAAGCCGTTGCTAGTTCAGGGCTGAATGTGTCTGGATTTACTGTTCTCTCTGATATATAGAGAACCCTTTGGTCTCGTAGCCCTGATAATGTGCTTAGTCATATCAGTGGGCACTTGACCCCTCTGAGAGAAAACACTGACCGTAAAACTAACATTTTACAACTGGCCTCACTCATGTTTACACCCTTCATTTTCACCCTTTCTTCTTTTATATCCATAGCGCACGCGCTGAGACAAAACCCATAATCCGATTGGGACCCATATAAACAGATGAATTGAACTGCCGCAAAAAATATTTCCCGTTATAGAGCAGTTTTATAACATTTAGCATTTTTATGCAAACATAAGTGGCTTTTATGTTTCGGTCAGATGTTGTAATTGGATTGTGTGATTCGTAGGTGAGAAGGGCAATTGCACTTCTGAGAAAATTGTGATCTGATAACCCGTTTGGGGAAGCAAAGAAAGCATGACTGTTTTCATGTGTCGTGTGTGCATGTCAATAGTTCCCATTGACCTTGATTTCAACAGATTCCCAGATTGTTGAATTTGAAGCCCAGTCGTGGGCCTGTGTCTGGGGGCACTATCGTCAACATCACCGGCAGCAACCTGGACGCTGGCAGCAATGTGTCCATCATGTTCAAAGACCAGAAGTGCACTTTTCAAAGGTACAGTGCCCTTCATGAATCGTTAGGTTGGCTCGCCGTCCACATCAAGACTTCCGTGGATCCAGTCTGCTTGAGACAATCAATACTGATATTAGGAGCTTGAGAATTTTGGATCTTTAATCAATAACATCAATAAGCATCACTTAGGCGCAAGCACAGTGTGTCATTATATAATTGGAAGATGAAATTAGGCTTAGTATGCTCAGCTTTAATGGAAATGTGAATATCAATAAAGTTTGATTTATTGGGTAATACAGTGCCACTTCATATTATTTTTGTATTTAAATTACTTATCATACATATGAAATATGATTAAATGTTACATTTTAATAAAATATACTGTATACTTATTATATATGTACATTTGATATTTAGTATTCATATATACAATTATTTGATTAATATTAGATTTATTATGATTTAATAATAATACGTAACTTAAATATTCAACATTATGAATAAAGAGAATTATTAAATAAGAAGTGTATACAAGAAATATATAAAGTAATATAACAAAATATAATACGTCTAGATATTTCATGCAATTTCAGTATAAGATATGGCTTAATTCTGAATAATATTTAAAATATGAAAATGAAACTGTATGGAGGGTTGACTTTCATAAAAAGCTGAAAACATTTATTTTGATGATGCAGGAGAGGAGGACAATGGATAACGTGTCGATCACATGCCTCTATGCAAGGCTATGGAAATGTGTCCATATCTGCGTTCATTGACAAAGCTCACATTCACAAAGATCTCAAGTTTGAGTATGTGGAGGACCCGACTATCACCAAACTGGAACCTGAGTGGAGCATTTTCAGGTGTGTTCAATACAAAAGGCGTCGAAATTCTCCTGGAAGGGGAAAACAGAGGACATTGTCCCTGGGATTATGTATTATTTCCCAGAGTATCGTTTATTTCCAATTAAACTGTTCAAGCCTTTAACGCTCTGCAAAATACAGACTAGGAGTTTGATGATAAAATGAACCTTTGAAACATTAAACATGGTGTTGGTTTCACAGTGGCAACACTCCTGTGACCGTGACCGGTACCAACCTGGACATCATCCAGAACCCCCTCATCAGAGCCAAATACAAGAACATGGAGACGGTCAACGTAAGTGCAAACGTTTTCCTCGCGATAAATGAGCTTTTTACCTAACCTGAGGCTAGTGAACTGGAATGACCATTAGCAGACTATTCCTTCCACTCCAATCACCTGTGTCGGCTGCGCCCCATCGGATCAGAACAGCAGTCTTAGATTAAAGGGAAAGGAGAGAGACAAAGAAGTCACAGAGCATGAAGGCTGCCAGGTCCGAGCAGCAGAAGCAGCAAAGTTTCCTTTGTGCTGGAAAACGGAGAATGCCGTAACAGGGTGGACGCGTAGACAAGGGTATAGTGTTTCATGTCTTCAGAATGAGGAGCTACGGGAGGCTGCACTCAGTGAGATCTGATTGAAAGGGAATAGAGACAAAAGAGTGTAATGTTATCTTGTGCACGTATCTCACACATGGCCACGTTTAGCATCTGTGCTGCGATATGATTAGACGTTGGCACGCTGCTCCTCAAAGCACAGCAGAATATAGTCTCTGAAAGAAGTCCATTGTGGGGCACAAGACGTCTCGGAGGCTTGTTTGTAACGCGGTCGCTCGTGAGGAGTCTGAAAAGAGGTTGATCGCAGTTGAATGCTGACCCGAAAACAGTTTTATTTTATGATTCCACACGTTCTGAATCCAATTTGTATTTTATGCAACACACATTTAAAATGGCACTCATTGAATTTCCGTCTTGTTGTCATCTACATTTGTTTCCTCCAGACGTGTCAGGTGCTGAGTCCCACCATTATGCAGTGCATGGCCCCGGAGTTTCCTAACAGTCCGAGCAGACAGAAAGAAGTGCCAGAAAGACCCGATGAGTTCGGCTTCATCCTGGACAACGTTCAAGCTGTGCTGGCCCTCAACAACACCAACTTCATCTACTTCCCAAATCCCGTATTCGAACCGGTCAGTGTGTCTGGAGTCATAGAGCTCAAACCAGGATCTACCATCATACTCAAGGTAATCAAATCCTACATTACCGCACATCGATTTTCCGCTGCGATCGCTGTTTAAATATCTGAATGTGAATTTCAGGGAAGGAACTTCCTCCCTCCAGCACCGGGTGGCAACGGGAAGCTGAACTATACCGTTCTGATTGGAGATAAACCTTGCACGTTAACTGTATCCGATACTCAGCTGCTCTGCGAATCCCCCAATCTAACCGGACGTCACAAAGTCCTGGTGAGTTGCATTGTGGGTCCCCCAAACATCTGCCCATGCATCAATAGCTGTATAAAGTTAAAATTCATGGTTGTAAAACACTTGTTTTTGTTGTGTTAAATTGGCCCCCTGGTGGAAAACACAGCCATGCCGGTAGCCTCTTGATAATTTACATTTGAGATCCCCGGTTTAGGGGTCTGTGGTTATTGGCTCATCTGGAATTAGCAAATACCTTGCTAGTAAGATATATTTGAGCAGAAAAAGCCAATAAAAGCTCTATTTGTACTCCTGAATGGGAACTCTGGGCGGGAGCCTACTACACCATCTGCTTGTTGACAGATGCACCAAAGACAGTGCCATTAAAGCCATGTAGTCAACAAAAAGAACAGACATGTTGTCTCCCTCTGCTTTTGAGCCGTTGGCCTAACTGCCAAACAACAATATAAAATATAAATATAAGATATTTTGATTTGCTTCATATCTCAAGTGTAGCATTACACAACAATGTCTCGCCATCAAACAGGGTACCAGGAAATGTACCAGAAATGTGTATGTACGGCAAAGTTTTAAAATTGAAAATGTTCTTCATTTTAGGCCCGTGTGGGTGGTATCGAGTTTTCTCCAGGAGTGGTCCACATCACCTCCGACAGCCCCCTCAGCAGCACAGCCGTCATCAGCATCGCCGGGGCAGGAGGCCTTCTCATCTTCTTCATCGTCATCGTCCTCATCGCTTACAAGCGCAAGTCCCGTGAGAGCGACCTCACCCTGAAACGCCTTCAGATGCAGATGGACAACCTGGAGTCCAGAGTAGCCTTAGAGTGTAAAGAAGGTGAGGAGTCGTAATCCAGATTGCAAGATTTACATTAAATATGAATGCAAACAGCAGGATATTTTAAAACAATGAATTATCTGCGGATTAAACACAAGATTTACTCAAACTGTCAATTATATTGCTCGAAAAAAATGCTGTAACTTTGAGACCAAGACTTAATTGTTGTTTTTGTTGTGTCTTCTGCAGCATTTGCCGAACTACAGACGGACATTCACGAGTTGACCAGCGATCTAGATGGAGCCGGCATTCCTTTCTTGGACTACCGCACGTACACCATGCGAGTTCTGTTCCCTGGAATCGAGGAGCACCCTGTTCTTAGAGACCTTGAGGTACTTAGAGACCTCGTTTTGCTGTTACAATGCAAACTCTATCTAATACAGATTGGCCGTGTAAACTGTAATTCATTCTTGATAGAAATTGTGTTATAGTTTAACACAGTGGCAAAGTCTTACATTGAAGTCAGTAGAAAATTCTCAATAAATGCTTACATTGTCTACAATCTCACTCCTCTACTTCGGGGTCCTGAAATGTATTTTGCGCCTGTACATTATCCTTTACTTATTATTGGGCAGGCATTAAACACAGCACTCAATTTTATATAATATGTAACAGTAGGTCCCTGCTCCATCTCTTAATTCATAGACGAGCCCTTGGCATGAAACAGTTTGAAGCATGAAAGAATGGCAAATTACAGTGTTCTTTTTGTGCGATAATACATTTGCATCTAAATGGCCTCTTAGTCGGATGCATTCGCGCACGTATATTATTACTGCATCCTACCTATGTGAGAAACAGACGCAGTAATGACTGCAGAGTATTTATGTGTTTTTCAGCTCTGCTGCCATAACAGCGTAGTGGGGTTTTTGGGAATAAAAGCTGTCACTGTACTGTTTGTGTTCACCTTCAGTTAACAATAGACAGCAGCTCTCATTATAATGTACATGAAGTCTCTCCCTCTCAATTTTTTCTTAAAGTAATGAGCTGCTCTCCGATTCACAATCACTTTTTCCTTAATAACAGTAATGACACGCGACACAACTGTTTTTCCAAGCACGGGCGCAGAATTAAAATCTATCGCCGCGCCGGGCACACCGGGCTACGGGTTATTAATGTCCCGCTTTGACAATGATGGACGTTTTTAATTGAATCGCACACATTTCTGCAGCCAGTCATACAAGGCAAACCTTACCTACTTATGCCAGATGAGCTCTGGTTCTAATTAGCTGTTTCAATTAAGACTTAATTGGAATAAACGTCCCTGGAAAAGTTTATACCCAAATCAAATCTAATGACAGGAGCCATCTTGAGAATCTGACAGGTTTTAATGATTATTGAGATAAATCACATGGAATGATGTCATCAGGTTTTCATTTGTTTATAGGTTGTTTAGTTTCTAGATAAGATTGTTTATTCTCTTCATTTATTTGTTTTATTAGACACGGGCGCCTTAAAATGTGCCAACATATCGCTGCTGTCCTTCTGAAACCTTGTATCTCCATATTTCATGTTTTTTAATGTTACCATAAATCATTATTATTAGTCACCCTTTATGGTTTTTCACCGGGTTTTGCAAGTATCTAACCAATAAAAAGTATTCAAAAGTGCTTGTCAGCTTTGACAACACGGTATTTAATAATATATATATATTGTTTTCATTTCTTGAAGGTTTCAGAAGGACTGAAACGATATGGACTGTTCATCATAATATCATTCTTTAGGAATAGTTCCACCAAAACTGAAAATTATTTCATCATTTACTTACCATCTAGTCATTTCAAACTTGAATGACTTTATTTCTTCTCCAAAACACAAAAGAAGATATTTTGAAGAATGTCAGTAACCAAACAAAGATGGTACCCATTGACTTACATACAATAGATGTGAATGGGTACCGCCATTGTTTGGATCGTTCTTTACAATTGTTTAATTGTAAAGAATTGTTTGTTTATTAAAAATATATATTTTCTTTGGCACAGGTGCCTGGTTACAGACAGGAACAAGTCGAAAAAGGGCTTAAACTCTTTGGACAGCTTATCAACAACAAGGTTTTCCTGCTGTCCTTCATCAGAACCCTTGAGTCCCAGCGAGGGTTCTCCATGAGAGACCGAGGCAACGTCGCCTCTCTGATCATGGCGGTGTTGCAGAGTAAACTTGAGTACGCCACTGACGTTCTCAAACACCTGCTGTCAGACCTCATTGACAAGAACCTGGAGAGCAAGAACCATCCCAAACTACTGCTCAGAAGGTACAGTACCACACACAGCTCCATAATCCAGTCCTGGGGTTAAAAAGGCTCTTCACGTGAGCGTAATTGTCAGAGCTCTTGTTCTAAATTTTGGAATAATTTCTAGCTGCCTAATTCTATTTATAGATGGAGAGCAGATGACCTATGCGAATTGCCTGTGATACATGGACTTTACTGTACAGCGATTGGGAATAATTGCTCTCGGGGACATTAAACGCAGACTTTCTCTCCCAAACACGAAATGCACTGACACGCTCATCATTAAATTGTAATTAGAACTAATTAGCTCTAGATCCAATTAACAAAGCGCTAAAAACCTACTGAATGCAGGGAGATCTGTAAAGCTCAATTCCCCATGCAATCATCTCTTCTACATTGCTGTATTTTAACGGCCAATGTTATTACTGTGCCATGCAAACTTGATTTTTACTCTCCATCCTAATGTTTCTTTAATTTTTCTTTAGTTCTAGCAATCCATTTATAAACCCCAGAAATCTCAAAGCCCTTCAGCTACATTAGTCTTTGGCTGACGCTGTTTGTTATTTGTGCTAATTGAAACTGCTGGGAAAATAAAATAACACCAATAAGCAAATTGAAAATGAAAACATGATAATGTGTTGGTCGAAACAGGATTGTAATAGCATGAGGCTGATCACGTGATAACAGTAGAGCTCAGTAACTAATTCAACAACAGAATTGGAAAGTATGCGGTAAGATTGATTTCTGGATGAAAAAATAGCTGAGGTCATCTGATTTTAAATTCTTGAAAGTTCAAATTGGCGTTTAGATTTGTGCTTTTAGTACAACATCACACCATGACCTTTAGTTAAGTAGTTCTCTACTGGTCTTCTGTTTTACATCCATTGGTGACCCAACACACTTTGAAAATTGTGAGAAAAATACCCTGAAATGTCTGTAAAATGAATCATAAACCTAATATTATCGCACTTCCTAAATTGTACAAACCCATTTGTTTAAATATATTTGGACCATACTGTTTTTATATTCCATCATGCTGGCATCCGTGTAGCAAAATGTTTTGTTGTCTATCAAAACAGACGCACCAATTGCCACTGCTCCAAGAACCACTGCTTGAGTCCATCAATTTCAACGGATAAGATCCACGCCGCGCGAAACCAGTCTATCCTCAAGCACCTGCTTAGCATGATGCAAAGCGCCGGCCCAGAAGCTTAATCTGTTGTCTGAGAATCACTTTCCTCTCTCTCGCCGCTTGATTTCTAAATCTGTGTTTAAAATGCAGAGAAGCGGGATGTCTTTGGCAGAAGCCTCCAACCAGCTTTCCCTTCCCCATTTCCAAGAAAGCGCAAGCGTTGGCCGCCCCATCTGTCCAGCATCAACCTGAGTTCACAAACACGCCCGGGCTAACTAACTGACGGCCGGCTTCTGCAACCATCTGTCGTATTTCTCTCCCTCCCGCGCTCCCCGCAGCCCACTCTCCTTGTCTACGATTAAAAATAACCTCACACAGACCCATTTCTCGGGATGTATGGTATCAATAAAGCCTGCTTTATGCAGGGTGTTCTATTCAAACACATGCCTGTGGATGCATCGTACGCCTGCGAGCTCGTGCACTCATTTAACTTCACTTCCATTACTAAACAGAAGTCCTGTGATTTTTCTCAGGGGATAATCCTCAGCGAGGGGGAAACCGTGGTTACCCAGCGGGACTCGGCCGTGCGCCGAGCGGCCAATCTTCTCCACATGAGCCGGAGTGCGAAATAGAAATCATTCCTGGCTTCAAGCTGCGTTCTTTAACACACGTGCATTAGGGAAGGGACGTACCGGGGGTTTATTTCAACAGGCGATTGTTTGTTTAAGAAAATAAACCCAATGATGCTGTGAGCCTTTCCGAGATGCATAACATCAAACCGTTAGACAGGTGTTTGTGTGCGGGCTTCTGATGAGAGTTTTATTTCATAGCAGACTTCACACAGAACATTTCCGTTGCTCACAAATTTCTCTTTCAAAGCTTTGGAGGCTTGATGGTAGTCTAAGTAATCATTTGTTTATGTATCGGTTAAATCACGGATAGAAGAACTTAGCATTTTGTATGTTTAAGAGGTCTTCAGAAACTCTAAATGTGTGTGAGATTTGTAGAAACAATGTAGCTTTTATTTGTGATTTGAGCTTTACTCACTCAACGCCACACTTAGCAACACCGTTAAATCTACCAACGTGCTTACGAGAGACATTTTCAGCATGTAACAGATACTCGCGGCACAATATCTGTCATGGCATGACAGCTCGCGTTTTTGCTAGGCTCTGGATCATAAACAAGCTCTTAGGTCCTCGACGTCAACAGAGTCGGCTGCTCACATCCATTTGCAGCAGCAAACACGGCATCAAATGCAAATGGCCTAGGGTGAATCCGACAAACGATGGGAAAGATAGATGGACCATTTTCTCTCTTCGTTCTGTTTATGAATCCTGCATCCTGATGCCACTTTGCACGTTGACCGTGGATGAATCCTCCTGCAGCTTTGACATTATTCCGTCTGAAATA
The DNA here is from genome assembly GCF_947034865.1 of Barbatula barbatula. Taxonomy (NCBI): domain Eukaryota; kingdom Metazoa; phylum Chordata; class Actinopteri; order Cypriniformes; family Nemacheilidae; genus Barbatula; species Barbatula barbatula. The sequence goes on along the minus strand of NC_136768.1, from coordinate 6,566,906 downwards.
GAGTGTTTAATCAGGCAGAACTAAGCACCAGGTGCTGCCCACTCCCCAGCTCCCCATTCTTCACAACTGGATGGGTCATCACTGTTTCAGCAAACAAGTTCTTTCTTTCCTCGCCAGTGACATGTAACATAGGGATCGGGGGGACGGTGATAGTTGCTTACTCTTGGCACCATGGCGGTGTTTTATAGAAGGTGTGCCAGGAATCTCTGGCACTGATGCTACTTATTCCCCCACCGGTGAGCGGAGAGGTAACACAGGATATGGGTAACTGAGTTTATGGGGTCTTGCCAACGATAATGACAGTCAAATCAGCATACGGCAGAGGAAGCTCTTAATAGCAGAATTATGGATAGAAACATGGTTTTCAAGTTGCCCCATATCATTCCCTATTGTAATTGGTCCACATTTAAGGCTTTAGGAACATTTTGGAAGTGCCGATGATTACAAGGCAGTGTTTGCAGGGACAGATTAAGATGAAAGAAAAGATGAAACGTGACCCAGTTGACCACTGGCCCCGTCCTCCTTTGGCCCACTTGGTGCCGTCTGAGGCAGTGGCAAGGGGACACTAATCCTTTACAGGTGTTGCACCAGCTTAGCGGGCACACAAGTACTCAAACGCACACGGGGAGACAGGGAATGCAGGTGGCAGCTGGGATGCAGGGCAGCAGAGGTGCATACACCACAATAACGTAATCCTAAAATATTGATACTCTGTGCCATGGCTCATTGCGGGGCACCTTGGCAATTTACCAGGTCCCTGCAGCAGACACACATGGGGGAGACACAAGATCCGAGTGTATCTGCTTTCACTTTGTCATAGTTATTATGTATGTACATCTTTAATGTCGGACTAGAGCCTGTGGTCCGAGCGAAGGTGCCAATCGTGCTGTGCTCGAAGCACCCCGACCCTCCATTCAGCCACCTTCTATTGTAATGTGATCCATTTTGAGCTCAATGGCCGGACTGTGGGATGAAAAATGTGTCCGGTCTTATTCCAGGGCGGAAAAGGTTAAGCTGGCATGAATCCAGGCAAATCACATAAAGACTTTTAATTGGGTTTCTTGAATTGGAGTCTTGTGGATTATTTTGGCCTTGGAGTCTGGTAATAAAGATCGGGGCTATAGATTCCAGAATGAAATTCATGTTTCTGCAATTATGTTTGTTTAACAAAGTCCCATTCATTAGCAGACACCAGGCTTTGTGGCATACATTTTTAACTGCCGTGGTAATCGCGTTTGCGCATGACGATAACGGTAGCTCTGTGCAGCATTTATTTATTTTCTTTGTTTGTTTGTTTTGCAGAACGGAGTCGGTGGCTGAGAAAATGCTCACAAACTGGTTCACTTTTCTGCTGTACAAGTTTCTCAAGGTGAGTAGATGGCTCTTTTGAATGGATTTGCAGTGAGTGTGAGAAGATAAAACAGAAGGACTCAAGGTCATTTGGCAAACATGCTGCCGTGCACAGAGGAGCCAACCTTACGGGAGAATTGGAAATGGTGCACTGCAGGTTTTTTTTTATTTGTGTGTGAGAGAGAGAGAACAGAGAGAGTGTGTGTATTTTATGTATATGTGTAGGTGTGTGCGTGCGTGCGTGCACTTCCAATCAAAAAGGGTTTAAAAGTTGGCCGCGTCTTGCTGACTCCAGTGTTTCTCGGCATCTGTAATGAGACACTGGGCTTAACACCAGGTGCTTCTTAATTCGCCGTTCAGCTCTGTGACTGGTAGTACCCCTGCAGTCCTCCCTAGCTTCGGAGTCACACCTAAAACCTGCCATTAACCTCTTCATAAACACATCCGGACCAAAAGTTGTCCTTAATTCTGGAAACAGATACTGCACAGCAGGCAATAAAACCTGGAACTCTAGCCTTAGTTTCTTTCCTGTCTAGTTTAACGGGTTGGTTGTGAGTGAATGAAGCCGAAACGTAGCTCAAGAGCTTCGGGATTCATTTAAGCTCAAATTGGACTTCACTGTACAAGAAGGACTTCATAGTGATCTCACCCATGTGTGACCATAACATTATTATTGGGGTCACAACACATTGATTTGAGTATTATTGAACAATGCTTGACCACATGCCCGGACCAATAGTTGGTTTTGGATAAATTGAAGTGTTGCTGTCCATTTTTCACGTCAACAAGCACTGGCTGTCTTCACGCCTGACAGGGAACATGTAGGCTTGGTTTTTCCCTCAATTCAACTACCACTTTGGCTTATTTTCTAGCCGAGGGTTCTTCAACGGGTCAACATTTGTATTATTAAAAAAAAGTATAAAGGAAGATAATGTACAGGTTTGTGATGTAACACTAGTACTTAAAATATCTGACAGGCTCCACCAAACGGCCCTTGCTTCACAAAAATCATGTTTTGTTTAACAATCGCTGTAATTCTAATGAGCGAAAATGTGCCATCAACTTAAATTACACACATCATCACAGCTGCACGGCCCCGTCCAAAATGTCTATTACCGTGGCTGAATAAGATATGACAGCCTGTATTCTCTGTAGGTGGATAGTGTGAAATGTAAGAATGTGGAAGTGACAGAGTGTTTTCTTTTCTCTCATCTGACTTAGGAGTGCGCCGGAGAGCCGCTGTTCTCTCTCTTCTGTGCCATAAAGCAACAGATGGAAAAAGGCCCCATCGACTCGATCACAGGAGAAGCCCGCTACTCGCTGAGTGAAGACAAGCTCATAAGACAGCAAATTGATTATAAGACATTGGTAAGACCCTGAAGTAATGTACATGTGCCAAAAGTAATGACTTAGTTGTATAGAAGCATGCAAAAGCAGTTGTTTGGGGCATTTGTTTAGGGTGACATGGAATGCGGTACCCACTGCCTGTCTTCACACCTGACAGGGAACATGTAGGCTTGGTTTGACCTTTGACCTATACATTCACCGCAGGGTGTGTTGTGGGCCGCTGTGACAGGCGTGAGCGGGGCCCTTGTAAGTCAGGATAGGCTGTTTACCAGAACACTGCATCAGGAGGTTAATCTGTATTCTGCACAAAGAACTCCAGAGAGACAAAAGAGAGAGAGAAAGGGTGGGTAGGAAGTGGAGACTAGTGTCACCGCTTGGCATTCGGCCTGTTCCTGTGAACACTATGCTGATTTGATGACTGTAGAAGCCATTTCAGCTACATAATTTTGTCCTCCCGTCCAAAGCACTTAACAAACAGCTGCAGAATCACCACAAGTCAGCCACAGCAAGTTTTATTGTGGCATTATTAATCATTACAGTGCTTGTAAAATAAAAATTGTATAGAAATCCTTCTTATATTCTTTATGAACTTTCCGTTTGAAATCCTTTTTACATCTGAAGATCTGCCACAGCCTTTGACAAACCCACGTACGGCTTTGCATCTAATGATATTGATTTCGTTATACTGCTGGACTCTTAGTATGATGTGTTTTTCATCCAAAGAAATGCTAGATCCTCCTAGTGTTCTTTAATCTCTCTTATTGACGTTTTTTTCTTTTTAATGATGTGACGATGATGATATGATGATGGTGGTGGTATAGTGGAGACATTAATGACGACTATCATAAAAAATAGTGAGTGACATTAGGAGAATTAGTGTGTTAATTGCAGGCTGAAGTGAGCAAAGTGACGACTCCCTTAGGGTGGCAAATGGGCTTTTACACTCGCAGTGTTACGCCTGCTGTCACGCTGTAGTTGTTTGATAGACAGCTGTGGATGTTTATTGTCTTAAATACAGATTTCAGATCATACAGTCCCCACTTGAGTAAACCTTTTAACAAAAATTATGCTAAATACTTGCAATTATTCGGTGTAGACTGAGCTGACATACGCTGCACTTAATATTTTTTAAATATTCTTTTTTTGTCCAAGCGCATGGTAATTATAGGAATTGTATGCCTGTATTTGTGTAGGTGGTGAACTGCATGCACCCAGACAACGAGAAGAGCCCAGAGGTCCAGGTGAAGGCTCTAAACTGTGACACCATCAGCCAGGTGAAGGAGAAGATCTTAGATGCCATCTACAAGAACGTCCCCTACTCTCACCGACCCAAAGCTTCTGACATGGACTTGGGTAAGACTTGCATTACATTATTCTATTCTGGAAAATGTTATACTTCATGTGGTGCCACAAGAACTGATTGGTGGATGACATCACATTCCCGCAAATGCACTTTTAAATTAGTCTGGCGGTATTGTGATGCCATGCTCCAAACAGTTCTAGTGGCGCCGCATGAAGACTGCAGGGGGGATGGTTAATTTTTTTTAATTTTTTTAGAGCCCCTCAAAAAAAAATTTATGAAATTATTGGGAATTTGGCGCATAACCCCCTGTGTCCACGCCTCGGATTCTCGGGGGGAGACACGCTCCGGTGTTTCCCCCCTTCTGTGGGTACCCTTTTACGCATGGGTGAGCCACCCCGCGTGTTCCGGATTACGGTTGACATGTGCAGGTCAGCCACCTGGCCTTGAACCCTGAACCATCTGATTCAGAGACAGTGCTCATACCACCTGAGCCACTGAGACCCGCACACTTATGACAGTTCTCCTGGCGTCTTTGTCTTTCGTTTTACGTATTAAGGGGAAAATGCAGGGAAAATGCAGAATCATGCAAACTCATAGGACCTGGTCTTGAACTCTGAACCCCCTGCTCCTCTGTCACGGCTGTTACCACTGAGCCACTGGGTCCTGCCGGTTGTGGTATTTCTCCTGGCGTCTTTGTCTTTCGTTTTACGTTTTAGATACTTAGGGAAAATGCAGAATCATGCAAACTCATAGGACCTGGTCTTGAACTCTGAACCCCCTGCTCCTCTGTCACGGCTGTTACCACTGAGCCACTGGGTCCTGCCGGTTGTGGTATTTCTCCTGGCGTCTTTGTCTTTCGTTTTACGTTTTAGATACTTAGGGAAAATGCAGAATCATGCAAACTCATAGGACCTGGTCTTGAACTCTGAACCCCCTGCTCCTCTGTCACGGCTGTTACCACTGAGCCACTGGGTCCTGCCGGTTGTGGTATTTCTCCTGGCGTCTTTGTCTTTCGTTTTACGTTTTAGATACTTAGGGAAAATGCAGAATCATGCAAACTCATAGGACCTGGTCTTGAACTCTGCCTTGCACACTTGCTGTTGTTCTTCTGGCATTGCCACTTTTCGTTTGACATTTTACAGACCTATATAACAATGCGGAAGCATGAAAACTCTTGGGACCTGGATTTGAACCCTGAACCACTTGGACAACTGTCAATGCTCTTACCACTGAGCCATTGGGTCCTGTGGGCTTTTGATGGTTCTCCTGGCCTGGCAATATTGGGTTTACGCTTTCCAGATGTAAAAAGATAGAAGCATGCCACCCGGTCTACTATCAGTGCTTTCATCATTGAGCCACTGTGCCTTGCACACTTGCTGTTGTTCTTCTGGCATTGCCACTTTTCGTTTGACATTTTACAGACCTATATAACAATGCAGAAGCATGAAAACTCATGGGACCTGGATTTGAACCCTGAACCACCTGGACAACTGTCAATGCTCTTACCACTGAGCCATTGGGTCCTGTGGGCTTTTGATGGTTCTCCTGGCCTGGCAATATTGGGTTTACGCGTTACAGATGTAAAAAAATATAGAAGCATGCAACCTGGTCTTCTATCAGTGCTTTCATCATTGAGCCACTGTGCCTTGCACACTTGCTGTTGTTTTTCTGGCATTGTCATTTTTCGTTTGACATTTACAGACATATATAACAATGCGGAAGCATGAAAACTCTTGGGACCTGGATTTGAACCCTGAACCACTTGGACAACTGTCAATGCTCTTACCACTGAGCCAATGGGTCATGTGGGCTTTTGATGGTTCTCCTGGCCTGGCAATATTGGGTTTACGCGTTACAGATGTAAAAAAGATAGAAGCATGCAACCTTGTCTTCTATCAGTGCTTTCATCATTGAGCCACTGTGCCTTGCACACTTGCTGTTGTTCTTCTGGCATTGCCACTTTTCGTTTGACATTTTACAGACCTATATAACAATGCAGAAGCATGAAAACTCATGGGACCTGGATTTGAACCCTGAACCACCTGGACAACTGTCAATGCTCTTACCACTGAGCCATTGGGTCATGTGGGCTTTTGATGGTTCTCCTGGCCTGGCAATATTGGGTTTACGCTTTACAGATGTAAAAAGATAGAAGCATGCCACCTGGTCTACTATCAGTGCTTTCATCATTGAGCCACTGTGCCTTGCACACTTGCTGTTGTTCTGGCATTGCCATTTTTCGTTTGACATTTTACAGACCTATATAACAATGCAGAAGCATGAAAACTCATGGGACCTGGATTTGAACCCTGAACCACCTGGACAACTGTCAATGCTCTTACCACTGAGCCATTGGGTCCTGTGGGCTTTTGATGGTTCTCCTGGCCTGGCAATATTGGGTTTACGCGTTACAGATGTAAAAAATATAGAAGCATGCAACCTGGTCTTCTATCAGTGCTTTCATCATTGAGCCACTGTGCCTTGCACACGTGCTGTTGTTTTTCTGGCATTGTCATTTTTCGTTTGACATTTACAGACCTATATAACAAAGCAGAAGCATGAAAACTCATGGGACCTGGATTTGAACCCTGAACCACCTGGACAACTGTCAATGCTCTTACCACTGAGCCATTGGGTCCTGTGGGCTTTTGATGGTTCTCCTGGCCTGGCAATATTGGGTTTACGCGTTACAGATGTAAAAAAATATAGAAGCATGCAACCTGGTCTTCTATCAGTGCTTTCATCATTGAGCCACTGTGCCTTGCACACTTGCTGTTGTTTTTCTGGCATTGTCATTTTTCGTTTGACATTTACAGACCTATATAACAATGCGGAAGCATGAAAACTCTTGGGACCTGGATTTGAACCCTGAACCACTTGGACAACTGTCAATGCTCTTACCACTGAGCCAATGGGTCATGTGGGCTTTTGATGGTTCTCCTGGCCTGGCAATATTGGGTTTACGCGTTACAGATGTAAAAAAGATAGAAGCATGCAACCTTGTCTTCTATCAGTGCTTTCATCATTGAGCCACTGTGCCTTGCACACTTGCTGTTGTTCTTCTGGCATTGCCACTTTTCGTTTGACATTTTACAGACCTATATAACAATGCAGAAGCATGAAAACTCATGGGACCTGGATTTGAACCCTGAACCACCTGGACAACTGTCAATGCTCTTACCACTGAGCCATTGGGTCCAGTGGGCTTTTGATGGTTCTCCTGGCCTGGCAATATTGGGTTTACGCTTTACAGATGTAAAAAGATAGAAGCATGCCACCTGGTCTACTATCAGTGCTTTCATCATTGAGCCACTGTGCCTTGCACACTTGCTGTTGTTCTGGCATTGCCATTTTTCGTTTGACATTTTACAGACCTATATAACAATGCAGAAGCATGAAAACTCTTGGGACCTGGATTTGAACCCTGAACCACCTGGACAACTGTCAATGCTCTTACCACTTCATCAATGAGCCACTGTGCCTTGCACACTTGCTGTTGTTCTCCTGGCATTGTTATTTTTTGTTTGACAGATGTATAAAACAATGCAGAAGCATGAAAAGTGAAAAGTGATAGCATCTGGTTTTGAACCCTGAACCACCTGGACAACTATCAATGAGCTTACCACTGAGCCATTGGGTCCTGTAGGCTTTAGTTGGTTTTTCAGAGTGAAAACTCTGAGTATGTTAACCCTGAAATTAGGGAATGTCTGGGTTTCCCTATCAAAATGGGATGTGTGTCAATCCTGAGAAAGAAGGGTATGTCGTTTCTGAATTTATACTGAAGAGTCAGTTACCATGGTAACTTAGTCTGTGAACCTAACCAAATCAGGAGTAGGTTTTCCTCAGCAAAAACGCAGTTGCGTTCACTCTCCTCTCCTTTTAAGGTGCAAGCTGTGTTCAATTAATTCCTTTATTACACATATTTGATCATGAAACAACAGTAAGTGTTAAGAGCTGATTTACCTTAAGATGGGAAAGTGAGTTTTTGGTTTCAACATCCTTATTAGCTATGTAAATATATTTGAAACATGTAACCAGACATGCAAACTTCAGCAACCTGGGTTTGAACCCTGCCCAACCTAGTCAACTGTCCGTGCTCATGACCCTGATCCACTTGGTGTGCGCTACAGAGAATTATCTTGGTATGTTTGTATTTTTTATTATATACCTGAAAAATGAATTGTAGAGCACTCTGTGTCCAGCAGGTTGGTCTTGAACCCATGACTGCCAGTCTCTGCCTCAATGTTTATAGGATTGAGCCACTTGGTCCTGTGTGCAACAGGGATTTTCTTTCTCCATATACATTTATTTAATTAGAAATCAAACAAATGCACAGAGTCATCTTCAACAACTACAAACCAGTAGAACTTGAACCAGAGGCTGTATTGTTATATTAAGCTCTAAAGCCACAAACACTAACCCCTGGAGTAAATTACACGCCAAATCTTTACCAAATCTGAGCACAGAGGAAAAACATTTCTTGTAAAACAGCTACCTGTCTAATTTGATAAAGCATTTGTTTTCTTGTCTCTAAAAATGACTGTCCTACTGTGGAGAGTGTTATGTAAACTCCAGCAGTGCTCAGTGAATTAAATCGTAAACCAGATTAACAATTGACCAGTTTATGAATCATACACACTCACACTTACTGATCTTTCAAGAAATACTAAAAATACTATATGAAGTTTAAAATAACTTAATTTTGACAGTGATGTCGTCATAGTCAATCTTATGTTGCATCCACAGATACAGTTGTGAGAGAGACATTACCGTTACAGATTTTTTTCAACTAAATGTGAAGAGATGTCTCGAAGAGCTACATGTGTTCAGAGCTGGTGTGAGAAGAGGAGGTTTTAATCACTATGACATACACTCACCTAAAGGATTATTAGGAAGACCTGTTCAATTTCTCATTTATGCAATTATCTAATCAACAAATCACATTGCAGTTGTTTCAATGCATTTAGGGGTGTGGTCCTGGTCAAGACAATCGCCTGAACTCCAAACTGCAATTTTGAGCGTGGTATGGTTGTTGGTGCCAGACGGGAGTATTTCACAATCTGCTCAGTTACTGGATTTTCACGCACAACCATTTCTAGGGTTTACAAAGAATGGTGTGAAAAGGGAAAAACTTCCAGTATGCTACAGTCCTGTGGGCGAAAATGCCTTGTTGATGCTAGAGGTCAGAGGAGAATGGGCCGGACTGATTCAAGCTGTTAGAAGAGCAACTTTGACTGAAATATCCACTCGTTACAGCTGAGGTATGCAGCAAAGCCTTTGTGAAGCCACAACGCGCCCAACCTTGAGGCGGATGGGCTATAACAGCAGAAGACCCCACCGGGTACCACTCATCTCCACTACAAATAGGAAAAAGAGGCTACAATTTGCACGAGCTCACCAAAATTGGACAGACTGGAAAAATGTTGCCTGGTCTGATGAGTCTCGCATTCTGTTGAGACATTCAGATGGTAGAGTCAGAATTTGGCATAAACAGAATGAGAACATGGATCCATCATGCCTTGTTGCCACTGTGCAATCTTGTGGTGGGGTGTAATGGTGTGGGGGATGTTTTCTTGGCACACTTTAGGCCCCTTAGTGCCAATTGGGCATCGTTTAAATGCCATGGCCTACCTGAGCATTGTTTCTGACCATATCCATCCCTTTATGACCACCATGTACCCATCATCTGATGGCTACTTCCAGCAGGATAATGCACCATGTCACAAAGCCCGAATCATTTCAAATTGGTTTCTTGAACATGACAATGAGTTCACTGTATTAAAATGGCCCACACAGTCACCAGATCTCAACCCGATAGAGCATCTTTGGGATGTGGTGGAACGGGAGCTTCGTGCCCTGGATGTGCATCCCACAAATCTCCATCAACTGCAAGTTGCTATCCTATCAATATGGGCCAACATTTCTAAAGAATGCTTTCAGCACCTTGTTGAATCAATGCCATGTAGAATTAAGGCAGTTCTGAAGGCGAAAGGGGGTCAAACACAGTATTAGTATGGTGTTCCTAATAATCCTTTAGGTGAGTGTATGTGTGTATATATATATATGATAAACACTGACATATCACATCAAAAGATATCAGTGACATGTACACAGACCTGTTGTATACTGTATGTGATTAGGTTTTATTCATTCACACCTTCTTTAAAAGCTCCTCTGTGCCAGAAGCTACATGCGGCAAACATACCCTATGCCCAACATTGAACATGTATTGTTTCCCAATAACCTTAGTGTTAGTATTTTTGTTTCAAAAATAAAATTTCTATAACACTTAGACCAACACAGTGATTGGTGAGGACATTTTTTACCTCTGCAGTGAAAAATGCTTTTATAGGCCCCGGAGGGCAAGCGTGTTGTTTTTAATGGTTTTATTAGAACAGAGGAATGGCCGATGTCTGAGATGTGTATGCGTTCACACTCCCCGGATCAGGGTCTGCGTTTCGGCATTCCATGAGCGGATCTTAGGGTCTCCTGAGCCACAGTCTCCGATCTTGGGGCCAGATAAAGATAATGGGAATGAGGTAGCCTCCATCTCCTCAAGCCCTCTGAGACAAATTGGACCGGAGCGTTTCTGTCCCCTGCCTTTGTTTTAAATTCTCTCTGTCACACTCCCCCGAGGGGACGGAAGATAGAGGGAAAGAATGAGAGAGCGATGCAGACAAATCAATGCACTTCAGCTCATCCCGGGCTTGACTCCGGTCGTCGCTCTGGCTCAGTTTTATCCAGCTGTACACTCCTACTGTCATCTTCAGCAAAGATCTCATCCATTCTACACCATCTCTCGGCGGTAGTGCCACAAATGCATTTAAGCGCTTTATTCTCTTCCGTTTCACATGCCGTCTGCAAATCACAGCAGGCGGATTTGGGAATTAGACCATCCTGCAATTTTCATTTCTTGCTTTTCCTATTTCCTCTTTGTGGTTTTTCTGTTGTTTTCGCTTCTCTTCCCCTTCCCTATTTGTTTATCCTTATCTAAGTCAAGGCTCATTTGAATGTTTATAGACAGTGGTAGTGTACCGAGATGCTCAATGACCGGCCGTCTCTTGGAGATTCAAAGTTATTCTCATCACCAAGAAACACGGTCCATCATCTGCCTGTGATTACCGTTTCGCTTTTCTGTTTAGCATCAGAACAAAAGATATCAGCAGGCGGTGTGAAGATGCATCGGTCCTGCAGCGTTCATTTCGCAGCAGGGGAGTTAAAAAAGGACATCAGTCTTGTTCGCAGTCATGTCATCTCTACATCACATTACACAAAGATGTTTATTTGTTTCGGTGTCGATTCCCGTCTGCGACTGGTGGGTCCCAGGTGAGCGCGGGTGGGAGAATATCTTTGTATTTTGTTGTGCATCTCAGTAACTACAATAAGAGCAAGCTCAGCGGGATGCTTAATGCGGTCGATCAGGGCCGTTTGGGCTCAGGAAGCTCGACCCACTACAGATGAAAAAGGAAGTGGCTTTCAGCAGCAGCTGTAATCACACCCATCGATCCACTGGCCACGAAGGCCCGACTCTGTAACAAAGGGCAGAAGAGATTAATTTACCTTCACTTTTCTTCCACCCTTTCACAAATGCTCCTTCACGTACCCTTATTTTCTCTGCCAGTTTTATTTATTTCTACTTCTCTCACTTTAAAAACGCTCCCTTTCATTTCAAACTTTCATTGTTTCTTTATCCCTTTTCTATTCCATAAAAACGTAGAAACTAAAATAGTTCACCCAAAAATTTTAATTCTGTCATCATTAACAGACCAACTTGTCATTTCAAACCAGTATGACTTTTTTCTGCTGAACACAAAAGAAGATATTTTATTTGATATGTCTGATTGTTTGCTGATTGCTTTTTATTACCATTAAGTGTAAACTCGTTACTGTGGTGCATTATGTGACTGAAAGACTGCATTCTATGATAGTCAATATGGTTTTGGACACCACTATCCCCTGATTTAGCACTATATAGGGTAAATTATTATTTTGGACACCGCCATAGTTAAATGTGAAAGTAGGCGTCACGGACGTGATCAAACGTGAAAAGTCTTTTTGTGAAATCATTCAGTGAAGCAAAAAGTACTTGATTTTATTTACAAGATTGTTCTGTCTTTGCAGAGTGGCGACAAGGCAGAGTGGTCCGAGTCATACTACAAGACGAAGACATTACCACAAAGATCGAGGCCGACTGGAAAAGACTCAACATACTATCTCATTACTTGGTAAGTATAAATCTTGATTTTATATTTTTAATATATTACAGAAAAATGATAAATAACAGATGTAGTTTACCAGTAGGGAAACCAGGCTTGTAGATTTTCCAGGCAAAACCGCAACACTCTTAACAGCGTTAGTTTTTAAAAATATGCACAGTAGTAAATGGTCTTTTCCAGGTAATCTCATTCCTGTAATGAGGCGTTCAGTATGCAGGTCTGTCTCAGAGTCAGAGGTCAAACACACAAATGCGTCAGAGGGGCGGAAAGCAGACATAACTTTCCCTTTTTTTCTTTCTCCCATCCCTACCATTTTCCCCAACACAAAGCATCTATAAAACACTACTATAAAGGCTTTTATCTGCATATTTATTTACTTTTTAGTACAGTATAAAGGCTGTTTAATCGGATGTGCATGCCCCTGTCCCCCAATTAACTTCCGGTCTGTGTTTGACCGAGTCAGAGTCTAAATGAAAAATATTGGAGAGACAAGTTTTCTTCTCGGTTTCTTTTGATTGTTAAGGTGGAAGTTAAGGTGGGGTCACAAAATTGTGCATGCGCAGTAACGTTTGTTTATGTTGTTAAGTTAACTGTCTATAGACACTCTTCGTCTCTGTAATGGCCTTTCAGTCTTTGAAATATATTTAAAATCAGAAAGGAACGTGAGCATGATTTCTATTTAAAGCATCATCTCCAGATGTCCCAGTACAGTTAATCTGACAAATGTGGGAAGCAGGTGCATGTGGAGCTGAACATCTGACATCTGGGAAAGGTTATGCAGACAGTGCCTTTAAATAAACAGTTCACTGTAGTTTTCATTCTGGCTTCTAATAATAGATTCTGTTGAGATATATAATAAATTAATAACTTATTTAATGTTCTTTTACACGCTACTCTAGTTTAAAAATAAGAACAAATATAATTTTATGTTGTCTTTATTTTCCATTTACCCCAGTTTATCTAAATAAATGAACATTGAAATCTTATTAATCTCATTCATTACGTCGCAGCCTCACCAAACACTCTTTCGTGCCCTCTAACCCCTGTAACAGGTTACAAACAAGACATTTCCTGGTCCTTATCAACCCTGCTCTAAAGTAGTTGACGGGGACCAAAAGGTGATTGCCGGGGATTGGGAATATCTCAGTAGCGAACTGATAAAATCAGTCTGCTTACTTTTGACCAAGCAAACATGAATGCTCATTCAAACGAGAGAAGAGTCGTATCCCTAGAGAAAATATGTCCGTCTGTCTGGGTCAGGTTAGGAGAAGAGACAGGCGCTACTTCGTTATGGTGTAAATAATATCCCCTGTAAACCGGCCTTTAAATGAGTTTTTGGAGAGAGAGGTGTCTGCATGGTACTTAAATTAAATGTCACAGGGTGGCGCGTGGGTGCAGGGCTGCGAGTGGCGGGGTGGATTAGCCACTGATTGGAATCGGAGATGAGATAATGAAGACAGAAGTTAATTCATTCTTTAGTCGGGAGGGCAGGCTGTCCTTGACAAAAAAAGAGATCTATCAGAGACTGTAGGAGTTAAAGAAGCGGTGAAAGAGACCCTGGTACAATCTTCTGTTTCCTTATTTCCTTGCAACAGAGACAAGGAGATTTCTTCACAGTTTAGTGTAGTACACAATGTGAAGTAGCATTCTGCGTCGCTACACTCTGATGTTGTGTTTTCCTATAAAATGATTTGTGCTCTTCTAATGTTCTATATCTCGAGTCACCTTTGATACTCTTCTACATATGGAGGAGCTTCTCTCTAGTCAAATGCATCTGCCTCTTATTCTCTGACGCTAAATCCTTGATGTCTTCCTGGGAAGCATTACATAGGGTTGTATAAGCCTCGATATCTGACGGCTCAGGAATACAGAATCTCTCTAAAGCAGAAATTTACCCACAGAGGAAAGATAAAAGAGAAAATCCCTGCTGTTTCCTAACAAAAAAACTTTTCAGTGAAATATAGCCGTAGTCTACTTCCACGGTCATTCACCTGTCTGTTTGGCATCTTTCCTGCAGTGTATGAAATGTTCATTTGATTCTGTTGAAGTTTGGCTGGGGTTTGTGGCTTTCCTCATGGACCGATACGGTGAACAAGAAACACTTAACTGGAGTAAGAAAAGAGGTTAAGGTGTAAAGAATAATGCCTTAATGGTTTGAAAAGCCCAAATTCCCACTGATACAGTAGTCGCGTGTCCTCGTGCAGTTCTGAAACTACACCATCTAGATCTTCACCTCAATTAACCCTTAAGTGCCACAGGATTCCAGTAGCAAATTATGTAGAGTGAGAGATTTCTCATCGGGAGACGTAGTCCCTTCATGTTAATTGAATTTGGCTTGCTATGGCTTATTGTAGTTAGCGGTTGCTGAAGCATATAGTTAAATAGTCAAGACTTTCTTGAAGTCCTATTGATATAAGAGATCTCATTTCAGAATTAATTTCTCACTCATGTAGTTATACATGTAAAAGATGGTTATCACTTTTTGATTCTGAATTAAATGTTCACACTAAACCTAAATTAACCTCAACTTACAATTGTGTGGTATGTAGAGGCATGACGTGTAAAAAAAATTTCCACGTTTTTCTGTTTTTCTTTATCCGCAGGTGCCTGATAATGCCGTGGTAGCGCTTGTTCCAAAGCAGGTCACTGCATACAACTCCGTCAACAATTCCACCGTCTCCAGAACCTCCGCTAGCAAATACGGTATGTGTCTGCTCTAAAATGTTTTATGACATAATTATTTTGGATATTGATCCAATATCAACTACACTAAACCTACTATTCAAAGTATTTCACCATGGCTGAGTTTCTTCATCTTGACCAAGCCGGTAACAAAAACAGAGTTAAGAAAGTAACAAAGCAGTCTTGCCATCTTACACGGAACTAAGAGAAAAGCCATAGTTAAACATGCAGCGTTCTAGCCGCTCGCAAAATGAAACGAGAACGAAGCTCAAACTGAATTACGCTGAGACGGTCGGGCGGCGTACAAAGGTAAAAGCATGAAAATGAGTCTCTTTGCACTTGACTTGCTTCCCGACACTCGGAATCCTTCCCTGTGGTTTGGCCGCCATCACTCCCTCGTACGATTGGCTCTGAAAAAGCTCAAGATCAAAGCTTGGACCGTGCGAGCGCTCCCCCTGCACATCAAATAGACCATTAAGATCATTTCATCTCCATATACTTTCCTCCACTCTAAATGAGCCTTAAAGACAGAGAGAGAGACCGACGGTACATGCCACACATCACTTCACTCTTACAGAATCAACTTGATGACGGCAGAATTTATAGACAGGATTTATAGACATGGTTATGAAGTATTCTCTGTATTGTAGCTTCTATATTTCGAAAATGTAAGTTAATGATAACGTACAGTATATGCAGTTTAATTATTAATGATATGCACTTCAAACCTACTGTCGATCGCCCCTCTAAAACTCTCTGGATGCGTTTTAATCATCAGGTTACTCTCCCAAACTCTGCTTCTTTCCCCAAGAGAGATGGATTTCCGCTGCATCTGCCAGTGTGAACTTTTTTATCTTACCAAATCAGGCCTTCGCCAATCAATTTTTTTCCACGCCATGTAAACATTCATCGAGCTCTGTGTTTTTTTAAATGTCATGGCTGATCTCTCCCTATTGGCTGAAGCATTAATATTTCATCCGGCCTGACACCTGTTCGATTTTGTGTCCGCCAAAGCGCGCACGTCCGTACGGAAAAAGCGTGCGGTAGAGAGCGAGATAAAAAATTAAGTGGCTGCACGTTCTAAATTATTCATATTCAATTTCAAAAACTACCTGACGAAAGCCAATGTGTTTTCTACAGTGAGGTACACTCTCACCGTAGTCACGAATCAATGCTCACCATCTTTGTCTTTTCTCTCCCACAGAAAACATGATCAAATACACGGGCAGTCCGGACAGCCTACGTTCCCGAACCCCAATGATCACACCTGACCTGGAGAGTGGCGTCAAGGTGTGGCATTTGGTAAAGAACCATGAGCATGGAGACCAGAAGGAGGGAGACCGTGGCAGCAAAATGGTCTCCGAGATCTACCTGACCAGACTGTTAGCAACCAAAGTAAGCTTTGTCTGTTCTTTAACCAAACGGTATTAGAAAGACTTATTAGCGCAATTTAGGGTTTGGGGATTTAAACAAACACAACTGATGCGGTAGCTCAGTTTAAGGAAGTTAATTGTTAAAGTGCCTTCTGAAATGAGGCAATAGGCCACAAATGCCCAAAACTGCAGTCGGTCCGTTTTCTCTATTAGTTTCATGCCGAGTATCTTTCTGTGTGCTTGCGTGTGAATTTCAGATCCCTCTCTTCTTAAACAGAATCTAACTGCACAGATTACATGGCAAGGGTTTTTTCTCTATATATCAGAAGAAGTACAGAAAAATAATATAATGATATATATGTGACCATCGAGACGTTTACCTGACGCATTCAAGTGAGAGCGTCAGCAGACATACACGACAAACGCCCCGGCGATCACCTCAATCCTCTCACGTCATGATGGATTTTTCGTGTGAAATAACCAGTTCATCTCAGACACCATCTTTCTTGGTGAAAAATGATTGGTGTGTCAGCACAGTAATTGACTGTTTGGCTTTCACCCCTGCAATAAATACTTGTGATCTGCCCGGGGTGCGGATGCTTCTTGTATTCAGTCCATCAGCATCTCTAGAGGACCATTGTGCGGTACCTATTTTTGCCTCCTTCCATTAGGCCGAGCTTTATTTTATCTTGCACGTTCTCGCCTTTTCTATTTGCGATTACACTAATAGATTTTTTCCCGTCCATACGAGATCACTTGAAGTTTAATGCTCAGCCTGGCCGCGTCTGATAGCATGCTTTTAAGTGAGCCGTAATGACCAGGTACATTTCAAACAGCTGCAAATAGCCGCTTTAGTTCCCAGGCGACTAATGATGATTTCAGTCGTCACACAGGATGACACCTGTCAGAACCCTCGCAGCATCCCTGTCTTTAGTACCCCACGGCTGTCGGCGCGTTGATACAGGGTGAGAAATATGTGTTTTCATCTTCATAGGCAAAAGATAAGCTGTCAGGGATCTGGGACACAGTGGAATTATTGTCGCGATTGTCAGCTAACGGGATTTTTTTCTTCCGCTTCCTCGCCGACTCTTGCCGTCTGCTCAAACGGAATGGGATTTTATTTGCACACCTCATCCGGATGCAGAGCTAGCTGCAAGATACGGGCAATGCTTTTCATCTCTCTCTCTCTTCCATGTGTCCTATCAGTTCTTTCATTACAAGTGGATTAGATTCTGTCTTCTCTCCTTCTTAAACTCGCTGCCATTAAATCAAATTAGGGTCAATGGTGCAGGGTGGACGTTAATCCAACCGCACAAAGCGGCTTAGGCAGAAACGCTTCTGTTCCCTGATATTAAAAGTGAACCGCAAAGTAACAATTTCACTATCAAAGAGTTTGTCTCAGAAATGGTGGTTTCCTAGGTGGGATTACCAACAGGTGGCCCGCAAACACAGATAGCTGTTTATAAACACAGATAGCTGTTCGTAGGGATTTAAAACTCCTTTGAGTCTCTTTAAGAGTAAATAAGATGAGTAAAGAAATAAACACAATAATATTTTTGTGTTTTTTCAGGGTACGCTACAGAAGTTTGTGGATGACCTGTTTGAGACCATCTTCAGCACAGCGCACAGAGGAAGTGCCCTCCCCCTCGCTATCAAATACATGTTTGACTTCCTGGATGAGCAGGCCGACAAGCACAACATTCACGACCCGCACGTCAGACACACGTGGAAGAGCAACTGGTAAGAGACAGCACAACATTTCACAACATCACACACATACTTGCATTTATTAATTTTTTCCAAGTCAATCCCATAAAACCAGACACGACAGCATCACTGCCACAGTGCTCCTGCTACCATGGCCATCATCATGACAATGAGTGTAAGGGGAAATTAACATAGCTCGTTTCCAAATTAATTTCACCAAACCAATGGCGTCAGGGCGGAAAAGGGGGTTAAATAAATAACGAGCAGATAAAACCAATAGAAGAGGGGGTTGAAAGGAGTGGGTGGAGTGGAAAGGAAAGCTTAGCATTACATTTAATGAGTGGTAATCTATCATTAGCCTCTGCCAGCTTCCTATCACGCACCACCCCAAATGTGCTGATATTGATGAGAGGGCACGAGGGGGGGCGATGGGTACAGGTCCTCATATTTACTCTGTTTTATAGACCCAATCTCTCTCTCCCCCACAGCGCGTTTCAGGGCCATTTGAGAGCGTTAAGTGTTTTCGGAGAGCACGGAGGGTCACTCTTATATTTTACATTAATGGAATCGTTCACACAAAGAGCGGAAAGTTAAATAACGATTTATCATCCTGGACTTCTCGACGTGCATTAAAGTTGATGCCACTGCAGTGTCTGGGAATTTTTCTTTTAATGCATATGAGAGGGTCTTCCAAAGGACTAATGCACCTCCACTGCGTTTTTTGCTGACGGCTAATGTCTCTGACGGAGAAAGAGCTCGGTTTGAGCAAAAAATTACACCTTAATTTACACCAACTTAATCCAAGTCACTTTATTTTCCTCTATTATGAGTGTTTGTCCTGAACAGACGGATGCTGCTGATGATAAATTGAGTTTAACAGTCTAAACGGCCTAAGTCAAGTTTCAACTACTAAATAAAACAACGATCACTGCCAAAGGCAAGATCATGGGTTTGATTCCCATAGAATGCAAATATTGCTATAGCTTTAAAGTTACCTTTGCATACAAACTGCATTAAACACCTTTTTGTTTGTTTGTAGACCTGATCTACAGTGGTTCAATCCAGAAATATAAATTATGGATTTTCCAGTAATGCTACAAACCTCATCATCAAATGCATCCAAGGATTCCTCACCCATCAGATCTTTAACCGATACCAGGCAGAGATGGATTACTGATGGACAGAGCTTTTTGTGAATCATCCATCATGCCATTATCTTTCTGGTGGTCGTGCGAGGAGTGGGTGGTAGAGAATGTCAATCAGAATAGAGGCTGTCAAAGAACAGCCATAGACGATCAACACAGTTGGTTCAGCTTGCTTAGATTAACTCTCTTTAATCAGCTACTCAAAATGCAAATGACCAGAATTAATGCCATTTGTATTAGTTATTTGGTGTGTTCACACTAAGAACGACACACAATCCTGTATCACATGTTGTGGTTCTTTAAAACCAAAACTCGGACATAAGAATGCGAGGTTTGCCCAGTGAGAATTGTGATATATTTATTTGCCATCTAGTCCATCCACACATCACTCCTCTCCTAAATCTACTTATACGTCATTCCCTCTAAAGTACACCACCTCGGACACGTCCTGCTTTTTCTTTTGTACTGATAATATGATGTATTACAGAGGCCAGCTGTGGCAGGTTCGGTGTTGTCTTATCATTGATATCCTTCTGATAGACACAGATAATCCCAGACGATTCTTTCTGATTAATTCTGGAGTAATAATCCAAGGTTTGCTCCCTAAATCCTCTTGGTGCAGTTGTTATTGTTAAATCAATTCAGAGGACAATGAAGGGGGCTGGTAATACTCGCTCTAAATCTCCTTGTGATGCGTTACTCTGCGTCTACTTCACCGCAGCGTTTTATTAATTCCTTTATTTTCTTCTGCTACTTTCATCTAGTCTTTGCTTTGGTTTGGTCTGTGATAACAAAAACAAGTGTTGAAAACTAATGAGAGCTCTGCAGTCACAGAATCCTAGTCCAAACACTATCTGTGACCTGAGAGACACTTACACACACACACACCGGGCGAAAGCTGATTTCACTTTAGCACAAATGGGCCGGGGGAATAAAGTAGGCTTGTATATGTTTATTGTTTTAGACAGGTGCACGATTGCAGGCCACCCAACAAATACAAAACAAACTAATATTAGATGTATCTGTAAGGATGAGTGTGGACCAGATACACAATGGCACATTCCTACCAACAGGGTGCAAGGGCTCCACCTAAAACTATTCAACGCATTTCCACTTGAAATATTAAATAATATTAAAAACTGCTCATGAAACTATTTCCCATGCAAGAGAACGCATGTGCTAAAATGTCTTTTGTTGTTGTGCTCCACAGTCTACCTCTAAGGTTCTGGGTGAATGTGATCAAGAACCCACAGTTTGTGTTCGACATCCACAAGAGCAGCATCACGGACGCTTGTCTGTCAGTGGTGGCGCAAACTTTCATGGATTCGTGCTCGACGTCCGAGCACCGTCTGGGCAAAGATTCCCCTTCAAACAAGCTGCTGTACGCCAAGGACATTCCAAGCTATAAGAGCTGGGTGGAAAGGTGAGAAAGAATACGTGTTTTCTATCCGAGCAGATCAAGTAGAAATAAGCCGTGTTTGTGTAAGTAACAGGGTGTAAAAGAGAGTGGGTGTGTTTGGTAATTTGTTAAAACTAGACATTCCTTATGCTTGCTCATTGGGGGATGTGTTTAATAAAACATTGCTTTTTTGGCGGGACGCTGTAGTGGTTGTTTGCCACTGCTTTTGCTGGAGGCGGGTATTGTTATGGGTCTACAGGCTGGGCGGAATGAATCAATGTGATGTATAGCTTCTGGAAAAGTGAGATTCATATGCAGTGTGATGTATAGGTTTTCAGCTACTGATGTTTGATGTATATGTTGTGGGGGGCGGGAGATGGGGCTTTACATGCTTTCAATGAAACAAATGAGATTCGTTTGAACATCACACTTTATAAAGCGTACTACTTTTGTAAGTTGTGTAATGGTGTAGGTGTACAATTGCTTTTATCATAGTTATACACTGCGTGTGGGGTGGTTTTATTATGTCCTGTTGTGCTGTAGAGGCACAGGATGATAAATTGCAGGTCTATTGTTGTTTAGTGGATCTACTGGGTCTACTCAACATTGCACCAGAGCAATTAGTCACTGTTTGGAGAGAGAGACAAACTTTTCTGCTCTACCCACAATCCTCTGGGTCAGAGGCTGTCTGTTCAACAATGCCAGGAAAGGGAATCGTGGGTAAACAGCTACAGAAGAACATCATTCTGTCACAAACAATACCAGTCAGAGCTTTAAATTATTCCTTTGTTTTCTAAAGACAACAGCTCACATCAAATGCTGCAAACTTCCGTCCCACAGGAAGTGTATAATGCAACGCACTGCTATACGAGGTTGAATCGCACCGTCCAACAGTACACAAAAAGCTTATTTAGCTTTTTGTCCCTGACCCCTCTAACATGTTTGTGTGTCGTGATGTATTATAGGCTACGGAAAGAGATTTGTACCTGGCGGACGAGTGTGATGGGGAAAATTATGAGACCGTTATTACAGCCGAGATGGGAGGAAAGCTAATTTTCATGCATTAGCTAATGTGTTACGTCTTTAAAGACTGAGGTCACGCTAGGACTTCGAAGCTGAGATGATAGCTGTGATATTTCTGCGGATGTGCTCAGGTTAATGAAAGGGTAATGTTTTTCGTCTATGAGAAATTCCGGGTTACGGCTCTCACGACGCTCTCTAATTGGTTGTTTTCGGCAATATCCAGAAAGGTGACAAATTTAAACAGATTGAGACAATTCCTCTATTTGCTTTTTGTTTGATAAGACTGTTTGAGATGGGAACATCAAGAGGCGAGTTATAGATTAGAGATGTGTGCACCATGCTGAGACTCCTCATATACTGCAGGGCACATGAAGGGCTCGGAATTACACGGCACAAAAAGACGGCGAGAGAGAGCGAGTCAAGGACAGGTGTTGAAGTGCTGCCTTTGATCCTTTCATGTCTTTATAAATGCAGGGGTAGATCTTAGCGTCTCATTTACCTATTCCCATAAAACCGCAGTTTGGGCTGGGTGCGTTAGGGAGGAAGCTGAATTCACAGTTAGAGACACAGTAAACGTAATTGCCATGCCCTTGAAAATAGTGTACATGGATAGGGGAGTGTGGGGTAAGATGTGGCAGCAAATATTGAATAATATGTAATAACTATAAATAATGAAATGTGATTATGAAATCAATTTAAATGATTTTAGAACTAGTCCCGTCACATTGATTAATAAATCCAAAATAAATTTTGGTTTACACAATATATGCGAGTGTGTGTAGATTTATAAATATAAATAATACACAAACATACAGTGGGGGAAATCATTTTTTGATCCCCTGCTGATTTTTTAAGTTTGCCTGCTTACGAAGAAATGAAGAGTCTATCATTTTTATGGTAGGTTTATTTTAACTGATAGAGACAGAATACAAAAAAATGCCAGAGAAAAAATTGTATATAAAGGTTATAAATTGATTTGCATTTCAGTCAGTGAAATAAGTATTTGATCCCGATATTTCGATACTTTCAGTATATTTTACACTACACAATATCTAAGAGTTATATAGTAATAATAAACAATAATTCAAGTAATAAAACAACTTGTGGCACAGCTTACCCCACTCCCCCTATCTGTTCTGTAGCGATTTGCAAAACATGCACGATACAAGGATATAATCAGCACAGACTCGCTCTGGCAGAGGAATGGGTGACATTTAAACACAGTATTAATTAGTGCCAGGCGAGATGCCAGTCATTAGCCTGGGGAAACAGCAACCGGAGAGCGACTAGCCAAACTCAAATGAGCGTGTATAGACTGTACCTGTCATTTGAGATGATACATTTGGGAGGACGCAATTGGGTAACCTCTCTCTCTCTCTCGCCGTTATTCTTCACCAATAACCCCATGGTGCATTGCAGCACGTACCTGTCGCTCAAAGCGTTCACAGGAGCTTAGCAAAGTTGCTTTGAGACAAACACACACATGCCAGCAGTTAGTCAGTGAATGTATTCATGTGAAAGTCCAGGAGTTGGAATGGCGCAGGAATTAAAAATGTAAATGATCTGACTTACTGAAAGAGTTGACAGAGCCTGCGCAGCTGCATGTGACAGTGACTGATTGCACTTCCACCAGCATTCCACGTTCACTCACTCAAGCACCGGCTGCCCACTCAAACACAACAAAGAATGTGTCCGTGTGCATTTATATGTACGTATGCATTTTCTTTGAGACGTACTAGAGTGAGTTTAGCGTAATGCGTGTGTGAGGCGCATCAATGGATGTTCTCAACTTCCTGTTTTTTGGGGATGGGAGGCTTGCTGGAACTCTAAAATGCACTATTGTGATTTAATTACAATAAAACGTTATGATCAAGCCCTGTCACCTGTCTGTGTTCTCAACGTCCATTAAGTAACCAGTCCTGTGTGTTTGTGTTTCCACAGATATTATTCAGACATTAACAAGATGCCTGCGATTAGCGATCAGGATATGAATGCCTACCTGGCAGAGCAGTCCCGCATGCACATGAACGAGTTCAACAGCATGAGCTCCCTCAGCGAGATCTACTCTTACGTGGGCAAATACACAGAGGAGGTATGACAAAAACTTAATTTAAATCAGTAGATCGACCTGTAAAATCATCAGATTTCATATGGGTGAATCTCACAAAGGCCAGTCAATTATAATGAGAATATTTTCCCAACCAGTTCCTGTTGTAATAAATGATGAAATGTCATTCTCATTAGGGGGAATGTGCGAGCATACAGTCGCAAAGCAAAAAACCCTTTTCATCAAGATTGTGATGAAATATGACCCTGGCATGTTTTCATGAGATTCACCCATAAATCCTCATAATCATTCAAGCTGACAATGACAAAGCACACTAGATTAACAAGGTCGGTTGGTGGTGTGTGGGATTGTAATGAACTGAAATAAAATCACTTTGAAAGTACATACAGTGAGACGATCCTCAAAGATATAATGTATGATTATATGGAGATGTGTATCTGATATATTTCCCTCTGCTGGCAGATCGTGTCTGCGCTGGAGCAGGACGACGGTGCCAGGAAACAGAGACTGGCCTGTAAACTGGAGCAGGTGGTCGCCTTCATGAGCCTGGAGAGCTGAGGACCGCATTTCCCAGAGTGCACTGGGAGATCCATCAGAAACCAAGCCGTGCCTGAGTGAAGACTGTCCATCTATCTCATCTCTTCTGTTCGCAATCTTCCCACAAAACAAGCGTTTGCATCATATTAGCTCTGCTTCCTAGAAGAGTAGAGATGGGAACCGAAGGGTGGGCGGAGGAGCCAAGGACTACATAACCTATGATGCAGCGGACTGGGTGGCCATCCGGCTCTGCTGTGTAGAGGAGGGGTGGCTGCCTGCGAGTTCCCCTTTGACGTATCCACCATCCTTCTCCCTGACTGGAAAAAGACAAAAAAAAACTTTTCTGTTGCCTTCGAAATTTAGCTGATAAGCAGAAACCAAGGTGTTTGGTGTCAATTTGTTCAGATTTTTTGACTAGGGTAGAGTACGGCACTAATATAGAGTCATTGTAGTGCTTTTATTAAACAATGAAACGCAAGACGGCAAAGGTACTGCACGCATCTGAAGAATGCAGACCATACCATTTCAAAAGACACGAAACACCTCGAGAATGTGGCGTTTACAGGACACGCTAGATGATTTTTGCATTTTAGAAGCCCGGGCGGGTACTTTGATAAAGAGTCACTGCCTGCTCGTTCACGCTTTACGGAAAGTGACGTGTATTAAACCCTTTGGGGTTTAGCAGGACACAGGGACTAAGTGCTTCAATTTTTTCGTCTCTTCCAGGAGCTTACTTGCTCACATCTCCTCCATTTCACCCCCGGCCTTCATTTTGGCACACAAATTTAACCACTCTTTTCTAGATGAGTGAAAAAAAAAGCCAAGGTTCGATCCCCTTAAAAGCACACACGCACGTCTCCTTGCAGTTGCAGTGGACCTACGCTGTTCTGCAAGTTGGCAAGATCTTTATAAGCACACGTTCAATAGCTTTCTCACTTCGTTCATCCAGCAGAAGACTTTAATTAGAAATTAGCCAACTCTGAATTAGTTGTTAAAGGGGGATTGAAGATGGATCCGTGACGGGATGAGTTGCTAAAAGTGCACACATGCAACCTGGCACTATTTACTGCTGCAGGGTCCCCCGATAATGAACTTTCCAGAAACTCACGTATGAACAAAGTTGGTCAGCGAAACGGCAAAGGAGCCCAATTTAAAAGAATTGCACGCATACACACACACACACACACACAACAACATCAGTGCAAAGATTCTCTCAGAGAATAAATTACTCCCGAGAAAACAAACACAAGGCAAAGTGGTTTTGTTTTATAACCTGCAGAATAAATCTAATGCTCCGTATCTGCAGTCCGATATTTGTTTCTCCTCATTACGCCGCACAGGGCACAAAGCTCATAGTTACTCATGTACGTCCGAGTTTGGTTATTGCACAATTGGAAGAATCGAAAAGGAATCCCTGAGCTAAAGTTTAAGGGCTTGTCGTGGTATGAAAGTGTATTGGCAGCACTGTATCTTACATAGGCACACGACTCCAAACAAAGAGTCGGAGCAGCAAGGACTTACAAGTATTTGACTTTAACGTCAAAAGAGAAGGGAAAGAGTCGAGCTGCCCTCTTTTCCATCGTCCTCTGACCTATGAGCTTTCTTTACCCTTGACAGCGTATCCCAATGTGTTGATGTGAATGTGTGGAGCTCAGCCCGGGTCCACCTTGGGTTCTTTATTGGCTTTTTCAGCGCATGTATTTCAACTTTGAAAAAATGAAAAAAAACGAAAACCGAAAAAATAAGCCTTGCAATTGATGATGTGGACGTGTTCTTTTCTTTCTTTTGCTTGGAAGAACGAGATAGAAGAAATGACTGTCATCTTCAAAATTGCAAACCTTCGTTAAGGTGGAACCTTTATCCTGCCCTCGCATTCTACTGCCATAACCATGTTTTGTGAATGTGTTAGATGCTAATAAGACTAAGGTGATACCTTACGCAGATATAGTATATACCCTTGCATGCTGACCTATTTGGATGATATGACATGAACTGCCTTGCTAGCAATTTATCTAATACTACTAGGAATTTCTAAACAGAACCAAACTCTTGTTAGGCTCTCATTAGACTCCTTTGCTTCTGAGAAAAATCCTATTTCTGTCCGGCGGATTGCCTTTCTCAAAGGCTGTCCAGCCAAAATTTCTCAACAAATGTGCAGCCGGACCACTGCATCATTAATGTCCACACACCTGTCAGATCCAGATGCTAAATTGCTGGAGGTTCACAACAAACATTACATTACATTTACCGATTTAGACACGCACAATATTTTTTATTATTTATTGTTGTCTTTGAAGGCAATCGTCTCCTTCGAGCAGTTCAATAGTGTTCATTTGTACCCCTCCATATCTGTTCATAACGCATTACATTTCTGCATTGTAAGCCTGTAACTGTTATATGTTTGAATCGTTTTGAGGCAACCTAATGTTTTCAGGACCGATCAAATAGCTTTCCACCAAATTATTTGTTTATATTATTTAGAATATTGTGTGTGTCCCTTTTGCCTGTGTTTTTTTCAGCGTAGCTTAGTAACAGAAGACTGTTATATGGGGAATTTCAGGAACGTGACTTCCCTACCGATGCTTTTAATAAGATTCTAATTTTAAAAAATTGTCGCTATTTTTATGTATTATTCTTTCAAACCAAACCTGTATTTAAAAGTCAATACGCAAAATCTTGCAAATAAGAAGGAATACATTTTCAAAGTGAACAGAGGTCTCAAATGAGCTGATGGTAATCTAATTGAGAACCCTGTATGAAAAATCTCATTTGATGTTCCTGGACTTCCCCACGACAAACAAAAAAAAATCTGTTACATCATACGTGCCATTTCTCATGTATGTCCGCAGCAGGTGTCATGTGACAGGACCACCCCCCTCCTTTATGTCAAAATAACCTGATAAAGCTTCCACCTTAAACATTTTGTTAGAACTGAAAAGTCCTTATAGCTCAGTGTTACAGCAGGTGTTACAGACCTGTTAGAAAATACTTTTTAATATTTCCTGATTCGATGCAAGAAAACGAGTTACCCTGATGGGAGGAGAGAAAGAGAGAGCGAGAGAGAGAGAGAGAGCGAGCAAGCGAGCGAGAGAGACCAGCGGAAAGGCAAGCTTCTCTAACTTTGTTATAATTAATTGTATACCTGTGTATGTAAATATAATGCATTCCTATTTTGCAGTCAAGAACAAAATACTATTTGTAATATAGAATAAACTTTATTATGAAAAATATGTATTTTGTCTTTTATTTTTATGTCCCTCCCTTACTTGGAATTTACAGAGTGCTGTTACCATGGAAACAAAAGCTTGGTGACCACCCTCTTATAAATGATGTGATTTTTTGCTATATATTCTAATATAATGAGTTAACGGAACAGTTCACCTTCAAAATCTAAATTCTGTCATTTATTCATCCTGTTGTCATTTTAAACCTCTGTGATTTTTGCAAAACACACAAAATATTTTGAAAAATGTTGATCCCAAAAACTGTTGGTTGTATGGACTATTGTATGGACACAAAAACAACGTTTTTCTTTCACCAACATTTTTCACCAAGTTAAAAACGGGTTTGAATTTTAAATTATACAGTAAGGTGCTGTTGAACTGAGGCAATGCTTTAAAAGACTGCGGTGCATCATAACATGTGTTAAAATGATAGTATATGATACTTTCACTTGTGAAAAACAAAAGAAGATATTTAGAAAAGTGTCTACGTGGTTTTGTGTCCATACAAGGGAAGTTAATGGAGCCATTTTGTTTGGTTTCCAGTGTTCCTACAAATATCTTCTTTTGTGGTCTGTGGAAGAAAATAATACAGGGTTGAAACGATTAGGAGGAAAAATGTATATAATAATTTAGATTTTTGGATGAACTATCGCCTTCGAGTAAACAGTGCAATAATATTACAATTTATCTCTGAGCAGTATGGATTCGTTACTACATTACAGAGTTCTATGAAAACATACTTAATATATTTTGAAAACTGAAGAGTTGAAGAAACTTTTGGAGCAGCAGTGGAGAGGTGAGACCTCCATATCTTTGTGATCTGATTAGAAGAGACAGAATATGGATCTACTGATCGATCTGTTAGCTCAAACTTCGTGTACGCCCTCAAACAGACCTTTGAGATTTTTTCCTGTAGAGGAAGACTCGAGCATTTTTACAACCGTCACCATACAGAAAACAAAGTCTCAAGACTTTAACCTTCTTCTCCAGCCCCAATGCCAGAGGGCTCAATTGCCACGTTTATTACATTTCATCTCATCGCATTGTATCGCTTCTGTCAGTTAATGAGAAAGCGTTACCCTGCAGAACTGCGCCTGTACTTCCCTCTGACCTTTCGTCGTTTCTCTCTTGGCTCTCCCAGAGGAAGGTCAGAGCTAGATGATTTTAAAACCTCTTTACAAAAATGTCACCCACCAACAGGTGCTAAAAGCATCTACCCTTGTTAAATTATGTCTTGCCTTTTAGCTTTAAGCACAAGGTCGTCCGACCGGCCACTGTTTACTGCATAGTGGTCTGACAGTCCTTGAGAAAATCTTCATTATACTTTTATAAAACAGACAGTGTCAGAGAAGTCATTTAGAGGATTATTCTTTTACGATATAAGCTTGTTGACTGCAACGACATCTCTAGTTTTTACACGTTGACATATTCAATAAGCTTATTTCTCCGTGAATTCTGTCTAGCCGAGGACGCAGCGCAAGCCGGCTAATATAAATGGTGGGTGAATGACGGCAGACTAATTCCTGCGATGGACTAAAATGGCTATTGACAGCTGCGGGGGAGCAGATGGAAGCAATTAGCATTATTAGTTGGTTGTGCTTTGTCCTATCCATCTTGGTAAACATCTGCGAAAACACAACAGATTCTGAAAGCGCTCCAATCAAGCACACAGACAAAACCAAACAGTGATTTCAAATCGACTGAGCTGACACGGCAGCTTTATCATTCACAACCCACACAAAAATCTACCTGTAGCAAGCAACAGCAGCAGCATGACTTGTACACTTTGGTTTTGCTGTATTTTTGTACCCTTCATAGAGCAGCACTGCCCTCCACTGCCCTTACAACTTTCTTTCTGCCAACATACAAACCTACCGTCTTACATGCATTACACAAATCCCCTGCAGTACCACACCCACTAAGCTATTGATCGGTTCCTTCTCTGTACCAAAATGTAAAATGAATTCACACATATTGGCGGTTTTGGAATCAATTACTAGCATGGGTTTATTTGTTAAAATGGATTCCATTGACTGTGCAGCGATGTATAATTTTCTAATAAATGTAGGACACGCTGGCAAATGCGTGTTTCTTATGAAGGAAAATTGATTGCCGGGCACAGGCCATGTTCAATTTCACATTTCGTTGTTGTGTTTGAACGTCTCAGACAAAATTGCCTATTTAACAATCATATTTGTGGTGTGGTGAGATCCGACTAAGTCATTCTCAGACTAATATTAAGACTTAAGGTTGATAACCGAGGAGCTGTATGCAATTCTATACAAAGGCACAGAATATGAGAAGAGTTTTCTGATTGGTCTTCAGGAAAAAACAATGATAAAAGGCATTAATTAAGACATTATTTCCAAATCTGAGATATGGGAACTATGCTGTGTTTGAGACAACTCCAACTCATTGTTTTTAAGTAACATGTAAAGATATAATCTAACTTAGTCATACATACCACAGTATACACAGAACAGAAACATCTGTTGATGTTGACATTTTATTCTGTCTTAATGTGATATACTGTCATGCTGCCCATGCCCTAACTTGTGATGTGGATGTGATGCTAATCTATTCTATTACAATTTCCCGTTACATTTTTGGGTGAACTGTTCCTTTAAGCATACTGTAAAATAACTCCTTGCTTTTGTGCCTTCCACAAAAACAGCCTACGCCACATGGATGCATGACCCGACTGTGTACACGCGCTGAGCCGAGACCAGTTTCCATCTACCTGTGGTGTGCTCTGTGTATCTTAAAATCGTTTGCTCATCCATATTCATGTGTTTGTGATGCACACATGTGGGCAGTGGTGACTGAGGTTACACTCATTTGCATGTAAAGTGCTTTGGGTGTCTACAAAAGCTCTATACAGATGCTATGACTCATACAGTACATTCAAAATTTTCGGCGTTTAATCAATACATCACACAATGCGGAAAGTTTAAAAACTCAAGAGCATGTTTCTGATAAATTAAACTTGTGAGACGGCACAGCCTACAGCACATAAACATCTACAGATGAGGAATTTACTCACATACTATATATGACACGGGTATCCGGCGAGAGGCATGCGGCGTTGTCGTACCTCCGCTAACCAAAATAAAATATGCTAGCGTCTTCTTACCCCCCCCAACCCCGCACTCTCGACGCTGTTCATATTTCATTTGTGCTGTAAAGTTTTCCTTCCACCCACTGGGTGGAAGATTAAAATGCAGAGATGGTAGACACATTGCCGCTGTGAAGCAGATAGGTGTATCAGAGAAACTTTCCGACGCTGAATTTTGTGAGATCTCATTTCAATTTTTCTCCCCATATGGAGGGGTCATCATTCAGAGAGACTCTGTAGTGGGATCCAGCAAGAAAACCATTCAACAGCAGTGCCCTTCATGCAAACTGCACCCTCATCACGGCTCGCCATTTTAAAAGCACGTGCTTATCACAGAGTTATCTGTTCTATTTATAGAACTTCTGCAGAACACAAAAGATATAAAAAATAATGATGGTATAGAGACAAAACTAATGCAAGTCAATTGGTAACCGTTCTCTAAAATATCTTCTTTTGTGCTCTGCGGAAGAAAGAAAGTCATGTGTATGTTCTAAACCCATATGCTTTCATCTTAGACATTTTTCAGACTTGAAAACAGAAAAAAGCTGTAGAATAGACATCATTTCTGTTTCATCTATCGAGTTGGGGGAAATAATCAGTATATTTTATTCGATCATTACACAGATTTTCACAATACTAGTTAGGCATTCGATAGGCAAATATTTGTACAATGACCTATAAATTCCATAATTGACCATTGTCCCTGACAACCGATCATCTTCTGCGCTAATTTACGATCCCTCATATCACTCGGGCATCTCTTTCATCCACCATAATGCATTAATGTAACATGATGTGACACCAAATAAATAGATGGACCTTTAATTATTTTTAAGTAGCCGTGTAATAAGCAGGATAATGTAGAGACGGTCATTATAGAAAAAATAATCACCAGGGTCCAGATTGACCTGTCAAGAGTTTATATAGCCATAATAACCACCTGACCTGCTATTCCATGAATGGAGAAAATCAGCATATTGTGCACCTTGACATATCATTATATGTCACTGTCAGTATGGTGTATGCTTCAGATCATTGCTAAAAATATATTCAATACACGCTGACATTCCCTCGAACAATATATACGCAATATGTACCCATGATGTATATGTGAGACCATTCCCTTAAAACAAGAACTATCAAGACGGGCATTTGTGAATGAAGATGTTTGATGTTAATGGTATCCCTCTGAAAATCTCATTAGTTCAAAGCAGGCAAACACAGAAAAGCCTTTTTCCTCAGCCTGACATTACGAATCATGAGAGCAATTTGCCGATAATGTTTGTCCATTGATACATAATATGTTTTAGAACACGAACGCCTGGCAAGATAAAAATGTTCATTTATCTTCATGAGTGGATGAATGTCAAAATGAAAATCGCGAATCTCTGACTATTAGCTTTCCGCTAATGTTTGATCTGACATTTACTATCAAGTTAAAAGTTTGACAGTGTGCCTCCTATTGGCTTCAAAACACATCAATCAACCGTGTCAGAGAAGCCCAAGACCTTACAGTTGTCATTGAATAATACGTTAAATGATTAATAGCTGAACAAAACCAATCGATTTTCGTGGGAAAATAGGGTGTGGTAGTAGGGAAAAAATATTTTTTTCTCTCACGGTAAGCTGGATGGATAGAGATATAAAAGACGGGAAAAAAATACCACAGCTTCAATTGTAACAAAGCTTGAGGACAAACGTAGTCATTCAACAAGTCAATGATGAGAAAAATGATGTTGAAAATGTCCCCAGGGTAAAATATTAATTCTTCAATAGAGCATTCATTCAGCCATTAAAAAGACGCTTTTCTTGTAGCTGTCTATGCGAAAACCATTCCAGATGTCCAAACCTTTAACTGCCATCCATCAGGATATACATGCAGCATGGCACTCTGCCCAGACGGGTCCAATTATTGACAGGCTTAAAAATCACTAATTCAAAATGACCCTTTCTACTTCCATATCCGCAGTGATATTTTTGGCTAGACATATGGATGACAAGGGCACTGCAGCTGTTTTTAAAATTAGATCCATATGTTTACTCATCATTAAAAAGCGTTCAGCCTTTAGGCTGTAAAATCATTGAAAATATTAGAAATAAGTGATGGGTGGAAAAGCACAAGATTGGTGGATCAAACATTACTCCTTGCTGTTCTTTAAAATAAGCAGTAAAGAAAAAACCCTACATTGAAAATATACTCTGTAGGTTTAATTTGAAACTAGGTTGGGCCCAGTCCACTGTCAGAAAAAAAAGAGGTTGCTGGGGTGGTACCCAAAGGTTATTTTTGTACCTTCATCAAAATGTTGTACATTCTTGGGTCTAAGGACCTAGTGTGTACCTTTAAAGGAAGGGAAATGATTTGTAATATTTAACTGGTGCACAACTGGTCCTCAGGTTACAATATTGTACCCAAAAAAAGGTAAAAAATTAGCCTTCAAGGGTACCACCCCAGTGACAGAAAAGGTACAAATTATTTTAAACCTTTTTTCTGACAGAGGTTTATGGGTGTGTAAAGGATAAAAAGTAAAGTAAACAGTACTGAAATAAAACACTAAAATGCTGTATTGGTGCAGTTAAGATCTTAATGTACAATGTGAGCCTTTGGAACCAGGAATGTTGTCTGAACTCTGTAACTTGAGTTGGGGTTTTAAGGAGTGGAACATGCAGATCTTAACATATCTGTTACTGTTACTTAAAAGAAAACCGTCAAGTTATTATGACATTTAATCACAGTACCAGGGAAAAAGTAAGAAATGAAAGAGCTTGTCAAACTATAAGCACATCAGCCTTTGTTGGACAACAGGATGCTGCACTCAGAGAAAACACAGGTGTTATCTCAGAGCAAATAAACCCCAGTCTGATATGTTTTGTTATCGCATTTCCCACAATCCTTTGGGCAGATGAGGGAATGTTGGGAGACAGAACAGAATAAAGGAGTCCAGATGCCAGAGGAGGTGAGATAATTGTTTATAGTATTCAACACTACATGTATTCTGAGAAAACAAACCAAATGAAAATACTGACCGATCCAAGATAAGGCTGATGAAATGGACAATTCCAATTCTATATTTTATCAGACACCCACTAAAGTTCAGGCTGAATATGACTGTGTGTGTTCACAAGAGTGAGTTATGGCCTATGCTGTATATTCAAGGCGCTTCCATCTGCCGCCTGGCAGGTCATGAGTCAAGAACCCATATGGTTGTTTCTAGGGTTTTGGAGCAGAAGGTGGAAGAGGGAAAAGTCTGTGCCACCCAAGGCCTTGGACCAGAGAGATGGCTGTCGACGTTCACATGACAGGCTGTGACCCCTGGGTGATTGACAGTTAACTTTTAGATGAAGCAGAGGTCATTGTCTGCAAAGAACATCATCCAAAACTACACTTAAAACAACAAAACTTTCATAAACCCCAGTATTTGTAATATTTGTATTGGAAACACATCATCAACATCTAAGACCTAAGCTTATCCTTTACAAACAGAAGCTTGACTCGACCGTTGCACCCTCAGCCTTCATTTAACAGCATCCGTAAAGTCTTTCCACTATTCTGCGCTGGAAAACGGGAGCAGGACTTTAAAAACCTGAATGCTAAAGTGTTCTTCAGAACACCTGCACGGTTGAATGGGCTTCAGATGGCAATTAGGAAATGGCCTGTGAAATGACTTGATAACAGCAGACTCCTGAGATGCTGGAGTCCAATTCGTTTAAAGCCAAGTGTTTGCCGCTGCATTCTGGGGCTTTGGGGGCTCGCTGATAGTACATTTAAATTAGGCCTTGACAACGGCAGTCTGAAGTCAACCAAGAAAAACATCATTCAGCGGATGGAGAAAGTGACAGAACCTCTAAAGCCCTCTAATAATACGGCGACATCTGAGCGAACACGGGATAAACTCTCCCCTCAAAGTCTGTCATTCACAAGCACGTGTGAAGAAAGAAATACACATCTTTCCCTAAAAAATAAAGAATAACAGATTTATTTTAATATGAAGCATTCAGATTTT
The DNA here is from genome assembly GCF_947034865.1 of Barbatula barbatula. Classification (NCBI taxonomy): domain Eukaryota; kingdom Metazoa; phylum Chordata; class Actinopteri; order Cypriniformes; family Nemacheilidae; genus Barbatula; species Barbatula barbatula. The sequence continues at coordinate 6,532,416 of NC_136768.1, read as the reverse complement.
GGTCTGTTGAGTCACTGCATGGTTTCTTGGTTTGGGTCTCAACTATGATTAAAATTAATTTTTGTGCCATCACAATGTATGCAAATAGGAAACATTTTAACAACGACAGGTTTAAAAGGAACAGTGAGTGAAATTTCTTATATTTAGATGTTTGGTTTCAGGGTCTCTTTTCTAAGACGAAATGTGCGGTTTGTAACAAATACGGAAATATCTGCTGTCACAAGAGACAAAGATACTTTCATGGCCGGTGCAAAGTATGGTAATTTACCTGTCATTTGCAGGTATGGTAAAAGGTTGGGGTTTTTTACCACACTTGTGGATGCTCCGTGATGTGTTAGTGAATATTTTCTAAGTTTTGCTATTATTATTATTATTTTGTTCCAAAACAACATTGATTCTCGCATCAAGCTTTGTTACTCTTACTAACGCTCACCACTTTACAGCATCTCGATTTGCATTGATATCAAAACAAAGACCGAATGGACACAGATAAGCTAGATGGTTTCCCAACACGGCATATTCTGAGACCCATCACATAATTGCATTGCGGTGTGACAAAAGACCTAGTAACCGGAGATATTTACATTATGACCATTGAGATCAGTGTCGAACAAGCTCGCTGTCCTCATCAGAAGGACAGACAGTGACATCACATGGCACTAAATTAATTAGTGAGCACACCGAAGATCGACTGATAAACAGAAGACAGGATAGTAAATAGTAAACACACTTTCTTTGCTCTATTTTGACATTTATTGCATGTTGGGTGCTTTGTCATCTGACCGCCATTCTATGCCCTTTAAAACTGCAAGGAAATGGTTAATTTGTAAATATCATCCAAACATTATTGCACGTGATATCGCAGCCGGTTATCAAAGAGGACTATGTATGTAGTGATCAAGTGTAATCACTGGCCAGTTAAAAGCCCATCTTTTGTTCTAGTGGTATAATTGGTGGAGGGCTGCTTACGTGATTAAGTGGCAAGTCTGAACTGAAACAGTGTTCAATTCGCACTTGGCATTTCATTAAAATCTGAAAGCGCTTTATCTAATGAAAAGTAAACGTGTTGTTGCGGCGGTTACATTAACATCGTTCATTTTAAAGGGATTGTATTTTCATCTGATGTTGTTTGACAAAAATTACACCGTTCCACAAACCCACAGCTAATCATGTTTTGCTTTTATTTACAATGGTATCAATGGGCTGCTGAACTTAACATCATCAGGGACATGAAACACATTGCATCTCTTAAATATTAGATTTCTTTAGTGATTCAGGAAAATTCTACAAGAATCACTACATTAAACTGACATGAACTCTTTCGTACACAACATCTGTATATTTAAGTGTATATTTTCTGGTTTGGAAAAATGTGTGATTTTGTTTTATTCATTGCTGACTATATTAATTTCTTATTTATATGATTATAAACCTGAAATATCTTATTCTTACATCTCTGGGAATTATCTTTTAATAAACCCTTTATCTATGTACGACCATTCAAGAATAGTGAACGCTAACTAGGTTAATGACCCAAAACCAGCCTTACTAATACGACTTGGTCCGGAGCAATTATGTTTCTAAACTGCCATTATGACATTTTTTCCAGCAAACACTAAATGAACATAAGTACTGAAAACAAATAAACATTCCTGTATTTACGATCAAAACAAAAATTAATGCAACAATATTAAAGAATTTTGTTTCCATCTGTGTTTCAGCCATTTTGGAAGGACCATTGGCACAGAGCATTGTCATGTTGTCAACAATTGCTATAAAATTAGAAACGCACAATTCTCTGGAATATCATTCGATGTTTTAGCATAAGGATTTGTGTTCACTGAATTGACTGATCATATATGTTTATTGGAAGAAGGTATCCCAACATTTGTCCGTACAGTTTATGTTGAAGTGCAAGACTTTAGAAAAAGGAAACCTATGTGTTTCAATTTTCTAGTGTCAATTCAGATACAGTATATTAGAAGAAATCGAAAGAATGCATGCATAGTGGGTGTAGACAAAGGTAAAATGTTACTCCTAAATGACTCTTAAACAATTTCAATAAAACAAATCTATCATACAGATATAACACACGTAAACGAACGCAGCACATTTCTCAACACTGTTTACATACAAACAGGGGAAATACATTTTTCTTTTTTCAATGAGGCAATCTTTCTCGAGATCCTGCATTCATGCGAGGGCCATTGTAATATCCTGTTTTATGGTGAATGAGTATCTGAGCTCAATCCAAATTGTTCGCTTCATATTCCTGTTTCACATCACACAGCTCTCACAGTAAAACAAATGTAAGATCAGGCAATCAATAACGCCTCGCATCAAACAACAGACTACAAGGCTTGAAAAGATATCTATGGTGTGACAATGCCAACCGCCTGAAAGATCATGAAAATGAAGCTTTTTTTTTGCTTTTACACAAAAAAATGGACAATCTGCTTTTCAGTGGGCATAGAAAGAGAGATTGTAGAAAAGTTTGATCCTGATGCTTCTTTTTCGATAAACTTCGAGATTAATCATAATCGCCTAAAGGCCTTAACCACATGTAACATCGCAAAAAAAAGAAAGAAAACGGAGACATAGAATTAAAAAAGTGAGCCAGTGAGAAGAATACTCTCTGGTGCATTGATGGGAGGAAACCGATTGCTTTTTCCTACTCCGGCCTCACTTTCATACAGACGGAGATGGAACATTGTAGGCAGTGACATCAGGACCAATCAGCTAATTACCAATGGAAGGGATGACAAGCGAGAAGCATATGAAGATAAAGGTGTGAGGGAGTGGACGTGGGTTCTAATCTAATGTTGTCAGAGGGTGGTGATATTTTCAAGAGATGAAGGATGAGCAGGTCGTTGAACTAATGCACTGAACTTTAGCGACCACCCTTCACATCACTTCACGCTACGGGTTCAGTCTGGCCTTGATACTCTAGAAAGCGCCGTCTGTATAATAATCCTGTCCAAACCAATAAACATCTCCTGGAAGCAGATTAGTCGATGATAAACAAATAGTGGTGACAGTAAATTGAAGAAAAGCAACAGGGCTGCTGCCGATGAACAGCATGAGAATTATGTTCCTGTAGACACGGTCGATAATTGTCACAGTGCAACTTAAAGCGGTGAGAAATTCAACATGAAATCCAAATTTACTTTTTCAAGTCAGCACTTACATATCGCTGTTGTCCTTCTGAAACCTCAAATGTTGTTATTGTTTGCCATACATCATTATTATTAGTCATCCTTTATGTTTGTCACTCGGTTTTGTAGTATTACAAAGAGCTTGTCAACACAGTACTTAATCAAATTAAAAGTACATTGTTTTTTTTCAGTTACTGAAAATCTGTGAATTTGGACATCCAAGGTTTCAGAAGGACATCTACGATTGTTTAAAATCGCTTCTAAAAACTAAACTATTTCTTGTTGCATAAAGACACAAGCAGGCAAAATGTTTAACATTTAGTGTGCTTTGTTTATAAATATTCTTGTGTTTTACAAATACATTTACAAATCATGCCTTTGTTTATAAATAAATGTGACTTGCTGACTATTTACGATTCACATTGCTGTCTTTTCTGCACAGTATACAGAAAAAGTTTCTTTGGAATCTTTCATACAAATGTAATACTGGCTCCGCCTCTGAAACATCAGCATCTTATTTTTAGCCCCTCCCATCAACTTCCTGGCTTCATTCTGGAATAAAACATCGACTTCAATTTTTATTGGTATTATTTCAGAATCCGACTAAAAAGACTAAGAGAACATTTGTATCAGTCCTCTACATTACTCAAGGAAAGATTTAGACCTTGTCTCCGTTGTTTCTCATCTGCAGTTACAGCTATTATACCCTTATCAGAACAAATGCAGAGATAAGTCTAGGTAATTAGCTAGAAGACCAAAATCTGATCTGGTGGAGGAAGTCTTTGGTAGATTTAACGTTCATTCATGTCAGCCGGCAACAGTGATAACTACAGCTGCTGGCCTGTTATTGTTTTATCTCTCCACCACATTTACTGTGATAAAGAGAGAGAGAAAGAGAGTTGGTGATATACCAAGACAGCAGCTATAGGTTAAATGCTGCTGATATGCTAAGATACTCTCGTCTTGCTCTATCAGCATTTCTCGAGGCCGTCTCTCCACTCTTAACCTCTAGGCCTTTGACAGGAAATCCTTGTTCCCCAAATAGCTCCTGATGGACAAGCAGGGAAACTAGTGTCCGGCACTTAAGGGTCTAATGACGGGGCAGATAAGAAACCGCTCCGGGGCCATGCTGTCATTACCTGCCCAGGCATCTGGATTGATGGAACAAAGCCGAAATCTCATATTGTCAAGATGGCGAGCCTCTCTCTCTCCCCATTAACAGCTCATTTCCCTTCGGACCCAAATTGAGTTTTGTCGTTTAATATTCAGAGACTTCTGTACCCTCCGCTTGTTGTCGTCTGACATTATTCATCATTTAAGTGCCGAATATTAGATTGTGTTGCTCATCTCCACTTTCTAAGCAGTCGATGAGGGAAGAAGATAAATCTCATGAGGATGTTGCAGACCTCTGGCGATTTATTACAGACAAAACAAGCGAGTGAGTGGGAGAAAGTTCGAATGAACTTCTGTGTTTAGACTTCGGTTTTAGAGAGACTAATTTGGTTGCGTAAATTCCCAGAGGTACCTAAAGGGGGAACTATAAGAAGAATGACACAAGAAGCCACAGAGCAAATAAAAGCGAAATCTAGTTTTAGAACTCTGGGAAAATTGCACGCACATACTGATCTTCCCCCTAAATCAGACTGGGCATGCTGTGTAAGGCACCTTAAATCAGACGTGTTTTTGATAAATGACTGGCCGTCTAAATCCCACAATGCAATGCGGAGGTAAACCATTTTCAAGAAGACACCAAGTACGCAACACCTCTGCTGTGCTTATTACGGTTGTTTAGTGCACTTGAGTGGACCAGATGACAGAGGAGCACTGAATCTATCAACCTGACAAACACCTTGTGAAGACTGTGCAGACTTACAGATCTAACTGGACTTCGAAAATGAGACGACAAACTCACATTTGAGACATAATAAAAGTCTCAAGAACCCAAAGTACTCTTCAAGTTGAATTATATAAACAATGCATAAAACTACAAAAATACAGGTGCATGAGAAAAGCTGCCTTATTCTAAATATCTGCTAGCGTTACTTTACAAAGATGAGTGATGTACACTCTATTTGATCTCATATTTCATCATATTTGCTTTTTTTTATTCCTGTACTGTCAATTATCTCGCCTCGTCTGCAAAAACCCGCCCGATACAACTCCCGTAAGCATTCTTCATACCGAGACAGCAAGTACGAGTGCCAAAGTATATTGATGATCCTATAAAGGAGGCTATGAAGTTCAGCGTGAAATTTAATGCAAACAAAACAGCAACAGGTGTTAACAATATGGTGCCTGTACGAACAAATTATCTCAGAGTAATTGAAAGTCTAAATCTCCTTACATCTCTATCTCTCTTTCTCAATTAGGTGAATTTTAGAGATTCTATTACAGCGCAGGTATAATCTGGAGGAGTGGAAGTGGGAGGGAGTTATATGAGACCGGTGAATCTGTTTGTGATTAGTGGGTTATTAACAACATCTCCAGCCATCATTCTCTCAAACAAAAGCAAACAACAGCCCCGTGGAACTTGTTGGTAGCATCTTCATCTCAGGTGCTTAATAGCTGCAGGTAATCCAGCAACAGCAGTACTGCCTTAACAAATTCAAGCTTCAAACAATTACCTGTGACTGTGTAAATCTTTAATACAGCACTGCATGATATACACTGCAGAAAAAAACAGCCCAAACAAGTTTAAAAGTTTGTGAGATCCCCTGATTTCTGCCGTAACTGTTGCAAGATTATTGTAACAAATCCCGCTCAATGGCCTGTTAAACTAGCCCAAACAACTCAAAATATGACCTTCTTATACCTAAAAAGACATATTTTGACATATTCAGTGTTATGCATTAGACATCAGTCAATAAAAACAGTGTATAGTAGTAATTACTGACATCGTAAAGACTGCTTCAGATACACGCGCCAACCTATAGTTAACTTCGGGTCTGTGTTTGGTTATAATAACAATATAACCCATTTTATATTTAATTTATATCAATATTAATTTATATTCCTTTTTTGTTTATTATTTGTATTCAATTCAATAAAGAAAATTAAAACAGCTATTGATTCTTTGCAGAGGTCTACCAAAAGTAACAGTAAGTTTGGGTCACGTATACAATTAATAATACAGTACAATTAATAAAAAAGAATATATATCAATTAATATTCATATAAATATTATTGACATACCTATTTATTTTGTTAAATTTTATATTTGAATAAACAGACCGAAAGTTAGGTTAGGTCAACATAATTTATGAATACATCAAATCATCAACTCGCAGAATAAATAATCAGTTTTAAAACTGGAAAACTTCAGAGCTTATAATAATAAAAACAATATTGGGGTGAATAGTGACATGTACCTGTGTTACCAATTCTAATCAATCAAACCACTTGATAGGTAACCCACAATAAAAAAAGATTGCCCCTAATAATGTAAGATCCAGTTCAATCCGGCCTTCAAATGCAAAAGATTTTGACACCTCAGGTCTATAATCAGACTGTGTTTGTAATCAATGGTTAGGGGGATTTCAAAGGATTATCACATCTGCCCCCTCCCAGTACTGACTGTGACTACATTGTTGACGTAATGTGATGAAAAATGTTCTGCACGTGATTATACAGAATCAGTTTGCAACACAATGGCTATGAGCGGGTAGGGACAATATGCCCACGCAAATGAAAATATGCTGAATTTTAACGAATCATTAGAGGCACTCAGCAGAGCTTGTGCACGGCAGAAGGGAGAAGACAAACATTATTCAGACTTTTTGATTGTAATTACATGCTACCACAGAAGGAAAGCAGACACACGCATTTGTGTGATTTAGACATGATCGTGGCATGGCTCGTGTCTCTTCCATTATCTGTTGGTGTGCAAATGAGGTGATTAAATAATAAACCGTAGATTTGAAATTGTAAATGTAATCGCTCTTTGGCTTTGACAGAACAGAGTAGACACATGACTGCAGATTACATCGCTGTGGTAACCTGTTCTGTGGGCTCTCATAGGCTCCTTTTCAAGCAATGTGATATTAGGAAATGTGTCTGGATGGAGGGCACTGATGCATTGTGATGCAGAGAATGACATCACATTTAGAAACTCAGTTTCCGTTTTTGCAAAAGACCATGTCAAAAAGTCATTCTCAATTCTTTACCTTTAATTCAAGCCTATTTAAAAACGTTCTGTGACTTAAGGCCTTAGCCAAGAGTCCTAAAATGCATTCGGTCCTCATCACTTAATTTCCAAGAGTCTCCCTGATAATTTATGATAATCAAGCAAATGAACACACAGGCACAGTGTGTTCCAAAATCTATTTCTGCACTGACCTGGCTCATCCATCGCCACTATATATATATCTGAGCTACACGCAGTCCGCAAACACAGTTAAAGAACAACCACAGATGGCATCTAAATCTTGTGCATCAGACTGATAGGAGAATTCATGGCACAGAAGGATTCAACCTGCAGCACACACATGCGCACGCTCCTGCCTCCCACGCACTCCTCTAAAACAGCTATATCTAATTATTCTTAATGAAACCCTCCATCTCAGTCACGGACACCACAGTGTGCTGGGTGAGAGAGGGCGGATGGATGGTGCTCGGTCACAGCTGTGTCTCTGTTCTCGCCGTTGAATTTTTAAAGGAACAGTTCACGCTTCCAACAGGGGACATGAAATGTGACTTTCATATAAAGAGTTTCATAATTTTTAAATAACAAAATGATCACATTCAATCACCTACGCATGAATTTGTGTGATTTTTTATCTGTTTCTCATACAAATAACTATGCTTCAGAGGGCTTAAAATGCACAAGTTGTATGGTCCACTTTTATGATAATTTTACGGTGTCTCCCATGTCATTCCGGACCATTACAGCACCAGTGCCCTTTCACTTTCCGAAATGAAGAAATACATGACATCATATTCCTCAAAAGAATTCATTTTCTGAATTCCACAGAAAGAGAAAGTCATGGGTTTGAAATGGCAGGAGGGTGAAATTTTCAATTTTGGAAGATGGACCGAGGGACATGATTGAAGGGCTGAGATTGCATTTAACATCTATAACTACTGTGTTCAGCTTGTAATAGATCATAACCTTAAAGTGCAGATTTCATACACAATACACAGGAGGACGAAACTATAAAAGGCAAGATAACATTTTATAAGTTGCTATATTCTGTACAGGGCTCCAGACAAATAAATGTATATCAAGGAGCCATTGGCTCCTATGGAGGAAAAACCAGGTGCAAAATTATTTTTTTAAAAGCCGAACTTGAAACTACTTAGTTATCCTGTTGCATTGTCCATCTTCCCCCTCATAGGTTTTGCTCACATAGTTTTTTTTCAAGTTGTTTTTCTCATAAGCAGAATTCTGTGGAATAGTGTCAAATGTGTTCACATCTGCCCACAAATATAAATGTGTGAAATGTGTTAAAATAGTCTTAAAAGGTTGCCTGTCTATACTGTATATTTTAATGCAGTTGAAAGCAGATTTGGTTCTGCTCATTTAAAAAGCTTTGTTATTGATTGATGCTAAAACGGCTGTTTAAACTCTGAATACACCTGACCAAATTTGTACTCCGAATTCATTTAAACCAACAGAAAAGGTGCATGTCAAGACCGTATTAATATATTATATATACTTTATGAAAGAGTAAACATCATATTGCTTATAGAGTTTAAAGCAAAAATGATGGGGTTGTGTTAATATTATTATGTTGATTTCAGTTTGTAATAATGAGATTTTCCGTATGTTCAAATAAAACTTAAGAGAATTCGCATATTGTTTGTCTTGGCTTTGAATGGATTTGAAATGATCCAGTGATGTCTCAAGTAATAGACCAATTACGTTCCCTGAACTTTCTTTGTGATCTGATGCCTTGCACAGTGCATACAGTTTGTTAAGTAATTCTGCAAATTCTACTTATTATCGGATCGGTACTCCGTATCGGCCAATACTGAATCTCAGGTCTCGATATCAGAAGCAAAAATGGTAGATCAGAGCATCCCTAGTCAATACTATGCCTTTCAACAATCACATAAACAGCGTCACAACCTTGTAAACAGTTCTCTCCCTTTACAATGAATATTGTTGCATATATTTTGCCTTTGTGTAACACCTACTGGAATGTATTCTTAACAAGCCACATTTGTTTGACCCTGATTCACACTGAATATATAATTCTCAGGGTTTTCATCTGTAAAGTGGATATATTTTTCGGTATTTCACAGTTTGAGAAACATTTCTGTGCTTTTGCACTTCTATTTGTGGTCACATGCTAGTGAAATACTGTCATCAGCTGTGCTGAAGGAACTTGAGAAAAAAACGAGGGTGGCGAGGGAAAAAGAAAGAAGGAAAAAGTAATGAAAAGAGAAAAAGCTGACACTGAGGGCGCTATAAAAAGGACAGATGATGGGAGAGAGAGGAATGAGTTGATATATTGTGTGGACTTTTGCACATTTTAAATAATGTCTCGCACATAAAGCCCAGTCAGTCATGAAATTAGGCTTTTACTGTTTCTATAGCAAACATGGAGACTAGCAGTGCCAGCCTTGAACTGAGCCAATAGCTGCAAGATGTTATAGTACAAAAACACACATTCCCTGAGACAACAGTGTTGAATAAATGTCTGTCTTTTGTTAAATGTCTTTGGAAGATGTTTGGAAAATATTGCATGCTAAAAAGTATGTAAGGATTGCTAAAAGTACAGTAATATGGGAAGAGTGAGGTACAGTGTGTCCATCTGGCAATATATAGTTTCAGTGGCAATAACACTATCATTGAGTAGTTTTAATTTAATTTAATAGAATTAATATACATTATAAAATATTAATATGAATATAAATGTAATCTCAAATAAATGTATAATTTAACGTCATAATTTATAATTTATAACCATTCAGTAGGTTAACTTTAGGCTAGTGCATGCATCCAATGAAACCGTCTATAGCTCTGGTATATATAATAGATGATAAACCCGAAATATAATTAGATATATTCTGTGTAACATAGTTCGACTGTGGTTTGAATAGAACCAAAAAGACATGAAATTATCACAATATCAGATTTTCACTACATGTTATCGTGACCGAAATAATTTCCAATAGCAATGTTATCATGATATCAAAATGTTTTTCATAAATGACTCCATTAGTCAAATTAGTCAATTTTGTTTATTTTCAGTTTTCTCTGTTATTGGGTCAATGAATGACTCAAAATACAAGTGTAGGGAGGCAGAGAGAAAAATAAATTGGTGCTGAAGAGTTTACAATATTGTGATGCGTGTGGAATTAACACATGGCTTTTAATATCACGATCAACACCGGTATATAGTGACACCCCAATGCAAACTTAAGGAACAGGTGTCAGTGATTGACAGATGACTCACAACACTTACACACCCTAGAAAGCCTAAGAATAAACTCCTTAAGGATAAAGCTTTTTATTTACCACAGACTCACTCTTTTTTACACTTCATTAAATAAAAAAGCAATGAATGTGACATTTAGATTTCAAAGTGATTTTCATTCTTTACAGCAAAGAAAGAAAAAAAACTTTTCACAGAAAGGTCAATAGACACATCTCTGGGCCCAGGCGTGGGAGAGCGAGTCGAGTCTGTGTGTTTCGATGTGTGTGTGTGTGTGTATGTGATGTGTGAATTGAAATGAGTTTGATTTATGGAGACAGTAAATGAAAAGAACGTTGTCAAATTGTCCTCCGCTCACAAACTCTCTACATCTCACTTTTTGTCTCTCGCTCACTCACACGCTCTCTTTGCTGCAATGCGCAAGTATGTGAGTGCACAGGACTCGCCGAGCTGCACTTATGAGAACACAAACAGCACAGTGCAGATGTCCACAATGCTGTCTTCCTATCTAAAACATTTCTTCTAATTCATTCTTTTCACTACCATTATGTTATTCTTCCGCTTTCTCTCCATCTCTCACTGCTTCCTTGCCCTACGTGACAGCGGCATTTTAACTCAACGTGTAACAATAGCTGCTGAAAGCGTTTTTCAAACATTTACTGCCAATTGTCACTCCGGCTGGATTTCATCTCCTCACAAAAAGCTAAACGTAACACAGAGACAGTTTGCTAATGCATCTTGATCTCTTTTGCAAAAGCCCTGCAGAGTTAACTGTGCTTCGGCATTGTGCTACAATTTGTGCAGCTTTTTTAATACACGTTCAAGGATCAGAACACAATTGCATATTAAAAAGCATGCAAATGCTTTCCTCCCCTCTTTTGAAAAAACTAAGAAACCGTGTTATGATTTCAATGCACATTAACTAATTTATTCAAATCTTTTAAGTAGAAAGAAGCTAGTTAGAAAATCAAAGTAGGTTTTATTGTAGCTGGCTGGATGAAGTTCAAAAAGAAAATGTTTAGACATGCTGAATCAAACAAGAACGTACAACTGATCATTTTAGGTGCCATTAACTATTTACTGATCATTTTAGGTGCCATTAACTATTTACTGAATATCTGTCTCAACTATATTGCAGTAAAAATATATTGCATATTAAAGCACTAAGCCATTAAGTTAATGTTTTCATCGTATCCCCCTTTTCCCCTTCAAGCCCTGTTGTAAAATGACTGTAATCCTTTCCAGGTGTTATAACTCACAACCTTTAATTGCTTTTATATTTTAGATGTCATTCTCTCCCTTTCTCACTCTACCTAACACAAATACACAGCAGGCCCTCTCCAAAGTACCTCAGGACCCCCGAGTGTGCTGGAGTGTGACCCCGCTCCATGGGTGAGTGTGTGCCCTCATTATAAATTACAGAAACACCCCAGGGCCATGATGGCAGGACAATTAGTGGACGGCGAGGACCTAATTACGGCCCTATGATCTCCTTTAATGCCCGAGTCTAAACGCGCACGCCCGGGGCAATTTTCCTCCCTGTTAATTACGCAATTATTCCATTATTACAGATTGGCCCGGACCACGACTACTGTATGACCTCATGAACTTCAGCCAGATGAGGAGAACAGGCTGAGGAACGACAGCGCTCTCCTGCCCAGAGATGAGAGTCAACATCACTGGACAGTAAAGTTTGAGGCAGCACTTCTTATTCTAATAGGCACTAAATTAACTGCAGAGGATCACAAAAGATATGGTTAAAGGGCGTATAAGACTTGAATGTAGAGAATGGACTATGGCAGAGAGCACCTATTGTTCGGTTAAAAATATAAGTTCCTTTAAAATACATCATCACTGACAAGGCAAAGAATTGTTGTACTACCAACACAGATAACGCAAAGATAATCTAAAGGTAAAGCAAGGTACTATGAGGAACAGAAAGCTAGTGAACAAAAAACAAATACTAAACATGCATTTTTCATTGTCTGCACCAGTACCCAAATGTAATTTATGAAAATATTTACAACCTACGAGTAACTGATCTAATCTGTTGACTGCGAGATCTCCTACTGTGAAATACTTGTGCTTACAGCAGTTTCTTTGGAGATTTTTTATTAATTTTATTTATATTTCAAACAATGACTTCCCCAAAGGACAAAACGTTTTCGGTAGTAAAGATTTGTCCAGAGACTTTAGGAAGCACTTAGTTTTAACCACATGGACTGATGTAACCATATGTAATGGACTATAATGATCTAAGCCGCCTTTATGAAGACAGGATCCATTGATGAAGTAACCATAAGATCCTTACTGCCCATTCTTGTACCTTACACTCTGACCTAAATGTCCGTACACATCTACTTTCTGTATGGTTTCATAAGATTTCCCTGCCGCTTTGCATCATCGTGGTGGTCTCAACATTACGAGTTTGTAGAGGGCATGAGTTTTATTTACCATTGTAAAGTGTCCATTTGCTTCTGTGTTATATTGCTAACATGCTTGCATTTTTCATGTGTCTTTGGGGCATTTTCATACAGTATGTCCAGGCCATCACATCCCGCACCATTAAACATGGCATTTAATGAAAGTCATCCACGTGTAACCGCGAAGTCGTGAAGTCCTGTTAACATGCATCCGTGCGGCTCATGCCATGGGCTACAATATCATGTCAGAGTTTGAATATGTTATGCATTTATATATGAAAAGCAAAGCGAAATGCATGTATAAACACAACATAATGTTTAACAAAATAACCTCACTAAATTTTAAATGATATACAAGCAAGCTAAAAAGCCTTTAGATATCTACACAAAGACTGTTTGTCATTTGCTGCGTCCAATTCATCTGAAAATGGCCAAAAAATGTTTCCAAATACAAGTGTTCTCTTTGAAGTGCGGCTGCCTTGAGGCTCATCGTGAGTGTTTCGTGAACGTCCCACATTTTGCAGTGGGGGTAAGTGAGCAGTGCATGTCTGACAAAAATAAAGATGGCTCGAACATTAATCTAATTGCCTGATGATGGTATTTTAAAGTCTCCTTGATTATAAAGCTGCAGCTAAGTGCTATTGATCTGGGACCTGTAGGGGATGTCTCAGTCATGTGGTATTAGGACCTAAACCGTTCCACCGTGCATTATTCAACAGGCAACTGACAAGCTCTACTGGCAGCCAGCAATCCCAGGGCAGCGGGAGCTCAGCTGTGACTAACCTCCCTCCCTCCCAATACACACTCAAACTCACATACCCACTTGGCCTCTGGCTAGCCCGCATTGTTGCCGGATTGTTGTCGAGAACTCATCGACCCGGAGCAGCCAGAGGTTAATATATGAACTGCGTGCGGACCTGTTGTCTATTCCTGCTGAAAACGAAGCAGACAATGTCAGATCACAACCCCCCTGCTCCGACCCAGTGGAGAGCACAAAACAACAAGAACAAACACATCCAAACAACCACCTGAAAGGTTTGAAGAACAACTGAGCTGGCGTGGTGAACCTACGAATGCAAACATCTGATTTGGAGCGACGGCTCAAGCTAGTAACAGGAGTTGTACTTTTCACATCCTATTCATATGCGTTTGAAAACACTGTTGTTGTAAGAACACTTATTTCTTGTAACCGTTCAACTGGCGAGTTGACATCCAACAAGCAAATCAATAAACCAGACCAACCTCCTACTAACCCATCCATCCATCTAAAGCCCTCATCTCTTCAATCTTCCTTCCCTACGATCCACCGTGAGTTGCCCCACAAACCCTGTATAATGTATCTTTGTTTGCACCGACTGCAATTATCATGGGGATCAATGGATGCGATTGATACTTTGCAGCAATTAACATTTAATATCCCTGCACAGCCACTTAGTCCATTAATGGGAGATTGATTATTCCACTGCCTTGCTGGAGCTCTGTGTGGAACAGACATATTTTTCTGCTGTCTATCACACAGAGGCGGGGAATACAACAGCAACACGGGCTACGTTTACATTTATGTTCTTACAAACCTGACGGCAATCGAGTGTGCAAATCGTGTTTCTGCCAAATGCTAAGACAGGTGTTAGGAATATACACAGGAATATATAGCAGGAAGAACAGGAGACCCGTCACACTACCTAGCTACCTTCCACTTACAAGTTAGAAACTCTAAGGGAAACAAAATATGCAATTCAACTAAAAACACAACATATGCACATTATGCATTGATTTTGCTCTAACTTGTATAAGTCATATTTTATCTATTCATTTTAGTGATGGCTGTCGCAGAGAATTATTGGAAATGCAGTGAAAATTAGACAATAACGCAGATAAATACGCAGAATTCACTGGTCTACTTGACTTAAAGGTATAGTTTATCAAAAAATTACTTAATTCTGAAAAAAACTAAAGATAATATGATTGAAGAATGTTGGTAAACAAACAACAGCGGTAGCCATTCACTTTTATCGTATGGACGCAAAATCAATGGGTATAAATGTTTGGAAAAGGATTGAAATGACAACAGGGTGAGTAAATGTCAGGATTTCCATTTTTGACTGAACAACCCTTTTAATACTTTATCACCATTACTAATAAAGAGACACTTACAGTACCTTAATGTACATTGTGATTTTTGGCACAACTTCCGAATCCTACATAGAGACAGCTCATATATTTTAGCCTAGAGTATGGTCTTAACATTTACTCTAAAAACAGATTTTAACTGTCCATTTGTTATGAAATGTGCATCTTTCCTAGTTCGTGAATAATACATTCAAATGGATTTTTACTACTAGACTGCAGCAACCCATTCCTGTACCTGTGGATTTCACTTAATGGTGATATTCGATTTATAAATATAATTGACGTTAAACAAGTAAATGATAGTTTATGTGGGGGTGTAAATACAGTAGGAGTGTAGATGCCACAATTAATGGTCTTTAAAAATAGCACAGAACATTAAAAGTTATTTAAAACTGAATGTGTTAACTGAATTTACTTTGGCAGCCCTGCTAGTTTTAAATATAAATGGTCATCAAACATGTCAATCTACAGTGAAATAAAAACTATTTTGCTAGTGCCATGCTCTAAGCACCAAGCCAAAGGAAAGCAAGTTTATACCCAAGATGCTACAAAAAAGGAAGGATGTCCACCAAATACAAATCCCAAGCAATCCTTGCTGTATACATATTTTCTACATGTTTTTTGTGTGCTTGCAATAAGGGATGAGAAATGGTCAGACAGGTCTAAGTCACATTAATTAATCGATTATTAATTTCACAACATGCGATCATGCCATTGTTCCATCTTCCACAGAAAATAATCTTCCTCCTTTCACATTTAATTTGGCATGAAATAATTCTGTGTACAAGAGGTTTAGACTGGCCGCCGTGCATGTTGACAAGCAGACTGTGTCATTTACGCTCCGTCTGATATAATCACCAATATCAGTTAAGCGACTGGAATGAGAAATATCAATCTATGCGGCCGAGGGCAAAACTTCGCCCCAGGAGTCCAGCCCCGCTTCCACGGTCGCACACAAAACAAAGCACATTTTGCTTGGATGACCGGAGAATGTGTTTGCGTAAGCGAAAATAGAAGGATCAGGCAATTAAGAATGCTGTCAGATAAACTCCTCTTGAGATGCTACCGGCATGCTTTACACTCAGGGGGCATCGACAGGAAGGCTGCCGTGGCCTTTGCCTCCGACGCGAGTGCCGTGCCGACGTTGCGAGGGTTCTGCTATATAAACACGGTTTCTGCTGACGATTTGAGGGATGAGCTGGCTGCAGCATCTGAGGTATTGATTCACTGATGAGTTTCCTGCAGTTACTGCTTTAAAAGGCTCTTTAGAAACAAGGGAGGAGAAAGGGATGGAATGAGAATTGGAGAAGAGAGGAGGGAGCAAAGTAACGATTGGTGAGAATAGCCAAATTTGAGTGGGACTAGTTCTTTCCAAGAAATGTTGGAAAATGTACAATTTAAAGCCATTTGCAACAAAGTGTCTTTTAGTCTGGACACCTGTAAGAAGTCTAATTGTGTCCAGATAGAAATGTTTGTGATTGTGGTAGCATTTTATTTTTCACAATACGGCTCGTCATGTATTTATACCTTTGGTTTAAATGTCCAGTTTATGAAATATAGCGGCATCTAGGTGTGATGTTTCCAATTTCAACCACTTTTTAACTACAGCTAAATTTGGATTCGCAATATGGATTTAGATTTTTGCATTTGGCTTTTCAACTACAAGTAAAAAGTAGTTTCAAGAATATTAAAATTAAGTAACTTACTTTTTAGACATAAAATTGTTTTATATTCTTTCTGTGGTAGCTAAATGAAAAGGTCTAAACTTGAAGTCTATCTGACATGCTGTGAAGACAGTCAGATTAAAGTGTAGTGAGGTAGGCGGGACAAGAGCCGGGATTCGAGGGTTCGGGTCTCGTATAACTCAGGAGATTGGGAGCATAAGAGCACGAGTGACCGGAACGTCAATGATAGAGAACCAGGCCTGGGATTTTTGTTGTGGTTTTATTATTATGTTTGTATTGCATTTTACTTTGTTTATTTTATTAAAAGTATTTTTACGTTCGCCGGTTCCTGCATCCTTCCTTTGATGGATCTTTGTTAAATTTTATTACCGATTTCAAAAGTACCGTTATTAATTTTGTCTCATCCAAACAGTCATAATGACAGTGAGAAAATGACAGATACACAAGAATAAAAATGTTTGTGTGCTCTAGGGCCTTATTTGTAAGTTTTTCTTTTATAAAGATGGCTTTTGTGGAAACTAGTAACTTTGTATAAGCACCTATTCTATTATGACATAACGCTGTATTGTTCCCTGAAATCTCTGTAAGTCATCATCATCATCTTCCGCTTATCCGCTGCCGGGTCGCGGGGACAGCAGTCTAAGCAGAGATGCCCAGAGATCCCTCACCCTAGACACTTCCTCTAGCTCTTCCGGGGGGAGGCATCCGGAACAGATGCCCAAGCCACCTCAGCTGACCCCTCTCGATGTGGAGGAGCAGCAGCTCTACTTTGATCACTTCCCGGGTGACCGAGCTTCTCAACCTATCGTTAAGGGTTCGCGCAGCCACCCTGCGGAGGAAGCTCATTTCGGCCGCCTGCATCCAGGATCTTGTCCTTTCAGTCATGACCCAAAGCTCATGACCATAGGTGAGAGTAGGAAGGTAGATTGACCGGTAAATCAACCTTCTTCACCACGACAGACCGGTACATCAACCGCATTACTGAAGAAGCTGCACCGATCCGTCCCATCCTTCCCTCACTCGTGAACAAGACCCCAAGGTACTTAAACTCCTCCACTTGAGACAGGAACTCTCCACCAACCTGCATTGGGCAAGCCACCCTTTTCCGACTGAGGACCATGGCCTCGGATTCGGAGGTACTGATTATCATCCCAGCCGCTTTACACTCGGCTGCAAACCGTCCGAGTGCATGCTGAAGGTCCTGGTTTAAAGGGGCCAACACGACAACATAATCTGCAAAGAGCAGAGACGATATCGTGTGTTCCCCAAAGCTGACACCCTCAGGCCCCTGGCTGCGCCAATTCTGTCCATAAAAATTACGAACAGAAAAGGCGACAAAGGCCTGCCGGAGTCCGACATGCACTGGGAACAAGTCTGACTTACTGCCGGCAATGTGAACCAAGCTCCAGCTTCGGTCGTACAGGGACCTGACAGCCCTTAGCAAAGGACCCCGGACCCCATACTCCCGAAGCACCCTCCGTCCCCCTTCGTAAAGAGAGACCACCACCCCTGCATCCCTTACTTCCGGTGTCCACCACCAGGTTCGGGGAATGCCGCCTCGACAGGCACCGGAGACCTTACGGACACAACTCAGAGCGGCCTCTACGACAATGGAGGTGGAGAACATGGTCCACTCAGACTCAATATCTCCAGCCTCCCTCGGGATCAGGATGAAGCTCTGTCGGAGGTGGGAGTTAAAGATCTCTCCGACAGGAGACTCGGCCAGAGGTTCCCAGCAGACCCTTACAGTACGCTTGGGTCTGCCGAGTCTGTCCAGCTTTCTCCCCCGCCATCGGATCCAACTCACCACCAGGTGGTGATCAGTTGACAGCTCCGCCCCTCTCTTCACCCGAGTGTCCAAAACATACGGCCGCAGGTCAGATGAAACAACAAGTAAATCATCGACCTACGGCCTAGGGTTCCTCCCAATCACGCCCCTCCAGGTGTCACTGTAGTTGCCCACATGGACTTGAAATGGGCATCTCTGTAAGTCGCTATGGGTAAAAGCGTGTGCTTAATGACTTAATGTAAAAGTAAGGATATTCAGCACATACCGCTAAAGACACACAAAGCAGATTATCTTAATTTTCCTTTCTTTAGTATATACTTGGCGAAGAATAGAATAGATAAAACTATAAATTGGCAGAGCAATTCTAAAAGGCAAGTGGCAAACACAATCGGGTGACAACTACATCTGTAAAGATTTCCACTGGTGCAGACTCTAGTATCTGTTCAATTGTGCTAAAATGTTAATGTTATTCAGAATCATAAAATTGTAACATACTGTCTATCAACAGCCTTTGCCAGGAACTAGATTAGGGCACCACCACATCCAAGATGTCGAACAATTATGCAGTTCATTATTACATACTGACGCATGGACCAATTACCAATCAAATTATACTCACTTCAGCCAATTACTTATGGACTCGTGATTTATAAACCATAGGATAGCCAGAAGCTATGAGCTGGAGAAAAGAAAATACAACATTCACCAAATAAAAAAACTTGTCCATAATGCCATTGTTAAAAGAAAATAATTTAATGGGGATGTTAGAGCTACAAAAAAATATGGAAATTATGCCTTGGAGAGAACACAAGACAAATCTCTGTGTTTTTTGTTTTCTTTATAAACAAAATAACAACTGCACATAATGTCCTGTTTCAAGCTAACCCTGTGTTTGTTTTCAATATCAAAGAAGAATAGAAACAATAACCACAAAAATAATAATGGGATCATAAATAAATAAACAAATAAAATGAAATAAAAAAACTCACAGGAAGAAATGGAAAACGTTGCCAGAGGTGACCAGATAAAATGCAAGAAATTAAATGGAAGGCTGAGTTATATACGTGCCCTGGGGTAGCTATTTAAATATGTGATATTAAATGCTACATCACTGTGTACGTCAGGCAACTATTTCTCACAGAAAATAGCTACAAACTCCTGTTCCTTCCAATTAAATTCACCCCGGGGCGGGACGGATCTATGGCGCGCGATGCTGTAATCTTGACCGATCCTTTTGAGAAAGTGACAGCGCACCGGTCACTTTGGGTTGGGTTGTAGCAGGGGGAAGATGGGGAGAAGCAATCATTTGAGCTGTTCCACACCAGGCTGCGGTACGCATTACAGCCACGGGAGGTTATTTGAATCGAGCCCATCACGTCCATCCACCCCCCTTGCTGCTTTAATCACAAACAGTCTTTTATCTAAGCTTTGATTTTTGCTGGAGCCTTCATGTGTCGTATTCGGCAACATCCGCCGTACAGGAGGTGAACGTAAGCCGTTTTAAGTACAATATTGTGGCAAGCTGGTTATAAAAATGACGGTATCTGAGCGTGTGCTGCATGTCAACAGATCTCTGATAGAGGGACGTGAGGCCTGGGAAAGTAACTATCAGCTCTCGTTTGCTTGCGGTCTCGTGAGCGGCGGACCGCAGAAATCAGAACATTGTCACAAACGGGAAGCCTTTTCCTCGGTCCGAAATTCAATATGATGTTTGTCACAGATTAGAATAAAGAATACAGCAGTGGTGAAGGGGGTCAGTAAAGGTCACGGTGGAACTACAATATGGAAGATCGGCCCGTCCGGGGGGGATGTTTTGTAATGTTATCTGAAGTATTGATGAATCAAAAACAACATAACTCATCTGAATTCACCACTTGCTAAATGAAAGGATGTTCCTTAAGATTGAATTTGAAAACCAGATCAGAAATTTTCATGGCATTTCACAACACTACTCCAACGACGGTCCCATACTCGGCGACACAAAGCAAATAACATTTCATCTCAAACGCTGACCAAACCAATCAGAATGTAGATCTATTGCAAGCAAGTGATAAGGACTAAATTAATACATTTCCTCAGGGGTAAAATCAAATACTGGTCATTACCCACAAAGATTAACTTCGGGGCACCAGGCAGGAGGAAATAACAGAGGGAATGTTAAATTCATTTACTTGAAGCTTTAATGACTATAAGGAAATGGATTGTGCATTCGAGTAAAAAGATCTTGTTGCACAAAACATCCCTGTCAGATCATCAGAGCCTTCAGGTAGGTGTTCAAAGTGTTAATAGAGGTCTTCGTGAGAATGCCTTCAATATTTTCCATTACGAAATCATTAGTTCACCCAAAAATTTAAATATCAACATCATTTATCCACCCTTCTGTATTTTGAACCAACAGACCTTACAGAAAGTTTGCACTTATTGATGAAACTAAAGCAAACAACGTTACGTTTTGACTTGTATCATCAATTCCGCTCTTTTTAATTCTGGCAGTGTTTTGGAACATAACACACTTTTAAGTCAACTCACAATGTATAAAAACCCTTCCTAGTTTATCTTATTGAATAATATGTTGCTTTTGGAAATGTCACATTACAGAATTAACCTGGATTAATGTCAGTAAAGCACTGAAAAGGTGTCGATCAAGATGAGCACAATAAATGCAGATGAGGTCAAATGCATTATTTGTGATTACAGAAAAAGCCATTCATTAGCCAGAGCTCAATAGCGGACAGTGATAAATGAAGAGACATCTTGTAAGACAAAAAAATATTCAATATGCGCATTACAGAACTAATGGTTGTATGAACAGTGCAGGGAAAGTGTTCAGCGTAGTTTGCAAGAGTAGCAATAATTAGGACCAATATCAATCAAAGCTGTCTATGAAAGCCATGCTTAAGTGCCTTGAGTGCAGAAAAAGCCATGCAAGTGTGTGCATGCAGGGTCTAAAATTTACTTTATGTGAATTGAAATCCTTTCTTGCTTGCAATAAAACCTGCATTCAGCATTGTTTTTACATATATATTTTTTTTAATCATGAGATTATACAGGTTTTCGGACTGAATTTTATGCAAATGGTAATAAAACTTTGAATTAAATTCAGAAAAGCGCATGGATGCTTGTATTACTGTCATTCTTTAACTAATAAGGTTATTTACTCATATCTGGTTCTCACCCAGTGTTCAATTGCATGTATATTTTTCGAGATTTGCTAGAGTCATTTGAAGCGCCTACAAGATGCAGGACCCGGACAAAGACTCAGTTGGGGGCAGCTTGGTGGGGCAGACAAAAAGAGACACCCCCTCCTTCATGCAAAGATGAAGAGGAACGGGCCCCTCAATCTAATGGGAGGCCCCGTTGTCCAACCTTTAGAAGGAAGGACGAGGACAGTGGGATGGGCATCTCTTTGCTTTCATCCGGAAATGAGACGAGACCAGCGGCCGCCATTGAGAAGCCATGCATTTCAAAACCACTCACATCTCCAGTACTGAGATTCATCTGCCCTGACACAAACACACACACACACACACAAACAAATGCTTGATTTGCTTCCCGAGCGCCTGTGGAGACTGAAACGTACATATCTATGCCACGAACCAACACACACATGCACTGTCGAATACTTGGATTTCCACACACACTCATTTTTGTGAAGGACTGAGGTGTGGAAATGAGTTAAAAGAAGAAGTTTCTGTTGTGTGGCTGAAATGGGCTTTGATTGCTGCATTTTCAATCAGTCACAGCTGTGTCAAGGCATTTTTCTCAAGGTCTGCTTCCCTTTTCTTTTTTTAGTGGTCGAAAAGCGAAGAGAAAGATAAACACGTTCGGCACTTTCCGTTTAAGGTTCATTACACAGCCTCAATCTAGGGCGGACGAGCCAGCGAAGAGTTAATTCCTCGCCATGTGAGAAAATGCATTACCAGAGTCCTATCCATCTTGAAACTGACATATTCATTTAAATGTTTGCCTCTTATTTTTAAAGAGATGCGGGCAGGAGATCATCGCTCACTCGCTCTCTCGCCTATGAACACTTGATCTTTCTTGCTGAGACACAGTTTCTTGTTTCCCTCTCACATTTAGAGTTTGGATGGTACGAAATGTTCAGGAGCAAAACTTGAGCCCCTTTTTTCGTCGCTCTCAGACACCTGCAATTCAGATGCTACAAATAAATGCTTTGTGAGATATGTGCCAAAAAATTCCCCTCAAAGGCGGAAAAAGATCAAATAGACCAATGGTTCCTAAACTTTTGTAACTTTGCAGCTGCATTTGATGATGTAGTTATATACTCAGACGGCGACATGAATCCAACAATACTTTGCTTTAACAACTGCTTGTAATGTGAAATTTTCTTTGTCAATAAAACACTGATGTCTATAACCAAGTAAATTTCCAATGTCATAAACTTCCTTCCATGCAGTTTACTGGTATACACAATAGTTTCTTTACAGTGATGCAGGATGCTGTAATTCTTCCATGTCCCATCAAATGGTTTCAACACAAAGCATAAATCACTCTTGTGCACTACAAAGAGATATAATCATCAGCTATGAATTTGAATTTGTATGCTTCCATTAATACTGACACACTCCACTTGACTTTCTATTTCTATTCTATTCGCCTTGCTATTTTGTTAACGGTGTGCTGCAATCTCATTGGGCAGTCATAGTGACCATACTATACTACTGGACATTGTAAAATAACATTTTTGGCAATATCAAGTATTGAATATGGTGCAACGTGCCGTCGTATATTCGTTTTACTTCCTCAGTTTAATCGAAGAATAAGAATTTACCGTTAAAAAGGAAACAAGTTCCTATGAACCTCTGAAAATAAGTGGCAATGCATTGAAATGGATATTTTCCTCGTTATTTTGTACTCCGGGGAAAAATGTGTTTCTCGAAACTGCATTAAGGTACCTAAAACATCTTGTAAACTTATTTTCTTAGACTAGACTATTTTCTTTGCTCATAAAATTAGCTGTAATGTTAGAAGGGTTTAAAATCTACTTTAAAAGCTAATTTTATTTGGGCTATAAGGTTTGCGAACAGGTTTTATTAAAGTAAATGCTCCACTCTAAATTATGTCATTGATTCGAAGCTGATGTTTAAAAATGTACCCACAATGCAACAAAATCATCATGGGAAATCTATGTTTAACGTCCCAAACCTCAGAGTGCTTTTCTGATTATACAGTAAACCTGCTGGCACCTTTTAATATATGAAAATGTAATTTACAATACAGAAACAAAATTAAATTTGTGATCACTGCATGAAGAATAAAATGAATATAACATTGGGTGAGTGATGTATATACAGTACAGTATACGCTTTACTGTCATTTAAACTACAATAGTAGCTGAATGCTTTAATATATTTGTTCTTTTTTTCATTCTTTTTTAACTGTTAGGAGCACTCTATCAAAAAATAGCTTAACGTTAATAAGCATGGACTGAAAAAACTAAATCATAATCTTGGATTCATGGGCCCTCTGCAATGCTCCCAAAAGGGCGCACAGAAAACAAACATTAAAATAACTAGTAAGATGCTGCGATTTTTAAACATGGTCCAATATGGTTAATACAATAAGGCCTGATTTAAACCAAGAGGATTCTGGTTATATGCAAAACACAACATTAAAAACTAATAACAGGGCTTTGAATGGCACAATGGGAATTTGAAATCTCTCACAGGCAGAACCTCTTTGTTTTTCCAATTGGATATGATTTCTTCTCTCTGCTCTTCGCAATAAGGGTCTCGGCAGCCAGCAGCCATAAAGCCAGAGAAAAAAAAACAGACAGAAAGACAAAATAAGACCATCGAGGCCCTGTGAAGCAGGGCAGAAACTCTAATACGGAACACCTTTGTGCCGGAGAATGAACATGACGGAACGCTCTAACCTTCCTCAACACTTCAGTGGCCTTCAAAGCCGTTTGAATTCTCGACAAAAGAAGAAAATAATTTCCAATACATATTAATGACTTTGACTAAAATCCATCCATGTCCTTGAGACTTCAGCTTGGCAAACAAAGCCAACAGCTTCACTCTGTAAACACAGGGGCCTTGTCGATACAAACAATCATTACATGAAACACAATGAGACACGATGTGATCTGAACTTCATCGCCATGCAGAGCATACGTTTATAATAAGTGTAAGGGTTGCGCTGCATCTTTAAACTTGCCATCATGTCAAATATAAATGCATATCATGTATAACACAATTAACACCGTTAGAGTTAACATCGACCACTCTGCCATTTTTCTTGACCCTGAGTGCATATTTTCACAAGCACATGCAGGTGGATGGAGATGAGATTCACATCTCAAAAAAACGACTGTTCGCTCATAAAACTAAAAACAACTAACACGTAGGCGGGAAACAACAAGGGTGCCCATAAGTCATCAGACCCCCCTTCACTTCGGCCGACTTGACACCTCAACTGCTTCCACAGCAGATCTGGATGTTCAGCCCAGCACGGCTCGATTCGTTTATCAGACTCTCTGCGTGCGGATCGATCGAGCCGGTGCAAGCACCGCTCCTGTAACGACCCTGACGCCGACACTTACGGCCTGACGGATAGCCCATTTACACTCAATAAAATACACATACATATTAATAACAGGTTCAGGTCCTCCTGGGTACACGCGTGTGCTGTGTCTGCACACGTATGTATGCACATTTATGGGTGCCTACTCATTATTACATCTATAGCACGATTCTTCATAAAGATCATCGTTTCACTTTTGCCATGCGTGCAGCTCATGGGATCTCATTTGCTATGCTGTTGTGAAGCTTGTGTGGATAATGTGCTGACCCATCACTGTTGTTATTTATAGATGTGAGAGGATGACGAAAGGGTCAGAGGAGTCAAAGCCGGCACTCATAATTACTGCTGACTCAGAGCCTCGGCAACTAGAAAATGGTTATACAGTGGGCACGCGAGAGAGAGAGAGCGAGAGAGAGAGCGAGAGAGAGAGAGAGCGAGAGAGAGAGCGAGCGAGAAAGAGAGAGAGAGAGCGAGAGAGAGCGAGAGAGAGAGAGAGAGCGAGAGAGAGAGAGAGAGAGAGAGAGAGAGAGAGAGCGCTAGTTATGAATTGTGCTTTCTGTCAATGCCTTTCAAACAGACAACAATATAACATATGATGGACTCAACATTCTGAACTAAAATTGTGTGTCTGGTTGCCAAGGTGTTGCTATGCATCTCTTGAGGTGTTCAGGTGGTTGCTAACTGCAAGCATAAGCAATACTAGTGATAGTCTCCTTAGCAAGTACCCCTAATAAAACGAAGCGTCTTAAATAAATGAGAAGAGCTCAATGAG
The DNA here is from genome assembly GCF_947034865.1 of Barbatula barbatula. Classification (NCBI taxonomy): domain Eukaryota; kingdom Metazoa; phylum Chordata; class Actinopteri; order Cypriniformes; family Nemacheilidae; genus Barbatula; species Barbatula barbatula. The sequence goes on along the minus strand of NC_136768.1, from coordinate 6,506,537 downwards.
GAGTTTTATTGACCATAAAACACACTGAGTGTTTGCTGTAGGTGTATCATTTGTGCTCGAGAGAGTAAGGGTGAGCCACAGAGCTCATTTTTAAGTTCAAAATAAAGAATGTGGCTGAGAAAGACACAGAGGATGGAATTTGGGGTACTGTATTGCACTCCTCTTGACCGACTGCTTTAACCGAAAATAAATAAGCTCTCTGGATGCTTCTCTCCACCCGCTGCTCATAGATCCAGCTATTCACCTTGAGCTTCGACTGCACTGCAGATTGAAAAGCTGGATGAGAATGGAGGCAATACTGGCAACAACCACAAGAGGGCCCACCTAGAAACAGTAATATGCAACAATGTAAACTCATCTAATAAAATAATCTAAATTATCTAAAGCACTGGTTCAATATGAATAAGTTGCATTATTACTTTCTCACTTTCTATACTTTTTCATTCCTCTTTCACATATTATATTATGTATTATTGTTAGGCATATGCCATTCACCCTATTTTAATTATTTTCTAACAATAGAATTATCTACAATTTTCATATTATGTTGATTCAATACCTTACGTCCAATGCAAAATCTGTGTCCTAAAGCAAAACAAGTCAAATACACAAATATGAGTGAAAAGAGACAAACTCCCATTATCCTGATTAAATCACTGATTTATGCAATTCTATGCATGTCTAATGTACATAATTGTGTAACTCTCGTGAATTATTCATGATGTGGAAGTGAAATACTCCCACATCAGGCACGGTCACATTTGAATGAGTCATGCAGGTAAATAGTATCTCAGAACTCTTTTAAACTTGCTCCAAGAGCCTCTGGCTTTTCGAGAGAGATCTAAATGACAAAGGAGCCCTGCGCTGCGGCGAGCGCAAATGCGGCTAAACAGGCACACAGCAGCGCAGCAGACGGGCCCAGGGATTCAGTCGGTACCAAGGGGGATAACAGATGGCCCTTCAAATTAAATCAAATAGTACAGCTCAGAATCGGGCTTACGGCCGCCTACGGGAGAGCTGTATATGACTAAAGCTCCAGCCGGGGGGGTGCGGATCGGGAGAAAAATCACCTCCAAATGAGTTTCTGAAATATCTATCGAGAAATTGAATGTGAAATCTAGACAGTGAGTGATATAAGGCTGGATGAGAAGCAAGTCAAAGATGGCAGTCATTATTTCATTCTCCCCTTTACACACACACACACACACACACTCACTTGTATTCCAAGCTAATAATATCTTCGATCACATAAATCGACCTCTCAACACCAACCGGTGTAATCTTTTTATTTGGTTTCCATCAACACATAATTCAATATCTTTATTAAGTCATTTCTCTTCCAACAATGTAGACAATTTAAGGTTTTACTACTCTCAGATATAGGCGGAACCCACACACACACACAATTCTCATGGTAACAAACTGCGCTGGACTCTCATGGGCAAAACAGACAAGCATATGATATTATATTTTGTTAACAATTATGTTTGCTGCATCGCTGCCAAATAAGCACCCCAGCCCGACCTTGAACATCCTGTCTATTTTAGCTATTGCTATTTTTAAAATGCCAACCTTTATTCAAAATGTTTCCAGACTTACACCTATAGATGGGAAAGGTTATTTTGAGAGCCAAAATTGAACCATCAATGGTTTTCACCTTTGAGTCTTTGCAAAGGATGAGGTTGACACCACAAAACTCAACAGGGCCTAATGTGGACAAAAAATCTTTATGCAATTAGACTTTAATCCAGAGCAATTTACAGTTCATTCAATATGTCTGTTCTCAGGAATCAAATCCATGACCTTTGTGTTGCTAACGCAATGCTCTGAGCTTCAAACCTACAACATTTTGAAACAAAGATAACTTCGGACCACATGCAGGCAACAACATTCTACAAAAATTATGCCATTTTTTGAAATAAAGGGGCAATACAGCCCATCCACGGATACATCTAACTCTCCCCATTTTATCGTTTTCTTTGGATCCCACACTTGTACACTCATCTTGTTTGAATAATATCTTCATTTCATGCATTTATCATCCCTACAAGGTCCAGGTTCCTTCATTACTTATGATTCATATCACCTTTGTAGCTGCATAATCACTAGGTAGGTTATTAGAATACAAACACAAAAAGATACATTGTGTGTTTTCAGCATCCCGTTTGACTGAGTGAAAAAACTACATGTGATTTTCTCTTCAATACCGATCTATCACAAGTTGTGCCTTAAGAAAACTTAGAAGCCACCTATTAATGAATGCAGGCATTAATAGTATACACTGTAGGGCTTTAGCTGCGGTTGTGAAACGTGAAATTTTCAATGCTCTTTGAAAATTTTACATTTATACGCCATGTACGCAAGTCTTGCATCAACACATAATCTAATATTCTCTTCTAAAACTGTATATATTGGCCAAAACAAGATATTAATAGATGCTTCTTTTTATAACACTGTTTGTTTTGTCATTGAAAATTATTAATTATTCATTCTGATTTGTGCGCATCTATTACTGATACTGTCCCCAGAAGTCATTTTAATGGCGTTAGTGTTCGTCTTTAGTAGTTATAATATTTATTTATAATTTTTTCTATAGTATGTACTTATTTAAAATAAACAAGTGTTTATCTCTTCTTCTGCAGTCTGAAAAGTTAAGTCATATGGAAAAATGTATTGTTTTTATTTTCCTCAGATCCCAATCTTTTTAACTTAGAATTTATATGCTGATAATTTTCTTATGTAACTTCTAATTTTGTGCTCTGCTGAAGTAAGAAAATCCTACAGGTTTGAAACAACATTAAGTAAAAAAATTATATGCCCTATTTCGGCGTTAAAACAACGGACAAAACATTTTGTGTTTGACGTGTGTAACATTTTCTGGCTTCATTCCTCTGAAAAGAGGAAACCGAAAACTCATGAAAAATGACATTTGCTTAGTTCTATTTTGTTTTTTATTGTCGCTGCAAAGATTCACATATGCGATTATGAGGCTTCGAGGCGCACGGGCATCGGCTTAATGTGTTTCATTCCAACACGTCTCTTTATAAAGACAGACCATTAGAGCTGATCACAGAGGCATGTCTAGCATCCGTTCAGTCTTTTCTATTTGCTCGAGGGAGGATGCCCTTCATTAGAATAACAACAGCTCATCTCATGCATATGTGTTGACCAGCAAAGCTCTAATATGTGAATCCATTGCTTATTCAGGCTGATCCAGGATCAGCTCCCTACATCCAAATCCTCACCTTGAGCAAGGTGATAGGAACCGCACGGCTGGGATGGGAACCACATTTTTTAAACACGGAAAACCAGGATCAAAGCAAACCTGTTGAAATGTACGTTTGCATTTCAGATCGCCAAATTCATCAAATGCGCCACCTGCACAGACACATTCTTCGCTCTTTTGTCTCTGTCGGATAATTTTTTTTGGTCGAGTGTCAGGCACAGGACGAGGGGGCCTTTTGGAAGTGTGTCTCACTACGGGGTCAGCATAATAACAAGATTAGAGTTTTAATTTAGATTAAACAGGGTTTGGCTTTGATTGAAGAACAATCTCCCCTGCTGCTGTCCCTCGGTACAAAGGACAGGCATGTGGACATCAAACGGACATGACAGTGACGCACTGTTCCCCGCTGCACTTCATTAGTCACAACAGCTGGGTAAACCCCTCAGCTTTAATTTGTGTGTGGTGTTAACTCTAGAGAATTAAAAGAATCTGTCCGTGTTTGTCTGCATCATATTTTTTCATGTTCAGAATCTCAATAGTGTCATTTTGCTAAGCTCTTGACTACACTAATTCTAAGGCACTGACTTTTCATTATGTCATCAGGAATTTTGATCGACGATCTTTTCGCTCGCTAGGCATAGGGTTAATCCAAGTGCCCTGTGATAATATCATTAGAGAGTCTTTTTGATTTTGCTTAAAATGGGAAATGAGACCATATAGACCAAAGAGATTTTGGGATGTGTAATGTTTTTGTAAAGCTTCAGAGAAAAAGGGCGTCTCTGTGTATTGTACTCCTAAAAAGCTAAATTAATTTCAACCAGAGATGCACTTTTAAAAATCTATTTTTCAGAAAACAAAAAATATGAATCATGTCAATTAAAACAATAATAATAATAATATGGCTCATTTGCAATCACATGCATTTAATTCCTCTTCAAAAAATAGATTTTTATGTTTATGCAATTTTGTTATATGCTTGTCATTTTATTGTTTATGTTGATTTATAAGATTATTTGTTATTTTAGTTTTATTTTAGCTTTTATATATGATTTTAAATGTAGTGCCTTAATCTTATTTCAGTTTATTTCTGAGGCAACATTTAAATGTACCATTTAGGTTTTTCAAAATAATTCTTAGGCAAATATTTCATCTTATTTCAAAAACAGAAACATTTTCAAAGTTTTATTTTAGTAAACTAAAATAACCATGTGAAACTTGAAAATCTTGAGAAATAAGTTGGTATTTTAGGATATATTGTATCATGTCTGATAATACCACAGTGTGGTTAAATCAATGTATGATTTTGAAATGCCTTTCATTGGAGCTCAATTGGATGTTGAAAAATGTCTAACCTAACTGTGAACATTATGCTTATAACAATGGGAAAAACAGATGTGTTAGGGGTTTCTAGGCTCTCTGTAAAAACACCATTCAACCGTCTGCTTCTGGACTTCATATTTTCCTCAACTCAATTACACCTCTGCTAACAGTGCAGTGGCGGTAAGGCAAATGCAATACTAGGCTCACGTCAGCAGAACATTATGCATGTGCTCGATTTACGGCAAGTGCCTTCATTACGCAAAACCTGATTAAACGTTCCCTCCAGGCTGAGGTAATGATCCCTTACCCATTGTTATTCATTCGCTAAGGGTTCGGGCTAAGCAGCTCCTTGTATCTCCACTCTGGGCTTCATAAATAATGTCTGTTCACAGGCCGTTTCTAAATGACACCTGGAGTTAACCGCAAATGGGCCAAAGTTGCAGATGGGGTCTGGTCATGAGTGTATTAATGTCCATTAGTCCGTGTATGACCAGTGGACATATGCTATCTAGCATTCATGGCAAAGGCCCAGATTGCCTTTTCTAATACTCACATGGTCTCCAAAGAATCACAATGCACATATTTACATAATGCTGTAATGTAAAAACAATTACACGAATCGGGCGGGTGAGGAGGTGAGGTTCAACTTCTTTTCTTTCTCGTTCTCTGTCTATGTACAAAAGAGATCACTTAGCTATACTGTGTTGACAAAACTATTTAAACTGTCAATGGTAAAAAAAGATGCTTCTTTGCACTCGAGAGATACATTTTTACCTAAAAGGATTTTAACAAGATTTGTACAGAATGGTCTTGTTTCGCTTGAAGAAAAGTTTTGAAATGTTCAAACAACAGTTCTGGCTACTCCTACACCCACAAATATCCAGCACTTGAGGTTTTAAAGTTTATAGATAAAGCTAATAGATAAAGCACATCCTTAAAGTGTCCCAAGTTCTGTGCCGCTAAAGCGTAAAAAGAACTCCCCCAATCTGTCATTGACCAGCCAAAATGGTAGTCCCGCCCCAAACTCACAATTAGTTGAGGACTGGTATAGAAAGTGGTATACAAAGGGGGACAATTAACCCAAAACGAGCCAACTTATAACAGTAAACATAACATTATTTTGACTATTTTATCATTTAATTTATTTACAGAATAGGGTGAACAATATCTAACATCTAAGAATTACAGTTCATCTTTATAACGACAGACATCAGCGATGATTCTATGCAGAAAAATTATTATACAGATCTCCAGTCAAACAAACTTGACAAAGTCAATCTGTCTCTACAAAACGTCTCGTACCACTGAGTTTCCATCCAATACATTCTCTAACTGATCTTTCAGAGTTCAAGACCTTCCCATACCCCCAGCATGCAGACAATCAAGTGTTTTCTGATTCACTCAGCCCACCGCCTCATAAATTATTCAGCTGGATATAAGTAGATACTAAAAATTTTATGATTCGCCAAGTTAGATTCTGTAGAACAAACCGGAATACGTAGACAGGATCGATGTGGTTTGGATCTTAATATTTTACTATAACGGCACAGCCCGGTTGTTTTAATAAAAGACTTTTGAAATATTGGCCCTCACAGGCAAATTTACTGATTTGTGATACTGCGAGCAGATGAAAAACTCGGTAGGCGGTGATATATACACGTTCGGAGATGAAAGTAATGTTCCTATGAATACTAATGCATTAACAAGCCGTTTGTAAGGCGGCCTGAATCGGCATGTAAAACTGCATAAATAAATAAATACTCAATCTTCCATTCATCATCTTGGAAATGAAAGGTAAATTTAGATTTATTATGGGGTTGTGATTTCACACACCTGCTGAACCCACATATCAACACGGCAGTGCACGCCATTGGAATCGGAGTGTGAAGGTGCCGCATGGGTATACACACACACACACACACACACACACACAGAAGTGCAAAGATTAAAAAAGTAAAGTTCCTTGCCTATTACAGTGATATGCTGACTGACCATATAGCAGATCAACTCAATACAAACAAATAGAATTAGTCATCATGAGACTTTTGTCAATATATTGAATGCTACCAATGGTGTAAAAATACATTTAAATTATTTGTGGAAACCGTTTAAGTGTCAAATACTACCAGAAACATGCTGGTGAGAAGGAAAGCAACCATTAGGAGTGTCTCAAAATGCCAAACAGTTTTGAAAGGAAAAATTTTAAAACAAAACAAAATCTTCATATCTATTGTGGCGCATCTGTCACTATGGTTAACGGTATTACACAAGAGAGAATTTAGAGAAAGGGATTGGTTCCTGACTGATTAAATAGTGTCACTGTCATAGCTGGTAATACTTTTTGACTAAAATGTAGAGCTTTGTTAACATTTTCAGTACCATTTACCAGTCCCAGTGGTTTGATGCTGTTGTCCTACACACAATAAAACCCCTAGTCTAGCTGCACAGAAAAAAATCAATGTGATCAGTATCCTGCCCAATGTCTAACCTGATTTCTTACCTTTTCCTGTGTAAATAGCCGGCTGATCTACTGTACAGAAGGTCCATCGGCTTCGCCGACCTGAATCCGCCCGGTGTTGTGCTTACATGCCTGACTGATCCAGAGTCATCCGGCAGGACCCAGCGTAACAATCCAGTGGACAAACTCAGAGTCTAAATTTAAAATAAAACTAATTTAATGTTCATTATCTGCATTGATGTGATTATGCAAAGTTCGAAACTGATGGGCAATTGTTTTCTATTTAAATAAAACGTATGCTTTTCAATATATAAAACACACAGCATCCCTGTGTGGTAAGTCTTACAAATAAAAAACACACATTTGAACTGTAACTGTACAATTGGTAGAGCTTTGCATACTAATAAAATTGAACTTGAATACCCTACAAGTTACTTTGGATAAAAGTCAACTGCTTAAAAGTAAATATAAACAACACCGTACCAAGCAATAACCATCCAGTAAAACAGCCTTCGGCACTGCAAGGATCGATGCTTGATTTTTGCAAACCCAAAGACGTAGCTGCAGAGTCAATTACACAAAGGACACAGGGCATGTGCAGACCCTCCGCCTGGCCTTCACGCCACATTTCATCCTTGTAGTCCTGCCTGGAAAAAACACCACAAACCACCATTCCCACAAAAAACACAATAAGTAAATGTTGACAAAGTTAAAACAGCTGTGCACATCTTTTGTACACTAATAAGTGTTCATGCATGCTCAAGCCTGTTTGTGGTTTGTTTAAAAAGCCGGCAAAATTATGCTGTGTAAACAAACACTGCATGCTGAACAGATTTGGTCAACATGCTCGGAATAAAGGAACCAGAAAATATGTGCTGAGTGCAGGATCTCTCTTCTTGACATGCACGTCAACACACGTTGTGAATCGATAAGAGAAAGAGGCCTCTGTCTCCACGCTTATTGCAAGAGTACAGCAGAATAGCACTTGACATGTTAGCTAATAAGTTCAAAATAGAAGACTTAGCAACTTTCTTGGGCATTATCATATTGTTTCAAATCCGAGCTATTGACATAATTGGGTAGCTGAACGCTGTGGTAGCTATAGCAATGCACAATCGTTCAGTGCAATGTCAGCCGAACTGTGCACAGCAGGCCTAAAGTAATAAGGTCTCCAGTGGGTTAAACCTGAGAAAGGTGCCCTAGGATCCGTTGCTTTGAATTAGCAGAGCTGCAGAGTAAAAGGCCTTTTTGTGTATGTGACCTACAATATTTATTTAAACTGTCGGTGCAAGTGATCAAGTGGACTGTGTGCCAACATGTTGAGCAGCAGCACTTCGGGCAACCCGAGTTCAAGTCCCAGCTCGTGGTCCTTTCCCGGCTCCTGTTCCCCTCTCTCTTATCCCATAATTTCTCTCTCTCACTCTACACTTTCCAATCTATATAAAGATTCAAAGGCCAAATATATATATATGGTGAGAATAATTTAGGAGAATAACCACAAGACTACTCCAGGTCAACATATAAAAGTTGGGCCTGTTCGTGCACATACTTATCCACAACATGACTGTATCCTTCCACTGTTTTTCAGCCGTCTTTCATTCTCTCGCTCTCTCGCTCTCACTTCCTGCCATTCCCTGTCATTACTTGCAGTGCAAGAAAAGTGAGAGTGTGGCATTGATGTCAGTGTGCTACTATCCCCTCCTGAGCGTTAAATTAAGCATTCACACCGAAGAGAGACAGAGAATGGCCCTTTTAGGTTACTGTAGACATGCGATACAAGACTGCTTAGACCACCCAGTCACATCTGTAGATCTATTTCCCTGTTCTGGCCACCACTTTTGAACTGGAACCTTTTGTAATAGAAGTCTCTCTTTGCCATGACCTTCAAACCAGATACTTGCATCTCTGACTTTGTTTTAATAGTCGCTGTTCTTACTTTCAAATTCGTTCTGTCCATTCATTTATTTTCTTGCGATGTATTCCCAACTACATCTTGACCATTACAGTATTCCAGAATGCAAGACCATGTAAATTACATTTTTCCAGTTTCTAAAGAAGGACAAAAGTCAACATCACAATGTACTGAGTGGTTTAAAGCGTGTTGAGGATGCTAGAATGTCTCTTATTCTAATACGGTTTTGCTCAGACCATCAAATGTAAGACGGCTTCATCGGACACTCGTTCCTGGCCCGAAGTTAACATCCGGTCTGTTTGGTTATAATATAATATTTAGTATTTATTTTATTGTATATTCATTGTATAAGTGAATATTAAAATATTCAACAAATCAACTTATTCTTTGCGGATGTCTACCAGAAGTTAAGTTTTGGCAAAATAACGTTTATGTTGTTGCCGCAAAACCGTCTATACTGTATCATTTTTGTTGTGTTATTGATCGGTCAACAATTTTAATAAATCATAATAAAACTAAATGCAGAACTCTAGTAGAGATCTGAACATTTTTATGCATGCATTCTTGTATTTATCTTTCTGTTGACAACTACAAATGTGCACATGCTCCATGCAGTCCTCCTTTCTTTACACGTGACAAGAGACTAAACGCAAAGAATTTTTGTCTTCTGTAAAAAAAAAGGAAGGATAATGTTCCACACCTGTTCACCAAAAGACCTGCAGCGGATTAGGTCCGAGATGGAGAAAACCACGGGAAAAGGAGAGAGATGATATGAGACAGGCATGGCAACAGGTTACGTGGGAAAAAAGTTAGGTGCTGATATCTTAATGGCTCTGCAAATTGGCTGTTTGCTACACATCAGCCCACAGACAGCCACTCAGCACCACAGGTCCTCCCAGAAAACAGCAGAACAAGTGAGAATCCTCCCAATTATGAGCTGATTGCATTGACAGAAATCTGTGCACTGATTACAGCTGGAATAAATTACACCAGCCTCTATTATGGTTAAAGGGCTTAGGCTATTTCAGGCGTCATTCCTTCACCCCAACACAGATAAGGCAAAGATGAGAGTAGACGGTTGATTTGGAAATGTTAATATCTGTAAATACTGGCATATTTACATAGTCCTTTCTTGTGCTTATTATCTGATAAAACATAACATTCTTCTATACATCATTGTGTAAAATAATATAATAAGGTACAAGCATTATGGTGAAGACTAAATAAGCTCTAATAATGTAAAAACACTTTATCACTTTGATCTCATTTTAATATGCAGATAAAACCGAAAAAGCCATTTGTAGGATTATTACGATTTCCCCTCAAAATGTGTTGCTATTAAAACGTTACGTTCATTAAAAAATGATAATTAAATTGTCTGAGTTTGGGTTCGTCCAACCATTTGAGCACTGGGAAAATTTGAAAACAATTATTTTTGCAATTCCATTTGGTGTCACTGGGGACAACAAACTATTTTAATAGAAATCATTTTAATAATGCAATAATCAATAGCAGCTTTACCGCAATATATGGGGCCTTTCCAAATTTCCAAGGTGCCTCGAGATGACTTTAAATGAATTACAATTGGAAAAAACAAGCATTAAAATAAACAAACATCTTATTTCTTACGTTTTGGTTATTTATAATTTATAGATACAACTTAACAGCCATCTAGATCTGCCAAGTTCTGGAATATTTCATTGAATTGTAGCCTAATTGTGAGCAGGGGTCTTCCAATATTGCAATGGAAAATGAGGAGGCCTTGAAGTCGAATAGGTAGACATTCACCAATATATAGTCTTCTAGTTCACTCTGGTGGTTCAATCCGAATTCACAAGCGTATTAGCACGGCTTGATGTTTGATAAGCAAAGCACAATCTGTTTCTCTCGTAGTTCATTGCATTTACACAGAGTGCTTTAAAACAAATTGTGACTCTTCTTTTGGTCTATCGGTGTAAGTGAGAAAAGCATCCGTTATCCATCCCTCAGTGGCTTCAACTCATGAGATTCTCACTGGCCTGACAATTACCATGAATTATCTTCACTTCCAGACAATCAGTTAGGCGAATTATTGAACTCCTCTCTTTCCTCTGAAACCTTATCGGTTCTCCCCGGCAGGGCAGCGCAGTGGAGATAGATCGCAGATTGTGAAACCTCTAAAGACTGACTCTTTATCACCTGAGAATTAGCTTCATGTCAAGCACTACATGGCCCCACAGTCACACACCTCCGGTGTTAGCTCGGCTTGGTCAAAACCCAACCTTTATTTAAAATATTGAGATAGACTAATGTATTTTCCATGTATTGGGCCACAATACCGATGCTCAATGAAGTGAATTTTATATAGCTCATTACATAAATTCCCCAGTGATTAAAATGCTTTTTAAAACAGTAGTTTGCCACAACAGAGACTAGTGATGTTATTAAACAAATTCACTGCTTCACACAAGATTGTTTGTTATGTCTTGGAGAAGTTTATCAATAATAGTGTTTACTATTTACTAGAGTGATACACAAATAAACACAGCACTGATGTCATCCCATCAGCTGGTAAACAATTCATGATCGTTCTCTGCCATCTAGTGTTACACAGACAAACAACTGAGTGTTATAAATAATTTGCGATACAATATTGCCATCTTATGGCCATATTTTGATATTTATAAAACACAACCATACTTACGTTCGTTTGAACTATTTTGTCATCGTGTGGGTTCGTTCTCGTTACCAACGTTACTTGACCAGATAGTCCTTTTAAACGGCCTTTCAAGCTGTTTAGTACGTTTCGGACATTTATTTAATTTATGGACTCTAGTTTATTACAAGAAATAAACGAAGGATTTACCAAATTCGAAAAATTATAGAGGGATCCGTGTCGTTGTGGTATCAGGAACGCCCCACGTCGAATCATCTTGATTGGTAACAGGTGTGTCAGAGGTGCGTCGCAAAAGTCACTGCTGTGGTTGTTGTTTAACTTTCAAAAATTCATCAAGCTCTGGAAACAATTCACAATTTAGAAACAACATTTTATAAACAATTTACACGTTTCGTAAGTAAATTATAAATCCGTAACAGCTCACAAAGACAGTTTTTTTTATTATTAAAGAGCAACAATACACAAACTATGTTGTGTAACAAAGTCACGATTAGCTTTTTACTTAATTTAAACACTTTGTATATTTATCGTAACCTTCAAATGCTCTGCTGTAGTTCAAACACGTTTCAAGCGCGCTTGGGGACTTTTATTTTGCATTACATTTTTTATGATTTGCTCTCGTGCAATATTAGGAATTAAAAGTAATATTATAGGATAAAAAGAGAAGATGGGTTTTACAAACAAAAGGAATCGATCATTTTACTATAACACAACAACTTTAAAACTACAAGTATACATATTATTTACTAAAATAACCCCTACACTGAACCAGCCTTGGTACAAATAAAATTCAAAGGAGATCTTAGAAATGCTAAGGAAATAAAATAAATCAAAATAAATTTAATCCGTATATTGCTTGCATATACAACAACTTATAATATCACATTCAGACCCATACAAACCCTTCGTATTCTCAGGTCTAAAGTAATTTAACTGCACGTTTAGGTGCAATTTGTCCAAACTGAAAGAGGTGAGGGAGGGGACATTTGTCAGTGCACACGGATCGGGGTCGCGCATCAGCGCTGAGCTCAGGACGCGCGCTCACTGCTGCCGCTCGTTCTTTGTCCTCCATTGCAGTTGATGTTCACAGCTCCGCCGCACCGCGCAGGCCCGAAGTAGCGCAGCCGCTCTGAGGTTAGTGCCCTACCGCGCAATCTCCAGCCATTTCAGCCCCGGCGCAGCCGCACCAAACAACCCGGCAGCGTTTGTCTTTCACACACTCGTACGCGCAGATGCAGATCGCGACGATGCAAAACAGAGCATGGCGTGATATCAAGGGCATTTGTCGGGATGGCATTTCTTTACTTACTCCGTTCAAAAAGAATCATGGCGTTGTAGCAGGCCTTTGGCCTACATCATTTAGATGAGCATTTACGCGATCGTCTGTATTTGTCCAGATGCTAAATAGCATCGCTGAGCTTGATGTGTTGTGTTTGGTAACGTTATCCGATTGAGGAATTAAAACGAGTTCGTGTTAAAAACAATACTTACACGCCAGTATTGTCGATCACTTGTGATCGGTATATAATGTCTTGAGCTATTAAGATTTTATATACGATCGACAAATGTAGCCGGCTTAAAATTGACCTATAATAAAATGTCGGATATTTTGCATATTATCTCGATCTTCAACGATACCGTGTTTGAAAGAGAAGATAGAGATCGGCGTTTATTGTTTCTAAGATACGCTTATTTTTGCGCGCTCTATAGACATTATTCAAAGCCTGGGCTTGAAAATAACCGCCATTTACGTCAATTGTTTTCGCTGGGATGACGCGTATGTCTTTTAATTTGTTTAAGAGATTTAAACGTACATTTAAAAGATATCTAGTAATCGTAAATACTGCGTTTTTTTGGTGCATTTAAACGCGGTTTCTGGTGAATTTACACGTTACGTTACGTTCTCGCAGAGCTTCAGCGTCAGGACGTTCAATTGAACTTACGTTAGATCAGTTACAGATAATGACAGAAGCACCAACCTCGTCTTTGTTTGTACGTTTTAGGGTTGAAAAGTCATTTTTAACATCCTAAATGCTGCAATAAATGTGTGGACACAACAGTGTAAATGCAGTGACTGATTAAAAAGAAAATAAAGCTCGTAACGGTTCTTGTTTTGTGTCGTTTAGTTTTTAACCGACATTGGTTGCATTGGTTTTACTGTATATATTTACATTTCACTTGACTGTACATTGCGATTCAAAATGACATGACACAAGCTCTGCTGTTACTAATAATGAATGTTTACATAACCTATGCAGTCAGCTTCATAGGGTACAGACAACCCTGATCAAAAACAAGTTTTACTTAATAACAATAAGGTTTTAGCACAAGTTTGTTATACAGTATTATGATCCTTAGTGCCCCTACTGGAAGGATGTTTAAATACAACTGGGCACAATGTCAATTTGTGTAAAAACTATTTACTGGACACTATTCAAACATTTCCCATCCACTTTTTTCAATAAAAATAAATAATTTAACTTTTTTTGAACACCCCTGTTAAGAAAATACTCCAGCAAAAGTAATACAAATGTAGGGTGGTTTAGTATGTAATGGACCTAAATAAAAGTATACTTTGACTGTACAGACCTCAATGGGCTCCATGCATGTGTGACTATAGGGAAGAACCCTATAGGCAGTTTCCGGTTTGGGAGACTTTAAGCAGAGAGAAATGAAAAAATTAGAAAATGGTTAAATTTAGCAGATGCTGTACATTGCGGCACACAGCAGTGTTATATAGAAGTGCCGTTCTACCGTATTTGAATGCTATAACAAAATGTTAACTTTGAACTAAAGTATCATTTCAAATACGGTCTCAATGTCAGAAGCGCCACAATTTATTTGAACTTGCCATAGATTGTAACCAATTTAGCTGAACAATGACTTGAGGAACAGCATTATGTTTGAAGAGAATTATTTGGTAAATATGTCTGTGTTTACCCAATGCCAATATACTGTATTTGTGTGTCTCAGTGTGTTTGAGGGAAACCGTATCGGGGGATGGATCAGACAGAACACATGACCACCATCGAGGCCCACGCTGTATCTCATCAGGTCGGCCAGGTGCATGTTGCCACGTACACTGAGCATGGCATGCTGAGTGCGGACGAGGATTCGCCTTCCTCTCCTGATGATGATGGGTATGATGACTCTGACATCCTCAACTCAACCGGGACAGATGAGGTCACTGCACATCTGGCAGCTGCAGGTGGGTTTCATAGCATCAGTGCGTACACGCTTTCACTCTAATTTTACGATTATAAAACGGGTTGAAAGGCACAGGTAGCAAAATTTTGATGTAATAAGAGTGCTGTGATGGGGCAAAGAATTTAGGCTGTACTGACGTTGACCACTAGGTGGCATGCTTGAATTTGAAATGGTCATTCTGCTTGCTCATATCACGTAAATGTTGTTTAAGAACACTGGTTCCCTAATTCCTCATAAACAGTTTATCTCATGCATTATTTTCACTTTAGGGCCTGTTGGCATGGCAGCAGCTGCCGCTGTGGCAACAGGGAAAAAACGGAAACGGCCACACATCTTTGAGTCAAACCCCTCCATCCGTAAAAGACAACAGACTCGACTGCTAAGGTAACACTCTACAAAATCGTATTTCTTTTTATGTAAAGCATAAAATGACTGACTCTGACTTATGTTCATAGGAAGCTGAGAGCAACATTAGATGAGTACACAACACGTGTTGGTCAGCAAGCTATCGTGTTGTGCATCTCTCCTTCTAAACCAAACCCTGTGTTTAGAGTCTTTGGAGCAGCCCCACTCGAGAATGTGGTGAGTGTGTGTTTCCTGCTCCATACCTTTTAAATATTGAATTATCTTGAGTTTCCCATGTTTAATTCATGTCCTCTTTCCTGTGATCAGGTGAGGAAATACAAAGGCATGATTCTGGAGGATTTGGAGAATGCTCTAGCTGAACATGCGCCCCCTGGTGGCGGGGAGCTCAGCTCTGAACTTCCTCCACTTACTATTGACGGCATTCCAGTGTCTGTGGACAAGATGACGCAGGTAGGCACCAGGTGGCACTGTAAGGCAGAGATACTTGCAGTTAATGATGCGTATTTATGCTTTTAAATATGCCCGTTTAGGTTTTTATATCATGTTTATGGGGCAGCATTAAATCGAATTCCCATCAAAACGAAACCACATGTATTTTAAAGACTTCTTATCAAAAGCCACAATATGATGCCTCTACGTCATATGGATAGTAAAGTTTCCCCATTACTGTGCATGGTTTTTTTATTATTAAAAGGACATTTCTATGATATAGTAGTAAATGAAGCAGTTAAGTTAGACATACATCTTTTTGGGCTTGCAGGAGCACGTATTGCTACCTTATACTCCAGAGTATTTGCTCAGGTCTATTCCCAGAATCTCTTGTTTGTCTGTGTGATGTTGCTGATGCAGTGATTCATCATCTCCGATTCATCAGAGACCATAAGCAGGTCTCACGTCATTCACTGCGAACACCGTACTAGCAGAGTTCTGCATCCCCTTAGACGAGTTCTTATTTATTCCCCGATTAAAGATCATAAAACTAGTTTAACCAGTATAACTAGTTAATTAACCAGCTGCCCCATTACTCAACCCCCACGCTGTTCTGGGGCGGGCTGCTGATAGCTGATATCCCCAGGATGGAAACACCTTGCTTGCTTTGTGGCAGTTGGACGCAGGTTTGTACAGGGATCATCAGGTGAGGCTTGTGCGCACGAGTAATTATCGGCGCGCCGTGGCCGGGCACAGAGGTTTTTGATTGGCTCCCAGGTGGATTAAGAGCAGAGAAGGGGAAGGAAATGGGTGGCTGAGCAGTGTGTTTGGGCCGCGAGATTCTTCTTAATTCCTACGCCGTGCAATTAGTCCATCTGCATGAACACAAGGCAGAGCCTGCTATATGATGCTGCTGCGTCTGCCTGACCTCAGGGTTTAGTTCGTTTTTTAAGTAAGCAAAGATTTTTATTTGGTTTTGTTTTCAGGTTCATGGAGATTTGGGGGTACATTTTTGAGAGTGGATACACTTAAAAAAGTAATAAATTATATTAAAACGTAATAATGTTATTATTATTATTAATAAATAAAAATGTGAACATTTCCAAGCCTGGTTAAAATGGATATTAAGATTTTTCTTCTTTTGAAGAATACTATTATATTCCTTATAAAAAAATGTGGGAACCCTGCAAATTGTTAAATACAAAAGCGTTTATTGTTAAATAATCAGCACATGTTCATTACTCGCATTTCCACTGGCATTTCAGCTTGTGGAAGTGTGTTTGTCAAGTAGCAGAAGGGGGAAGCTATGTTGGGAACTGATTTATTCCTCTCAAGCCAAATTTAGCCTGCAATGTCAGGTTGAACAGACGTTGCTAAGGTGAGCCGTGCACTTAATTCCCTAGCTTGCCTTCGGAATTACCAAGGGCACTGAGGACTCTAGGATTAGCTCCGCCCTCAACTCTAGGGTGGGGCAGTCACTGGCCTGGTGGACTGTCCACCAATTTGTTTTGCAAAACCCAACATTGCAATTATAACTCATTCATTGATTCATCCAAAACACATCTTGATTCTTTATCGTCATGTTTGTTATCTAAGCAAATCTCTACGCCCATATCAATCTACTTCAGTCGTACTGGAATCTTAAACTTTTCCTCTAAATAGAAATTTAATAGTCTCCTTAAAGAGGCAATATGGGTGGCCAGACTGTCTGCAGCCAGCCATGCATCAAAGAGGAAAATCAATGCTTCATTGTAGTCAAACTCATTTTCACACACATTTATATTTTCCAGAGGCCTCTGATGCCGCTCTGAGGTTAGTGCCCTACCCTACCGGTCTGAAATCACCAGAACTTATTGTGTTTGTCTTTGCAGGCTCAACTCCGAGCGTTCATTCCAGAAATGCTGAAGTATTCCACAGGCCGTGGGAAGCCAGGATGGGGGAAAGAGAGTTGCAAGCCAATTTGGTGGCCAGAGGACATTCCCTGGGCCAACGTACGCAGCGATGTCCGAACTGAGGAGCAAAAACAGAGGGTAATGTTGACAGAATAGTGATCACACAAAGACTCAAGTTACTGTTTTTTTATTAAAACGATTTAATGCATTCAAAAATATCAACTGATTCAACTTAAATATTGAACACTTTATTGTGAACCATGACACAGTCATGACGCAGCGCAGTTGTTAAAATTAAAATGTACATGCTAAGCCATAATTTGGTCCGAAGGACAAATGCATCGAAACAAAAAGGTAATCCTTACATCACACAAACCTATTGATGTTCCATCTCTATTGGCAACAGGTGTCATGGACACAAGCCCTGAGGACTATAGTTAAGAACTGCTACAAACAGCATGGGAGAGAAGACCTGTTGTATGCCTTTGAGGACCAGGTCACCACACAAGTTGCCACAACAACCACACACAGCATTGCACACCTGGTTCCGTCACAGACCGTAGTGCAGACGATCAGTAATCCTGACGGTACGGTCTCGCTTATACAGGTGAGCTCGGGTCCCAGCTGTGGAAACAACTACAGGGGTGTTTGTGACTACTGTATAAACAATAAGGGTGTTTTTCAATACAGCAATAAAGTTTTGCTTTAGCAGACTATTTTGAGTTAAAACATTAAAAGTAGAATCCGAGAGCTTCAAGATTTTGTTTACTTTCTGAATGCGCATTGGTTTTTATTGATCAACACACATTATGATATCGTTCAGTCCTGACAGTTATTTAAACAAACTGTTCATGATCATTTTGGCATCACAAACAGGATTCCATGATCTAGAAATTGCTTGTAAAGCTCATTTAATTTGCTCATGGGACAAGATCTATTTTAATCAAGTGATTTTTCAAATGCTCTTACATTTAGAAGTCACTTTGGGTAAAAATATCTGCTTATTGAATATATTTAAATTTACTACAATGAACCCTTGATGATGAGCTTTGTGTTAAATATCGTTATTCTAACATCCAAATGTAACGTTTTTAACAATTTCTAGGTCGGCACTGGGGCCACCGTAGCAACGTTAGCAGACGCATCGGAACTTCCTGGTACGGTGACAGTCGCCCAGGTGAACTACTCCACTGTCACAGATGGAGAGGTAACGTCAACATGTTTCTTTTATATATTTCTGAATATTGAATGAATTCAGTTCCTTTACGTTGTACAATTTAGAATTCAATTTCATAGTTTTGTTCCTCCATGTCATAACTATCTATTCTTATTGTTTTCTTTCAAGGTGGAACAAAACTGGGCCACACTACAAGGTGGTGAAATGACCATTCAGACCACACAAGCGTCAGAGGCCACGCAGGCTGTGGCCTCCTTGGCTGAAGCAGCAGTCGCCGCGTCGCATGAAATGCAGACGGGGGCGACTGTTACGATGGCCCTCAACAGGTACTCATGGTAAATACAAATAATTTTGGGTTTTGAGAAAACAATAGGAAATACTGTACTGAAGCAGCATCTAGCGAAGTCGCGGGTGCGAGTCCCCGGGGTCTCGTTAACAGCCCTCACCTGAGCCTATTCTTCTGTTTATCACAAGCCGGTAACAGCACCAGCAGCACAATGGGAACATGCTTCATTCCCACAACAATTAGGCTGAGGAGGCAATGTTTTCTTCCCTGTGCTAGTGGAGGTCTTTTTTTACCGCAGTAAATCTGCCATCGGCCTTCTGGGTGCGGTCAGAGCATCATCAGACGTTACCAAAAAAAGTACTTTACTTAATCTTTTGTGGCCACTTTAATAAGGAGCCCTTCGTCGCTCACCCAGAGACCGCTGGTATCGGTAGTTTTCGAAGTTTGTCACTCATTTACAACAGCCCAAGGAACCAGCTTAGGGCTGTGGTTACATTCTGGCATTTCTGGACAGTAAAAAAAATGTCCTGCACTAGGGGGCAGTACACAGCAATCCGGATCCACAATGTTTATGGAAGTCGGATTGACATTGAAATGTGTTTTGTGTGTGTTGCAGCGAAGCGGCGGCTCACGCAGTGGCAACATTAGCAGAGGCGACTCTTCAGGGCGGAGGACAGATCGTGTTAGCGGGAGAGACCGCTGCGGCCGTAGGAGCATTAACTGGAGTTCAGGATGGCAGCGGTACAGCTTCCTCTTTCTGTCTCTCTCTCACACACGCACTCCAGTGTGTCGGTTTCCCTTTATAAGTTTAGAACAAGACACACACAAAAATGTGTTTATATTTCATTTCAATTTTATTTAGAATCATTATAAAGGTTATAATCATATAAAGGTTCATTAGTTAGTAGCAATCTTAACATTTTACTAATATGGCTATGTTATAATATTGAATGTTATATAATATTATGCTGTATTTTAAAGGTGCAATCTGTAATGTAAACATTTCTTTCACCATCGAAACAAAGTTGCAGGCCTATTTATCTTTATGTGGGTTGAACCCTCTCAAAAAGAATGTTAAATGTAGGCAATTTTAACGTTGATTTTTAACTCATTGAGTCATTTTGTGTTGATTTTGTTAATTAAATAAAAGCACAATGTTGAGTTTTAAGTAACTGACATCAAACTGATATTTTCTGACTTTGAGGCTAAACTTAAATCATTATTGTAATCTTACCATTGCGAATCAACGGAACGTTTGAACACAGATTTTTTTATGTACTTCATGCTGAATAAGTGAAATTATGCCAAATAATTCGTTTTAACCAAAAACAGATTACGACGTTACGGATTGGCGCTTTAATAGTAATGTAAATGTCAACTAAATAAATTTAAGTACCTCTTTACCTTCTTGACACACACTCACCTGGCTTACATCTGATACGTATAATCATGAAAGATACCTGTGGATGTATAACATACAGGTAAAGCCACACCCATACACCCAACAGACTCTGAGGATCTGAATGGCTGAAGACAGCCTTCCTCAGTGATGCAGAAACGTAAAAGAAAATTATGATGAAATGTCACGTCATGAATTGCACATATAGGTGTGCGTGTATGTGTCTCCTGTGAGTTTTGTGAAGTCCATGGATGTCTACTGTAATCCCCTGAGTGTTTGTGGGACAGATGGTGTGGGTGTGTTTGTGTGTGACCGGTGTCACAGACTCCAGGCTCTACACTTCTCTCTAATCTCAACCACTAAGCGCTCTACATATGCACATCAGCCTATAGTACTCTAGCTAGGAGTGGATGATACTTACACATGCATTAGAAGCAGTGATTCAGTCTGCAACACTAATGTGTACTAAAGGTGTTTGTTACAACGTGATGAGATGCTTTAGTCACAATAAAATGAATGTTGGATGGAACGAGGCTAAAATGATTGTTATTGTTAGTTCGTGAAAGTTGTTAAATACAACCATATCGAAATATATTGATATTTAAAATATAAATATAGGTAGATATAAAATATGAGTTTTGAATAACTACGCACAGCATAATGAATCACATTATTATTGCATGGTCACGGATGTATCGCCAGGTCCCTTCTGACCCCATCCCGAAATGGTTTGGCTCAAAGCTGGTCCTTTTCTCGGAGTCCTTTTCTGGCTTTCCCCGTTACCCCTGGTGACCAAAGAGAAGCCCCTCCTCCTGCTAACCCCCGAGGATCCCTCTTAAAGGGCTTTGATCCTCTCCATTATCAGTGCATAGTCTAATCACAGAGCCAGCTGTCAACACTGGGAAGGCCGGTCTATAAAACACACAAACTCGCATGACATGGAGAGAATAGACAGAAGCAAGGGCTGTGTTCAAACAAACAAGCTGATTAGCAGGTAGCAAAACTATTGATAAAGAAATGGACATCGGGTCTTTCACACAGACATATTTTATTCTGCTGGGAATATACTGAGATAGTACTTAAGTAGTTTGTTAAATTGTCTCCATATTGTATAATGTAAAAAATATTACTTAACAGCCTAATTTAATTGGTCCCGTCACTTAAAGAGGATTGTATGGTCATCTCTTGATAGACCACCTGTTGAAAAATCCCCCATCCATCCTTTTTTGTGAATGAACACAACAGTTTCCGGACTGAAAACACGGAAAACATTGTGTTTCCCAAATACGTAACAACCACGATCAACTGTTTGTTGATCTGTCTGTGAACAAAATGAAGAAAACTAAAATCTAATTAAATCTAATTTACGCTTTGGTTCAGGGAGGTTGGTGAGAGCACAGTCGACGACAGGCTCTCGGTGGGCAGCTAGCGTTTATTGACCTTTTTCAATCAGCGAAATGGCAGTGCAAGCGCAGCTTTGAAGTGGCTGGTCTGAAGTAATCGTGACTGATTTCCCATGTTTTGCTCCAGTGTCCACGTAAGCTCTCGTAGAAACCCTCGATGTCAGAGTGATGGAGGGGTTGCAGGTACTTCACCCAAAAAACAATGAAGCCCCAGACTATTATTGAGACGCAATGTGATTGCGAGGAATCAGAGGATTCTTTTTTGATTGAGTCTCTTGAAACTGCCAAGAACGTTTGAAATAATTGAATTTTTTAAAGAATATATTTTACTTATTGCACTTCGAAGTGGTGAATTTAGCAAAAAATAAATATATATATAAAATAAATATTTATAAAAATACAAATTTAAAATAATTTAATTTAATAGAAGATTAATATTTTGTCATTTAACAATTTTTTTCTTTACATTAAAAACATTAGTCATTTTGGAATTACTTTTATCTTTGAGTGCTTAGACAATGCCCTACTGAGTAATTGTAATTTGAGTATTGTGAGTAATTATTTGTCTTTATTTAATTTTGAGAAATACGACCTTGACATGTACAGTACTGTCCATTTACCTAATTTAAGATGCATTTAGGGGTCAAAACTGATCTTTTTGCCTGTTAAACTGAGATTATGGGTGAATATTTTGGGAAATATAATGGGTGACTCCTAGTCTTTCATTTTGCTCGAATTAGCTTGCGGGTATACTGCCCACCGTCCCACGTGACTGCAACTGTAATCCAGACTGCTCTCCTCACAGCTGGGCATGGAAAAAGACGTAAAGAGAGCCAGGAGTTGGGAGCGGCCCGTTTCAATTACTCCATTGTTCCGCATTGCAGTGTGATGCAGTGGCCCGCCCTCGGCACCCTATTTTTCAGGTCTGGCCCTGTGTCTACGTAGTGTGCAGACTCTGAACGCGCAATCTAACATGGCCGGTCGATCACTCGCGCACTCAACGTCCGGCCCACAGCCTCATATTACTTGCGTTTAAAAGGTCCCTGCTTTCCTCTCTCTCCAGCTGTCTCGGTTTCACGGGTAACGTACGTCACTTAAGCATTTTTAGTAGGCACGTTTGATAGGTGTTGGGATACATTTTAATAAATCTGTACTACGTTTGTCGAGATGTTCAGCACACAAAAATGAATTTCAACACCTGTTCTCTTATTGCAGGTCTTGTCCAGATTCCCGTCAGCATGTATCAGACCGTCGTCACCAGTCTGGCCCAGGGAAATAGACCCGTTCAGGTGGCCATGGCTCCCATAACCACACGCATAGACAACACTGTAACGCTCGACGGACAGACAGTCGAGGTGGTGACCCTGGAGCAGTGACATACTCTACCCCTGCTGCTGGGTGGGACAGGAAGTTCCGCACCTACGTAAAGAAAGTAGCTGCTGGAATATTGTAAAGATAATATTTTAACCTGTTACCAAACGTCTGCAGGGGTTGTAGGCTTTTTCTTTTTTACCTTGTAAACAATACATAGTCTTATTTTTCTTCCTAGTGTTGTTAACGTCAATATTCTTTTTTTCTTGATGTTTGATAAATGTTTTGCAGAGGATGCTTTTCGGATATCATGGACTAATTCTTTCCCAACAATTAATGGCAAGCAAAATGTTCAGTCATCAAACTTTTACTCGCATAGTTTTGTGGTTATTGTCCATATAAAGCATTAGTTTTGACACATTTTCTTCAGTTTTGATCTTAATTTGTGTGTATATATACAATATATATCTTGAACCATCCTGTGCCATATTTGTATAATTTCGTTAATATATTGTGTAAGGTGCATAACAGTTTTAGTATTGAATCCCATTTATTCTTAACTACTGATGTGAACATGCATGTCATTTTTTGTCAGTCTGTGTAATGAAGAATTCTCTGTGTATGCATTTCACATGAACTCCCAATGTAAAAAACAATCTTAACCGATGATGTGGTACTTAGTTGGAAACTGAGCGCTAACTGTAGTTCACTGAATTTACTGTTAATAGAGAACTATATCAATGAAAAAGCAGATGATGTAGCACTCCATCTCATTTAACCTTTTTATACTTCAATAAATGAACAGAACTTTCCATATTCACTAGCGTTTTGTAAACAGATCCTGCAAATGTTGTCAAACTGCTGGGTAAACTGTTTTATTTATTTTAATTTATTTTCTTTAATCTTTTTGTATGCTCGTTGACACACACACCAATGTACATGTTGAAAGAAATGTCGACACCACATTTCCTCTCTTGAGTGCTTTTTTTTTAGTACAACCATATTTTCTTTTTCTCTCATACACTTTTTTTGTATGTAAAATGTAAATTTGTTGATCAGATATTCATTTTTTGTTATGGTTGAGCAAAAACATCCTAGTCCGATCATTTTCCATTTGTGTATTCATTGATCTGCTCTGACCCCACATACCATTAACTTTTTAATGTAAAACTTGTATGATATATAATCTTGTATGATGCGAACGTTTAATGAACCCAAACTTTCCCATCTTGCTGATGGGGACATTGATGATGATCAGAGTTTGTCTTTTTCCCTTCTTGAAAATAAAATGGCCACTATTTACAAACATTATGTCCTCGATAGATTCAATGTATTGAATTGTTTTCCATATTCTTAAACGACCATCACTGTCTCTTTTACTGGTTGATCCATAATAAACCATAAAATGTCAACAATCTCCTATAAGGGAATAAGGATTACAGAAAAAACATTCACTAAACACATGGATACATTAGATATAAAAAGTGTCTATACTGTCAATAAATGACATTTGCAACATACAAAAATAAATATACTAGAGCTGTTTTCCATTAAAACAGTTTATTAAATATTTGGCCGTGTCATTGTACTGAGGTTATTTAATATTTTAACATGGGTGTAAAATTGCCCCAGACCTATCCATTGTATAATGTACAAATCATTCAGTCCCAGAGTTTCTTCTAATTTGAGACCACAGTTCACAGAAATTTGCAACCCATGAGTATTATATCAAGTTACTGGACCTTTGTATTTATGAAGTCAAGTAATCCAGTCATGAACACTCAATGACCTCTTTACAAAACGCACACGGTCACATCCGCACCCCACCTCCAGTCCGGATGGAGCTCCTGTTGAATCATAAGCCCTGATCCCTCCCTCCTGGCTAAAACCTGGATTTAAAGCCTGTGTCCTTCTGCTGGGGGAAGAAGAGGGACACACACACATGCACTAATCCATCAGGCATCACACACATCCCAGAATCCCCTTCCACTTCCAGATTATCAACGCAGAGAAAAATAAAGCGTGCAGCTGTCTGGCCTCCTCTTTAACCCATTACAGGTTATAACACATCCGTTCTGGGTTAAAAGGCAAGAGTGCTACGTGTATATAAAGAAAGAGTGAGTTATTGAGTGAACTGGTTCAAGTACTCGTTTGTGTTTGTGGTTTTCAGGTCATATTGGCAGCTGGGATGACACACTCGGTGTACTGTACGCATGCGTCACCCGTGAGCTGCAGATTAAAGGACTCTTATTAGCACGCTTTCTGAGAATCTTCTTTGGCCCTGCCCACATCCCATTCAAGTGCTCGGCCAATCTGTTCCTGAGATGGGACAGTGTTCAGTTTGAGCCCTAATCCTAATACATAATCGCAATTCTGGTTTAACGTCAGTGTTGCGTTTCCAGTTAAACCGTGATGTCACTTATGAGATCATTGACAAGTTTTGTACAATCACTAGCCTTAATTTCATCATGATTTCCCGTGGATTAAAAAAAATCTTTGTTTTGGATTTTTCGAAAATGATAAAAAAAAACTTATCAGCATTATAGACCACTTCGCAAGATGGTAAAACACTGGTCCTGAAGCACTTCTGTTTTTGTCTATCTTACATACAAATTGAAAATTATTCGTTCAACATTTTAATTCAGTTATAAATGTTCTGCTGGTCGTGTTTTATTCAAACAACATTGGACCAGCGTTTACATTTTTCGGAGTGGTCTGTAAAATTATATTGAAACCAATTCATGTGAAAAGTTGCAAAATGTGTCATATTTCATGGAATTCACAAACAACGACATTTTAACTTTTGTACAAATGCAAAACAGAACAAATTCACAACTTACACTTAAAAACATGTAAACAAATTCATAAATATGACAGTGATGAATCACCATTCTGGTTTAAAGGCCAGAGAGAGGGTCCGACATTTGAATGCATGTGGAATGAGTTACCCACATGTAAACTTCAGGGTTTTGTGCTTGTGATCAACTAAAAGTAAAAGTCGGATGCCAAGAGAGGACGATGGGGTGAGGATGGGGGGAAATACAGTACAAGAGCATCACTGAACAAGCTAAAGTTGCCAATAATACACTCGCCAAGCTGAAACATGCACAGGAATCCCCATTAGTTTTATCTTTTTATGAGGCCTGCCATTAGCTCAGACAACACGAAATAGCCGTCTGGTGGTGTTGTGTCATCAGGGGAATAGGGCAGAGGTATTGATTGTGTTAAGGAGAGGATGTGAGGCTCTGATGGTGCTGAAGGCTCCAGTCTCTGCGGGGGGCTCGTTCCTCCAGCCTGGAGCTGCAAAAACTCTGGGCCAGAGCTTTAATCTCTACTAATCGTATCTTAATACTCAGTGCATCCCTCTGGTCCTCTCTCTTACACACACACACATGCAAGAGTACTGAACTAATGGATTATCCCCTCTATCTATCTATCTATCTATCTATCTATCTATCTACCCACCCACCCACCCAACCATCCATCCATCCATCCATCCATCCATCCATCCATCCATCTATCTGTTTTAGCGTACTATTATGACACAATTTCCATACATTTTATCTGTTTAGCATTAGATTATCTGACGTGGTGAATAAAAATAAAGAGATACCGAAGCGGGCGATGCATTATTCCCAGTCATCATCAATATCACATCATCACTTTCGTACATCGTGTGATGTTCTCACCACCACATGCACCCCGGCACCAGACAGTGCGTAAGAGAGATGGACCCTAATCTCATTCCACTAATGCTCTCTTTACATTAGAGCACAGACCAAGCTCTGTCTCGCCCGTGCTTTTGCTCTCTCTCCTTACCAGGGATTATTCACTGAATGAGAGAGAGAGAGAGAGGGTAGTTAGTACAGAGGAGGGGGCCTTAAAAATGCTGTGTAACCCGACCCGTGCGGCCCATCTGGAGAAGGCCCACATGGACAGAGATTTCCCACAAAGCAATTACGGCAGTAGGAATCTGACACAATGTGTCTTTTTCTCCATGTTTGGATACGGACAGGTAAACGCACGCATTCACAGGTAAACTAGTGATACTGGTGGAAAGTCGCTGAAAGTAAACAAGCGCAGAAAGCTACATTTAAGGGAATATTCCTGTTTCATTTTGAAGCATAAGCATCAAAGTCGTTGTATGGGAGGCGCCCCACCCCCAAAACTTCAGTGGTCGATCAATATGGGTTTTTAATGACCCCTTTTTAAGATATTACATTTCATATTGATTATTAGCGTCTATGTAGTGATAACTGACCGCAACGCATGCAAATAAATATGAAAAACTGAGTCTCCTCCGCAGTTTCAAATTCAAGTGTGCGTAACACATGCAAAGGGAATTTATGACACTAAGAATAGCATTACACTATGAAGGGTAATATTTTCATTTTGTTATTCATTCTGCACGAATTGATTTATGCAAAAGAAGATAAAGAGGACTTAATCCAGCAATCCTCTCTTCACCTACATGAGCAGCCCCTGACCCAGATACAGGGCCAGGATCTCTTCTTACCATGCACGCTACAAAACACAAGCTGTTCCACACAAATGCTGAACCACTTAGTTGTATTTAAGACATTTTATTTATTTATTTGTAATCATGAAAACACGTTGCCCTTAAAAAACTTTTCTTTACCTATTTATCATAAACATTCCGTGCTCCATATTAGAATAAAAAATTGGATTCATATGAGAGATTGGGGTAATGCAACGGCAACATCAAAAACAAACACGGGAGTCAGATCATGACTGAAGCATCGGGAGCTTTGAGACTGTGGTGTGCAGGGGGAATATTTGAATCTCAGCCCAACCTGCAGCACTGTCAGTCACTCACTCAGGGCGGGGCCTGTGGCATCACTGAAACACAGAATTCACACTTCTGCTTTAAAAGTTCTCGGGTTCACGGTTGAGATGTTCTCAAGTAGTAGTTGGCAAGTCTAGAACCACCGGATCTGACTATCTCACCAGTGTGAGTTCTACCATTGCCAAATACCATCAGAGTACATTGAAGTCCAAAGCAAAAAGGTTCATGCACAGGGATTTGGGGTAATGTAAAAGTCTAAAACTAACAAATGTCTAAATTGGGTTGCCACATATTTTGATTAACAATGCTTTTCAGTAGTAATCGACTGGTCATATGATTTCAAAATGGCAGATGTGGTGAGGTAGCCATCCTATGAAAACATGTCTGACATCATTGCAATATCGTTTTTACTAAAGTGCCATTAACTCCTGGAAAAAAATGAGTGCAAAAAAGTGATTATAGCTGAGAATGAGTTAAGAGAATAAATAGGCATAAATTTAGACTCAGTGGCACAATGTTTTAGTCAGCGAGTATAGCATTACATACAGTGATGGCAAATTGTTTGTGAGAAAATGTTCCTATGAAAGCGCATACACTGTATTGATCGATGAAGTCGCTTCTAAGAGGAGCCACGGCTGTTAGATGAATATCTGAGCGTCCTCCAATAAAAATCTTTCATGTCGTCTGATGTAAAAAACATTTTAGTGTCATAATGCGTCATTATGTGCACATCTTTTTTACCATAAATCCAGAGAGAAGAACTCTTTTTGGGGTTTCCACTGCTCTGAAAGAAAGCAAAATGTCTCTTCAAAGAACTCCCGAGATTATTGAATTTTTGGCTACCCGCAGCAGAGGTCACTTCTTATGTTACACACGGCAGAAGAACCGAAAATAGAATGTGACAAAGACGGAGATAACGGATCAATCTTTAACTCATGTAGGGTTGTGATATTTCGCTGCATTTCTGTCTTCTCCCATATTGGCACTACACATAATTGCTCAACGTATATATAAAGAAGCAAAAATGTGCTAGTGCCAAAACAGGCAAAGAAGCGTGACAGGAGAGCATGAGAAGTCAATCTGTCCCCACAGCCGAGAAAGGAAGCCCAGGTTTTCCAGCCATCCATGTGAGTCACCAAGTTTGTAAGACACCTTTGAAATAAATGCAAGATCGAAAGAAAGAAGATAGATAGATAGAGTAAACTGGACATGCGTCGCCACGTGGTTCTTTCTCTGCTCTGTTTATGGCCCTTTGGTAATTCACTGATCGTGTGTTTTCACAGTGAATTCTACCAGTGCCATACACAGAACAGGAGTCTGTCAGCTTTGCCCAATCATCAGCCAGCTCTTAGGACAACCCGTCACCAATGAAAGAAAGAGAGAGCTAAGAGGGAATGTGGGGGGGTTGAGGAGGTGTAGAAGAACCCTTTTTCCTAAAAGGACAGAGAGGGAGAAAGACAGAGCTTGTAAAAATGAGAAAATGCTAAAGCGCATCATACATTAGGTGGTACGTTGTGCTGATATAATCTATATCGCAAGCATAGATTAGTGTCTTTGTTATACCGATGCTAGAAAATGCACATCTTTAAATGGTTAAATATTACATTTTGAATCACATGAAAGTTCCGGACAAAAAAAGATGATCATTTCACAGGGAAATGCACTTATGAAGATAACATTCCAGGTTATTGTATGATAGACCGGAGCTTTCAGCTGCATTGAAAAAACTGCTGAGAAAAGTGCCTTTCCAAAAACAGCAGACCTTCAACTATCACGTTCAGTAAGATCATAAAAAGGTCTTAACATAAACCAAACCGATCTCAAGTCACTATTAAATAATGTGACATGAAAGCCACCGTGTTGCTGGAAAACCCAACATTGCATTATCAAGAACACAGTATACCGAGAGATAGGACCTTCCCAGTTCCCATATCATTCCCTCTATGAGGCCTCCATCACATATATTAAGTATGGTTCTCTGCCATCTGCTATGTGAGAATCCACCAGACATATAGCACCCTCCTCCTCCTATATAGCCAAACCCTGCAGCCCCACCCTGAAGGACCCAGGAACCATTAGCTCCTACTCCCCTTGCTCCAAGAGGAGATGGAGGCCAGATTGATTCCAGCTCAAAAATGATGTCCTAAGTGATTTTTCAGACGCCCAAATGGCTCCCGGAGCATTTCCTGGAATAATCAATACCTCTAAAAAGCAAAGATGGAAGTGTCCATAGTCTGATTGGTCGTTTGGTTTCCCTGCATAGTGAAAGACAGAAATTCCTATACAATAATAACAAAATCAAATCTTTATGTTTAATTTTTGTAAAGTGTCTTGGCATAAAGACTAGATTATTTATTATTCTATTCTAAAGTAAAACATTGTTAGGTGATTTAGTAATGGTTCATTTAATTCAATAACCCACCATGAATTTATTTGTACTTTAATAAAACGGATGTTTTCCATTAAAGGAATATCTATAGACAAAGATTATTAAAGACTATTATTATTATTAGTCATCTTATTATTATTGTTATTGTTAATAATATGATTTTTATTTATCATTATAATTATCTTTTTTTATAAATTAGATATAAAATAAAAAACAAATGTATTTGTATTTTGCTAATAAAGTATTATACAATTTTTATTTTTTAGGGTCATTAGGGTTTGATCTTAGGCCTTACGTGGCATTTTGCCCGCACTGCGTCAAATTATTATTTTTTGTATTGAATATCTCCGAAGTTAAAACGTTAAATGAAGGCAAAATAACATTATTTGATTTATTCAAATTAAAAACTTTAGGCGTTGGTCACCTCTTGTAAATCAATGACTGTCTCGAAGCATTTGTGTTAATCGCATTTGTCGAATTACAGAGTATCTCCTCGAAGTTCAGTTATTTTAGGAGAGACCGGCCCAGACTCCCCAAAAGGGCACCGCCCGGGGCTACGTGCGATCTCAAGGTGATTGAAGACAAAACAATCATTGTGTGGAGCTCGTGGATTGTTTACCTGTAAAACAAATCTTTAAAAAATTAAAATATATATATAGCCTATATATATATTTATTATGCTGCAGTCCGTCATACGTGATTTTGCCTGGAGATATAAAATTGCTCAGGTGCGTGGGCTAAATGTTTGGCAACCTACCTGAACTTTTGTGTCTAAATAAGTATATGTTTTTTATATAACCCATGCGTTAATTGCGCATCTTTCCTCTTTTTTTACGCACGGTTAAGATTTTCAAACTAAATATATATCATTAAACATATGCAAACGACGCAGGCCTTTTTAAAATCACTTGAAAAATCATAAAGAGTAATATCAGAAACGCATTTCGTTACATAAAGGACCCCAGAAAGGTTTTAATATGATGCCCTAAACAGTGAGATGCTGCAAATAAATTTAAACGCATGCCCTCCATTCTCACATTAGGGCTACAGATATAATATTTAGTTAAGTATTAACAAACATTAAACTGAAACTACAAATATATTTACAAATACTTAAAAACGTACATTTTAATACTTTAGTTCGGCGGGGTAATCCGCAACAATCAACGAATCCAAACGTAATTCCGCAGATTGCATTGCAAAAAGAGCACGCAGCGTTTAATAGGCGACACAAAGCCTATATTATAACTCTAAAATGTTGCATTCGCTCTCAGAAATCATTGAAAACCTTACCTGATGCGTGCGTCTCAAATCCTCTATTTTCAGACTCGGACTCTTCATTTAGTTTCTTTCTGCGCACTCACAAAAAAAACCGAAAACCTAGAATCCGCTCCTAATTCCCAAATATGCACATATTCGACGCCATCTAAACGAATGCTATCGAAACATTACCTGACTCGAAACGACTCAGCCAAGTCAGGCTGAAGCGAAGCACCTCCGTCGATCCTCCGCCGTTTTTAAAACCATTCGCTTCCACGAGTGACTCTCATAAACAGAGGATTTTTCAATGAGACAAAGAAGTCAAAGCGTCGTCACTGACTTCCTGAGTATCAAATAACAAATGCAGCCCAGTTTCCCCCACCTTACATATTCTCCCTCTCTCCTCTTTTCAAACGCTTCGCTCGTTTTCACCTGGAGAGTCGCTGTACCTGCGCGTCGGCTCCAGGTGCTCGAAAACTCCCCGAAATTCTCCTCTTCTCAACATGCGGACAACATTAAGCATCTCTATGTTTAGTCTGCAGCGCCGAGGACTGGGCGGGTGGAAAAGATAATACGTTGTAAGCATCTTACCCCAGTGCAGAAGGAATTATCCATCCATCCATCCCTCCTCTCGTCTCGTGCATTTTGCGATGTCACTAAGATGCTTTTTTTCTGTCCTTTTAAGGTGGAGCCGCCGGGAGGCGAGGCCACCTTAAACGCTCTGTGATTGAGCTATGCTGCAGTCTAAGCATACAGCTGTCACTGGGTTAGTTGATCTACGGATTAACAGATTATAAATCTGAATTCGTTTTTAATTTTTACCACATAAAATGATGATGCCAGCACCTTTTTGTTTTGCGATGACGTGCCTTTGGGATACGGGCCTACCTTGATTTTATTTGGCAAAGATGACGGCGTTCAATCTATTTCTGTAGGCTACGTACTGAATTTCGAGTCGCAGCAGGCAATGCCGCTTCTCTAACACAAAACTGTAGATATTGCAAAAATGCTTTTATGTTCGTTGCCCCAATAGGCCACGCATTTTTTCACGCGTTGTTATACAAATCGAAATCCTATTATTATTTATAAACGTGTTCTAGATAACATATTATTTGTTTACATCTAAAAGGTTTGTACTTATACTTGTTTATTATATCACAATGTTGCGTATGCGTAATTTGTTGTTCGATCTCGCAAGTAAGGCCGCAGGCGCACACAAATGTGGTCTAAATGTGACGTGTTAGGCTTGTCTGAAGAGGGCCAGGACAGGTGTTTACCTGTGTGACCGGCAAACAAAAGGGGCTCTGTCTGTATTGAGATATAAAGAGAGAGAGAGAGAGAGAGAGAGAGAGAGAGAGAGAGAGAGGGGAAGGGAGGGAGGAAGGGGGTAAAAAGGGGAGTAGGGAGGTTTTGTCATAACAAACATTTTTCCTGCTTTTTTTGTACTTTCTTGACTTTATGCTAAACGAAAAACACCACTGGGTGATAATCGAAATAATAACAAAAAAATAACAAACACAATAGGCAGCGCGTCACGGCCTTCTGCATCTATTTTAAATGCAATAAATATGATAAAATAAAATACCTTTATCGATACAATTTGAAACGGGGCAACGGTTTGCTTA
This sequence comes from Barbatula barbatula, assembly GCF_947034865.1. Classification (NCBI taxonomy): domain Eukaryota; kingdom Metazoa; phylum Chordata; class Actinopteri; order Cypriniformes; family Nemacheilidae; genus Barbatula; species Barbatula barbatula. The sequence goes on along the minus strand of NC_136768.1, from coordinate 6,473,414 downwards.
TCCCCCGTGTGTGTCCCTCTGGTCTTGGGTTTTAGGATCAGATGACATCATCCAGATGGTCAGTAATGAACAGGCGTTCAAACATACCATTTCATCTGCTCTGTATGCCTGCAGGCCCTATAAGCTACGAGCATCCTCCTATGTTAGTATATGCTGCTGTTTTTGTCAGTCCAGCATTATGGTCTGCAGGTTGCTTCAACATTTAAAAGTAAACTCTCGCAATAGCTGTTATTGATTTAGATGCACCATTTACCGGTGCTGACGTCTTTTTTGGTTCTATTTAATGATCTATTAGACCTATTTATTTACTGTATTAATAAAATATACACTTAAATTAGAATTTAATAGAATTTGGATAGCCTAATGTTGGCAATAATAGGCGTATACTGGCTACGCCCCTGGGAGACATAGCCTATATAAACATCAACCCGCACAGACGATTTTTCAGCTGTCAAGCTAAAATCACAACTCTCGTAAGTAAATACAAAAATGAGCTATTATACGCATTACCCCATGCAGGTGAGACAGCATCCCTCCACTCTCGAAGACGTCGATCAGGACTTCTAGGACATCTTTAGACCAGGCGCAGTGTAGTGCATCAGGTCCACAGCACGCAGGCTGCAGACGATGCTGTCCTCCATTGGGTCGCTCTTCATATATATACCAGTCCACGGTACCCACAATCCTCGAGTCCACTTACCTGCTGTTGATAATTGAAGCCTTACACCGTCACCTCAGTGGAAAAAAACGTCTCCATATTTTTAAATTATGCCAGTAGTGTTACTCTGGCGGCTCTGGTTACATCTTTTCAAACCGAGTAGCCGCAGTGAAATCTATCCCAGGGCTTCTTTGTTGACCAGGCAGCCCGGGACGCATCACCCCCTCGCTCCATTCACCTGATTAACTTCTGGAAAAGTCGAAACACGAGCCACGCAGATCACCTGCGTGAGGGCCACACATTAATAGCTGAGTGATGCTCCTGAATTTTTAAAATAGTCAGCATGCTACCTGCCCGTCCCGGGCCCATATGACGCTCAGAGTTCAGCCCTCCCCACCTGCCAGGGCGGGTATCGGGTGTAACCGGGCCGCTCTTCTGGCACGACTGGCCCTCGTAGGATACATGATACCGGTGCGCGGAACAAAGAGCGTGTGGTGGAATAGTTTACAGATGACCAGCGGTGCATTTGATATATTGACAAACCCACTCACTGCACAGACCTCGTGCGTGTGTCGTTCTTACAACACCTGCTCAGGCAATACTTTTAAAAATATGAAATGTATTTTAATAACCAGTTTATTTCAAATTAATCTACAGTCCGAAATATTAAAGATTTGGTGTGTTTGGGAGTTGGCTTGGGATAGGCCTTAATAAAAGATTTTGAGTGCAGTGTTTTGTTCAATTGGGAAAATTTATTTTAATGGTTACATAAAAAAAGATTTTCTTTAATATTTTTACGTTGTAGTAGATGCAATTAAATATTGATGTTTTATATGTTTGAGATAGCCTTAAATACGAGAGCATTGCTTTTATTACATCATACTTGATTCTGTCAATCGTGAATGGTTTACTGATGTGTTTCTTCTCCTTTTTATTTTTTGTTTTAACACTGCATCACGTTTTCTGCAAATATTTACATGGTGTAAATTATAATCAAGTTAGTGATGAATAAATAACGTTTATAAATGAAGTAAATCATTATCCCAACAGAGAAGCATTTATTTCAAATATACAATATAGCATGGCAATAATCCGTTATAGGTCTAGACCTTATATCCTGTGTTGCAACTCTGTAATACACTATACAGGATTAAAGCGGAAATAATGTATCTTGCTTTGAAAGAAAGCACCGATTTATTCATATTGAGAATATCAAAAGAAAAAAAAACAAAGATAATAAACAAAGCAGATCTCTTTAAACAAATATGAAAAATAATATACACGAATATGGCAGACAGTAGTCTAAACTAGTGCCATATTTGTTTAATCGAAAAAAATGTTTAAAAGAGCCATTTGTAAAATCTCAGTTAAATTCTCAATAGTTCGCAGTCATTTATTTGCATTTTTTCAAGTGTATAGGATCGGAGATGGAGCACATCTGCTATTATCTAAAGACATTTTCATTTCAGAGCATCGTGAAAAAGCTTTCAAACAGCAGCAACAACATAAAGCGTGTAAAATGTGCATTGCTGACTATCGAACGTCATTTTTTATCATCCTGGAGGAAACGATGCTGTGGCAACACCGGGAAATGCTGATAATAAAGACTGCATCGACTGCAAGGATTTCGAATCTAATACAAATCGATTAAATATGGGAGCCTGCTTTTTTTAGCCACAAAATATTTTGAACCTGCATATATATGAGCATTATAGGCTATAATTACTGTAATTTTACTGGAAAATAATAACTGCATTTTTGTACAGCCAAATAACGTGTGTCCTTTTGCTGGTCTTTACCTTCATATCAGCAACATTTTTTAGTTGTCAAATCATTGTCTGTGAAGACGGTGAGTCAGAGAATCTGACAGTTGTGCTTTTGTGCGAAGCCTTTTTAATCAGACGATCATCCATTAATAAAGGAGTCGACATCTCACTCGACCGTCTCACGTGTCAGCATCAGCATCAGCATCAGGGTGGCATTTCAACAGGAGATGGGTTCCTTGACATTTCATTGTGCTTTTGTTTTCTCTCACTAAAATTTGTATTGTTTACAATATGGTCTTATTTGAACCGGTTTGAGAAGCATATTCCTCAAGCCATGCTGTGATGGATAAAATGATGTACGGAGCACATTTACGGACGAACTTTCAGAAGCGCAAGGGTATTGCTACATAGAAATCAGCCATCACAAAATTCGTAAATAAGATCTACTTCTAAATAATTTTAAATGTAATTTCTATTTAGAATGATTTCTTAAGCACTGCCAAAATTCTTTGGATACCTTTGCTTAATTGTCTATCTGTAGCCTATATGTCAATCTATCCCATTGTTGTGATAACAAACGCTAAAACACGGTCTAGAATTGTTGTCCAACTGTAAGTGATTATCTAAGGAATTAACGAATATAAAAGAAGGCGGGTGGTATCAGTTTTCTCCTGCGAGTTCAATAAACCTGAGGGACCAGTCACGTGACAATAAAGCCTGATTATAGCCAATCAAAGCATCCGCCTGGGGCTGGGCATTACGTCATATAGACCTGTAGCCCTCTTGACCATCGCACTGCAGATAAAGGCTTCTAAATATTTCATTGAGCAGCTCATGTTTCTCCAGCACTAGAGGTCATCTTTGGAAAGAACTGGCATACACATTGTTGTATCTCCGCACAAGCTCCAGGCACTTCTTACCAGACTGCTTACAGAAATATTTTGGCTTAATAAAGATGTTAATGGGGAACTTTGTCGCACAAATCCAAAGTATAAATAAAGCAGAGGTGGAAAAACCCAGGATTAGAACAGTATAAATTAATAACATACATTACACTAGAACAGAATACAATAGACGAATTAATAGCATATAATAATAAGTGGAATAGAATAGAAACAAAAGAGACAACATAGTTTCATATTATTTATCAAACCGGAATGCAGAAAGTAATAGAATGACACGGAAAAGACATCTTAACATGATGTAATAGAATAGAATAGAAAGCAGGGTATCAAACATTATAAGCGACATAACAGCAAAAGGAATTTCACTTACAGATCCAGATTATAAAAGGAACCCCATTTTAATCCAGGGTGAAGAGAGAAATGCATACTTTAATTTCACCTCTTTTTCCTAAAGCTTGAAAGAACAAGAGTAGACAGATTGGTGCGTGACAGGGACATTTTGGTAAAAAATATTAAATTGCCATATGCGATGTAACGATAATATCGCCCCTGTAGGCCTATGGCGTTGGTACAGTTTTACTGTTTATCTGCTTGGCGGAATTCAAGCGACACCTTGTGGTGAGTTTTGCAGTGTCTATGTAATATTATAATGCTGGCAACTTTAGCAATGCAATTCATTTGATGATCATAAATAATAAGAATAGTTCATTCATTTGTTCAGTATTCAATGCATTATTACACTACGATGGTACTAAAACGGTCCTATAGAGTAGACAAACGTTATGGCCCGGTTTCACAGACAAAGCCTTAAAGCTAGTCCCAGACTAAAATGTATCTTTCATCTGTCTTAACTGAATATAACTTGCCCTGAAATGTCTCAAAATATATTTTGTTTTAAGATTTAAGTAGTCTTCGAAGATATTTTTATAAAATATCCTAATTCAAGGCATAGTTCTGGCTTAAGCTAACCGGGCCTATATGTTTTTAAACATTTGTATGTTTTCTCAACTGACTATTGGAGTGTGTTTATCAACACGGAAATAACTGAAAATGTGGATTGATCATCCTATTCATGGCTTTAGTAGTGCTTAAAGTGTAATCATCGTGGACTTCAGGAAGGCGAAAGGAGGCACACACGACCCCATCCACATTAATGGGATGGCTGTTGAACGTGTTTCCAGTTTTAAGTTCCTGGGGACTCACATTTCGGAGGACCTGTCCTGGACCACCAACACCTCAAGCCTGGTCAAGAAGGCTCACCAGCGTCTCTTCTTTCTGAGGACACTGAAGAAGAACCAACTGTCTTCAACTATCCTGGTGAACTTCTATCGCTGCACGATAGAGAGCATCCTGACCAACTGTGTCACAGTCTGGTACGGGATCTGTTCTGTTGCTGAGCGCAAGGCAATGCAGCGGGTGGTGAAAACAGCCCAGCGCATCACAGGGACTACACTTTCTGCCATTGAGGACATCCAGAAGAAACGCTGTCTGCGTCGAGCTCGCAGCATTCTCAAGGACTCCTCTCACCCTGCTCATAGACTGTTTACTCTCCTGCCTTCCAGTAGGCGCTTCCGGTGCCTCCGGACAAGAACCAGCAGACTAAGAAACAGCTTTTTTCCCAGAGCTGTTTCATTATTGAACTCTGCCCCCCACTGATTCCACTACCTCTCTTACATTTAACTCCAATGCTGCTATAACATCGTTTACATTGCACTACAGGGCTGCATGCATGACTGAACTGTACACACCAGTACTTCATGTTATCTGCTCTACTGGACTGTTTACACACACACAGCATCATTTGCACTCTATACTGCTCACTTGCACACCAGGAATATTTAACTGAATGCTCATTTGCACTAATGGACCACTTCCATAACTGCATTAACCTATCTACTGCACTGTAACTCTATTAACTGCATCTACTCATCTACTGCACTGTAACTCTATTAACTGCATCTACTCATCTACTGCACTGTAACTCTATTAACTGCATCTACTCATCTACTGCACTGTAACTCTATTAACTGCATCTACTCATCTATTGCACGGTAACTTCAATAACTGCATTAACTAATCTACTGCACTTTAACTATTAACTGCATCTACTCATCTATTGCACGGTAACTTCAATATCTGCATTAACTAATCTACTGCTATGTAACCTATAAACTGCATTAACTCATCTTCTGGACTGCAAACTATTAAGTGCATTAAATCGTATACTGCACCGTAACTTTAATAACTGCATTAACTTCAACTACTGCATTAACTCACCTATTGCACTGCAACTTTAATAGCCAATGTCAATAATTTATGCATACCTAAGTCACTTGCACTACTTTAGTCTAAATTATTATCTGTTCATAGCCACCTGTACATTAATGTTCATAGTATATAGCCATCTGTATATATTGTTCATAGTATATACCTACTGTCATATTTTCATAGAACATTCCTACTGCAAAATATTTTTATAGTCCATGCCCACTGTATTATATTCTCTCATATTGTATTCTGTATTTATTCTAACTGTATATCCTGCACTTGCTAACTGCACTTCTGGTTAGACCTAAACTACATTTCGTTACACTGTACTTGTATATGTGCAATGACAATAAAGTTGAATCTAATCTAATCTAATCTAATCTAATACTCATTTTAAAATAGTTTTTGCCCACAAAAAATCGGTCAGACTAAGATGCATTGTCTTTAGACAAAGTGTTAATAAAAAGCTTGAATAACCGTTTAAACAATTTTTTTCGATTTGTGCATTGCTGACTATCATTGTTCAAAATAGGCCTATAATCCATGTCACAAAGTGCTTTTTATATCGTCCGTGCCATCTAGTGGCAACACACAGTAAATGTATTAAACAGACAGAGGAATGTGCTTGTTCTCCCAGAGCTGCTTCTAAATTAAAATAGAACATTTCGATTTACATTCCTGAATATTTTAAATAACAACAAAAAAACAAGACGCAAAGTATTTTGTACACATTTAATATTTTATTAAAAAAAGAAGTTATTACAGTTTACTGTACACAGCTATTTAAGAGATTATAATCCTATAGATAAAGAGCATTTGTCCTTTGTGACAAGCATGCCCACTTCACAATGCAAAAGATAAAAGAAAAGGCAAAAATAAAGAGTAAGGTTAATGGATAAGGAAATAAAAAGGGGCAAATTACCATAATACCTGTGATTAACAAAAAGTGTATGTTTCGATTTTTTATCAGCGTTTCACACACTAGGTACTAAATACAGATACTTTAAAGAAAATCCATGCTGTGTGCCCACATATGCCCGATGTCTGAGCACCCTTTGAAGCACAGGTATAAAAACTAAAGGAGTGGACACCCAGGACTCAACTAGACTGGACTCTACACCAGACGCATGCAAAAGTGCACTGGAGAGCTGCTCAACACAAATGCAAGAGGAGATTTGATGCCATCGACCCAGAGGCCCAACAGGACAAGCCTCTGAGGCCATGACAGCCGGAAGACAAAACTCTTCTTCCCCCTCCCCTCTCTCACTTTCTCCCTATCAAACAAACGGCTGGAGATCTTGACATTAATAACTGCTGAACGTGTGTAGAGGCGTAGTGCGTGTTTAAGCACAGGTGCGAAACACAAAGGAACACACTGAAATTGTTTATTTCACCCCAAACACTAAAAAAAACTTAGAAGAGCGCCCCCTATTCTCAAACACAAGATACTGTCAATATTACCTGCTCCAAATGGGTGCCTCTGTTTTATTGACATGGGGGGAAAAAGAAATCTGAAAATTAGTAAATAATAAAAAATAAATTCACAAATTCAGTATAATTTCAAATTAAACGTGTAAATGGAAGCACACAAATACATTGGTTTATTTTTCGGATTCTTTACTCAATTTTACTCTTTGACATGACAGTTAAAAACAAAGAAACAAATATTAGAACTAAATGTCCACATTTTGCCCCTCGTATTAAAGGTTTAACTCCAGGGAGCAAAAAGAAAGCAGAAATAAAAGAAAGAGAGAGGCAGAGTTTGTTGTTTCTTATGACACACTGTGTGTGTTTGTTGTTATACATGACAAAATGTTTACCATGCCAACCAAACCACAATCGAGATGCATTTTTCATGTATCTGAGAGACAAGGGTGGGAAGGCCGTTTTGTATGGGAAACTAAGTAAAAAAACAAACATCTCTCCCTCCGATTAAGAGACGCAGTTTCACATCGGTCCACTGTCCTTCTCTCGACTACCACTCAGTCAAACACAATACTGTATACAGGTGAGAAATATGGTGTTTATGTAGAAAACCAGAAAGGAAAATATTTGAACTTTTCTTCATTGCACTATTCGGCCAATTCTAGACACGGGCTAAACTTCAAAACTCTTGGTTTGCCCGTGAAACATCGGTTTGAGAAAACGGCAGAACGCAAAAAGCCACTCTGGAGGATAAATATTGGCAGCTTTGTAAGAACCACACGAGCCAAATTTTGAACAGAAATCCCCTTTGCTATTGCACTGAGGCTGACATCCGCGGAGCTTTTATTTTCCAGACAATGAATGAATCCGGACTGTTTGGCGTCATAATGTGAGAATACTGAATAAACACAACCGAACCAACTAAATGCGTTTCTTCGTGTTTCATATATGATGATATCTGCAGGTGCGTGTTAAAAATCAAAAGCTCTTTAAACAGAACACATCTGCCGTGCCAGCAAAAACTCACCTCCACGTTAGTAAATGTTACTCACTTCAATTAAAACCACAAGTAGGTTCTTATGAATCCTAACCGATGGAGGCAAATCTTACCAAACCTAATCCACCGGATAATGTGTATTCGGACAAGCAGGTTACCAAAACCTAAATCCATATGAACATTTTGACTTCACCACCCAGTAAACTAACTAGATCTACATGAGGTCAAACAACACCTAGCGTAGATATGCACAAGCAATAGGAAAGATGATTTCTACAAATGTCTCTTCGACTTTTCTTCTAAGTCCTACACAACTCCAATTTCGTATCATACCACAACGTACAAAAAAGGGAGCGGAAAAGGATGCGAGACCGTAACAAAGACAAACGCTCTTTTCATATATTGTCATAAGAAAAAGAAACATGGAGAGGCCAGACCGGGCACGGACTGCACTGTTCCTCTGGTGTCTAGAAAATAAAGACTTGTGCTCTTGTTCCTAGACATTTTGAGATGTCTTCAAATACATCCAGGGCTTCCACAAAGCAAAAATAACAGAGCTAGTTGAAAATTGTTATTTACATCTTTAATCGACACTCAAGTCAAAAGATTTGGAATATAACGGGAGAGGCGGGGATATTTTCCACAGCAGACAAGCTGGAGCGGTGGAACTGAAGGATTCTATAGACATTAGTCAGGGTAAACGCCATATTAATTTTCTTTGCAAATGAAAACTAAAATGAGGGATAGGTTGTGCTTGTGAAGATTTTGTCATGTCAAATTTTCACAACAAAGTGTTTTTTGGTCACCAATTACTTTGCAAAGACGTTTTTATAATGTTGGGACAGCAAACCGATCAACAGAAAAGTTAAGAACACTGTAACCCAATAAAACAAACAATACATCTAACGCTCAAAGGCTAGTTTTCATTGGCAAAAACATTTATGACAATCGACCCTGTCCATCAGTGAGGGGTTCTGTAAAATCCTGATGATCATCTTGACACAGCGTGGAAACATCTGAATTTCCTCCAAGGTGAGACCCAAATAAAATGAAAACTGGGATCAACAAAATAACCTGCCATTTTCCTTCGGCTAACATTTTTATCTTCACTGTTCAAAGAGAAAACAAACAAAAACGACAACCAGGCGATAATTCAAAATGACTTGCACTGGGAAGGTCGAATGGAATCGATCAAACCGCTGAGGTGAATCGAAGAAACGGGGATGTGTCTGGCAAAATGCGTCCAATCCAAAAGAAACAACTCCAACTGAAGACAGTCCTCTAATCTGAGGGGGTTTACACGTCAGGGCATCACGGACAGAACTCGCAGGCGTCTCGGATATGTTAGTAACGTCACAAGGGAGAAAGAGATAGGCACCCCCCGCTTAAATACAGCCTTTGTTTAGAATCCGGTTTGAAAGGTGGATAGGGGAGGCGATGACATGCATTCCGGCTACGCGGCTACCAAGGTGGAATCGGGGCAACACTACAAGCCTGTCTTTTGGTGGGGTGACGGAGAGAGCGAGTAAGAGAGTGAAAGAGAGGTCAAGGGAAAAAAACACCAGAAAGTAGAGACCGAACACCTAGAGGGTGCTGTATTCATCGTCAACGCTAGATATCCATAAAAATCCTGGTTTAGTAATAATAATAACGATAAAAAAAATCACCTTGTTTAAATATGAATCTTTATAGTCTGCTTCGCATGGTTAGGAAATCATATAGTCTCTGTGGTAAAGGGGAGAAACTGTCACCCCTAACTACAACTCCATGTCCTGAGCTTCGTCCTCTGAAAAATCAGACATGGAGCTCTCTGAAGAGGAGTCGCCTGCTCCTTCCTCCTGCTCCTTCAGGGCCTCCTCTGTTGCATATTTCTGGATGTATTCTGGGTGAAAAGGAAAAAGAGGGGGTATGCCGTCAGAGAGAATGGAGATTCTTTTTATATTGCACACAAAGTTAGTTCACTGTCATCTAGGTTTGTTTATGTTGGAATTCAGCAGACAATGCACAGGAATGGCTGCAATACACTGAGAAATGCTGTTTAAAGGCACAACTAAATGTGTATGATGATACACATAAGCTAAGAGGCCAGATGGAGGTTAAACCAAACGGCTACAACTACAAGACACTTCAGATAACCTTTGATTTTCTGTTTGTAGTCCTCTGGCCGGTGCAGGTACATGGCGGCGGCGTCCCCGTTCAGAGGGTCGATGGGGTTCGGGTAGGCCAGCAACTGTGGCAAAAACGACTCGAAGATATTGGTGAGATCTGCATGGACAAAGACAGGAAACTGAGGCTTTAATACAGGATCACTGGATCTTGTGTTATGAGATTTACACGTGGCACAAATCTGAGTATTTGTGGTGAGTGACGTGATTATGGTCTAATCTCTCTTGTGCGAGAGCTGCAGTCGTGTAGCTCCGTCATAGGCAGGACTGTATGTTCTGGCTGTCACTCTTTCATACGAATACACAAACTGGACAATGGCACAAGGCAGCTGAGTACATCTAAATTAAGCAAGGGATAATGTGGGGTCAGCTGGTCTTTATGCAAAATAAACCCCCACGGGCTGATCGAGACCTTGCTTGTGACATGGCTACTTGTCAAACAAACAAATAAACAATATATATTGAGGATAATGTATCAGAACATCACTTTCCAGAAAGCTCATATATATTAAAGGTAGAAACAACCCAACTACGCTGTCAATGTAAAAACCAAAGTCAGCTATTTGAAACCTGTTTTTGTTATGGAGAGAAAACAAAATAAGACATTTATCATGCTTGTCAGGTGAAGCGATGCTTTTCTCTGACCTTGCATTGGTATTAGGCTCACTGACAGAGGGTAAGAGGATTATGGTACATGGCGATCCGCTCTATTTCTCAAGCCACGTCAATGCAGTTTATTCTATTCCTAACCTGTACATCTGACAATATAGACGGTTTCACCGGAAGCATGATCCTGGCTCGAAGTTAACTTCCGGTCTGTTTGTTGATCGATCTGGAACTATTTATATTTTATTAACTGTTTATTAATATTTGATTGTATAATGATTGTATTAAATAAATGATTTGTTGAATTTTATGGCATATTATGTTTTATTAAATAAACAATTTATTTATTTTAGCTATAAGTTTAGCCGAGTAACGGTTCTTCCCAAAATAATGCTGGCTGGGCTAGAGGTGTGTTTAACTTGCTATACTTGTTATTTATTTTCCATGTTATCAGGAATAATCTACAGGGACTCTATTCTTTGCGGACGTTTAACAGAAGTTACGTTTTGGCCACAAAAGCGTTTGTTTATGTTGTTGCTTTGAAAACATCTATAAATGAAGGGCGAATCGAAAGGTGAAGATCACATGCACACACATACCATAAAGAGCGGTCCATGTCTGATTGATCACATCTAAACACACGGTCCCTGACCTGGACAAAAAAACAGACACATTAAAGAAACACAAAACAAAAGCATAAAAAATATTTCTACTTGAAATCTTAAAATATTTTACACTCTCACGCAGAGTGTAAGAGTTCAACTTGCAACAGGTATCATTCGTTTGCTTTGTTAAAAAATAGCGTTCACTTATTATTTTCAACACAATTTATAGTAAATTATTATATTAACAGAATTTGATTCACATTGCTTTGGTGTATTACCTTTAGGGGTGATTCACATTTCGCGTATAAAACCGTGTGTTAAGTGCTCAAAAGGCATCTAAAAGACCCCAAGGACAAAACTGCTTTAAAGAGCCATTAATGTGCGCTGATCTCTCATAAAAAGAAGACTTACGCTTCATCGATGTTCGGATGAAAAATCTTATTCATAAATCCTGTGAAGAGATGAATAAAGCTGACATCACAGACAGAACTGAATTGCACAACACTTGTTGTGTCTTAAATCAAACAAATTGACATCACAGAAAAAGAATCCACCTTACACACCTCATGAGTGACTCTTGGAATGTACGCCCATCATTTTAAAACCACACCAATTTGGTTTGCTTCAGAAAACATTTAAGTGTCCTTTTGAGATCCGTGTGTAAGCAATACATTACCTATAGATGGAGATTTGAATGGGTATTTGTCAGGAAGATCTACTCGCACCTTCCATACGCCCCCTTCATACGGTGCTGACGCAAATAAACAGAAACAAACAATGGCTAGTAAGACACAATGCAACGTGCTGATGTTTGCGTGTTTTGAAAAGACAAGCAGTAAAATGCCTACATAAGTGACTAAGAGAACAAGTCTTTGTATTCCAAAATGACTGTGTGTGGGCACAACAATACTACCTAATTTGATCATTATAAACTGTGCATTTAAAGGAACACGTGTGGGTGCGTACACATGTGCACTGCTGTTGTCGGATCTGGATTTGTTGGGGCACAGTTCAACACGCGTTCGATCCAAGAATAGCCTTCTGCAATATGACCTGTGTGACTTAGCAGCTCTAACTAGGAAAGGTGGCAATGCTGGAGATGCCACACCGAATCCTCGTTTCGGTTTTGACATGGAGCCTGATTACAACAAAAACACACTCCACAGAGTTCTTTTTTTGGTGACCAATGACGGCGCGTCCGAAACTAGAACATGTGTGGGGTGAGCGTGGTTAAATTAGCTATTTTGTCATCTATGATTCATCTGATGGCTAGTTAGAGGCATGGACTGACTAATTCTCATTTTGTGAAGTTAAATTTCACACCAGAGCTAAAAAAAGAAAATGGAGGAGGAAACACTTGTTATAGAGAATTGTAATTAGAGAATTAATATCAATAACAATAACATTATTAACAACAATAACAGTAATAATAATAATAAACGAAAACTTTATTTATTTATACTTTATTGTAAACAATAAAAACATAATAACAACACAATACAAGCTAATGGTTGAGATAATTAATGTATGGGTTACAGCTGAATGCAGAGGTCAAAATAAATAAATACTTACTTCCTTGTGGTCCATAAAACTTGACTACAAATTCGTTGAGTCCACTCAAGATCGTTACTTCATGTTTACTCTCAATGCTATAAGAAAACTGTTAAGGCAAATTCAAGCATTCCATATCAGTCAAACCAACTTGCAACAAAAACACACTCACATTTTTTTACAGACAAAACATCACTGGAAGGTTCAACATTCCCCTGTGAGCTCTTTATGAAGTTTAATCTGGATCAGATTAGATTTGATGATGAGTTTACAAAAATGACCATTAACCTCAAATTATAAAAGGCCACTATTCAGGAGCGAAACACAAAAATAGACTTTCCAGCTACTTAAAGTCAAGTCTGTTCAAACAGATAAATCAAGGTATTTGCAAAGATTCTCACTTTATCCATCGATCGTCAATAAGTATAATTAGGTGCAGTTCAACAGATCAAATTGCAAAAACACACCCGGCGATGCGCAAACAGACATGAGGCAACTCAATACAACGCTGCTGTCATTAGCTATGGCTGTCAGCTTGTCACTTCTCATATTGCCAGCCCAGACAGCAGAAGTCAGACCCTGGCCGAGCAAGACAATACATACATTAACAACCGAGACCAGGGCATCCTAAAAGAGTCCTTCATCTCTGCTTGATTCCATAAACTCAGTATTATCAAGCAGACTTGGCCATTGTCATGTTTGTTTAATCTGATGATGCAATCAATGTGTATCGTGTGTCAGCTGTTGTGTAGGTTCGGCTGTGATTTCAACGGCACACTCGAGCTGCCCCGATCGGAGAGGCGAACGTGTTTAGGTTTTTTTGAAATTGTAATGTATGAATTTTAAATGACTGTAGGTAAATGGAAGCTATATGGGAAAAAATAATCAATGTTTAAAAGACTAATATCGTTTTGACACTATGGAAGTCTATAGTGCCACAGATCTGTTACAAATATTCTTCCGTTTTTTGTGTTCAGCAGAACAACGAAATTTGATGGCGAGTACATGATGACAGAATTGACATTTTTGGGTGAACTGTTCCTTTAAATCTGAACAACATGAGACACACAGGTATCAACAGAGACATGGTAGCTGAAGATCGAACTGTTAAGTCATGAGGAATGTTCAATTCTTTATCACAACAGATCAGATTTAGTTCAGGAATGTGGCCGTTCGAAGATCGTACAGTCATATAAAGATGAAGGGGGTGTTTTAGGAGAGACACAAGAAAGCATATATACAGGCTCGTGCCTGTTTCGTATGAACACTTTCTACACTCACACTTGAAATAGTCTTTGAAGGCAGCTTAATATACTGGCCTGCTGTTTCCTTTATCACAATAACCCCACAGGAAGTGAGAGATTCATACTTTCAGTACATGCAGAAAAAAACATGTCACGTCGCCCTACACCTTCGCAACACCTCATTCACTTTGATCTGCAAGCCATCTTCTGCATCGTTGATTAAACACCCTTAATACGCGAGATGATTCAACAATTCTCAGAAGGAATATAGCACACGTTCTTCCTCTGAGGCATTGTTGACACGGATTTAAAATAGACAGCTATTAATTGTTCCTGTAGCATTGCATTAGCAACGCCAAGGTCATGGGTTTGATCTCCAGGGAACACAAATGCTGATTAATAAAATTGAAGGTACTGTAAGCTGCTTTGGATAAAAGCAATGTGTCCAATTTTGATGTACAAGTGGTCCGTTTGTAATTCTCATATGATGTCTACCCACCTATCTCATCCTCATTTGTTCAGATTAAGCCATAGTATACAACGCAATGCAATGTTCTTGATCGTACGTGTATAATGTAATCCCATGTTTACACGTCAGATCAATAACCTAAAGATTTAAAGGGGCAGTACGCTCAAAAAATCTAAATTCTAGACTTCTGCCAAACAAGTTCTTCACACACAGCTGTGCTGTACTATTTCATCCACTAAATTTTTAGTTGTACGCCCTTTAAAAGGATTAGTTCACCCTCAAGTTGTTCCAAACCTGAATACATTTCTTTGTTCAGGCTGGACACGAAGATAGATATATGGAAGAAGGCTTGTAACCAAACAGTTCTGGGGAACTACGGACTATCACAGTCGGAAAAAATTGCTTTATAAAATGATTTGTCCTGTTGAACAGAAAACAAGATATTTTGAAACATTTTGGAAAGCATAGATTCTGTCCAGCTGTCACAGTTGGTTGCACAATGTCATGTTGTGAGCACATTATTACGAATATTTGTAAACTCGTGTGAACAAACAGGCTGAGACAAGCATGCGTTTGGGTAGATGATCTCATACGGAAGCTGTCTTGCACGGTGCTTTGAAAAGTAAAAGAAAAAAACGCCAGCAGCTATGTGGCTTGGTTTTTCCACTTGTTTCAAATAAACAACAAAGAAACAGTAACAAAAATGAGATAAAAACTGTAATACAGGCACATAGTCGGACGAACAGGTAAGTGTGATGTCAGTGTTTTCCTTAACGCTGCTAAACCTAACCTGACGGCCGTGTTAAATCGCACCATGAGTCACAGAGTTAGTATTCAATCTGTCTACGTGAGAAAGACACAAACACAATCGGCAGGTTTGCCTTCCCTCCCATCCTACAGCAACAAATCTCTCCATTTACTCAGATTCGCCGTGGGTGAGGAGTGGTGTCCATAAAGACTCTTAAGCATACGAGTGTGTCCTTTCCCCAAACCCCCTTCATTCATCATTACGAACAAACATGAGAGAGAATTTCGTTCTCCAGACACTAATGCCAACGACTGGTGCAGGGAAAATCTTTACCCACTCCCAACTGTGTGAAAAACGGTCTCCTTGTTAGCTCCACGTTACTTACAGATGATTAAAGATAACACATCACTGTTCTCCCGCAGGCCTGATGTGTGTGTGTGACCGTCGTGATGTAAAATATTCATGTTGATGCCAGGGGCTGTGGACATTCTGTCCGGAGCATTTGTAATTTGTGGCACTCTGACAACTTTAGTTCACCTACTGTGTCTTAACAGTAGCGTCTGGAGTTCACAGTACACAAGTATTAAATAGCACAGTCATGCTTGGTTCCTCCCATAAACCAAATAGCCAAAACAGGAGTTTGTGTTATTGACCCTAACATTGAACCTAACGTTAAGTGCGACAGAGCACAACACTATGTTAGTTCCAGTTGTTTTACTCATTCAATAAAGGGACAGTTCATCCCAATTTACTCGCACTCAAATTGTTCCGAATCTGTATAAATGTCTTTGGTCTGATATTTGGATGAATGCTTGTAACCAAACCGTTCTCGGCCACCGTTGCCTACCATAGTAGGAAAAATTACAATGGAAGTTAATAGTGCCCAGATTTGGAACAACTTGAGGACAAGTAAATAAAGACAGAGTTTTCTTTTTTGGGTGAACTATCCCTTTAAGTTTTCGTAGTGCGATGCTTACATCACTACCATAGCAACCAATGCCAAAACACCAGATATTCATTTCACGGTCTTAACAAATAGATCCGATTTCACCACTTGCAAAATGAAAGTGTGAATAATCGACCCCAAGAATCAGATCTACAAAACAAATCGGTTCAGTCTGCAGTGTGAACAAAAACTTTTTGTGCAAAAACACAGCAATAATTTCTCTGTCTGCAGACATGCACTCACAGCCACACACACCATTTTACTCAAATTAGGCGGATGAAAGACAGGAAGTGTGGGAGATTTGAGTCTGCACAACACACTGAAAGGAAGTACAGAAGTTCACAGATGGAAAAAGAGAACAGTCGCCTTAAGTTTTATTTAACCAGATACTGAAAATGGGTCATAATTTGCATGGGTTTAAAATGGGTTAAAAAGGACGCCATTTATGGCCATGCCAGCAGCCCTCAAAACAGCTTCCTATCCTAGTGTAACCTCACACCTTCCCCGGGCAGCTGCCTGCCTGCCTCAATGACTCGCTGTGTAAATCTGCTCTGCTCTGGACTGAAGTTATGTTATATGTGCGGCCCACCTGGGTAACATTAGTTTTAAGGGTATAATCATAGGATTTTCGTTACGTTAACATGGATGGCAGAAGTTTAACAAGTTTGGCGTCGGCGAACTGAAGTAATAGAAGGAACTGGAACCATAGAGACGTCTGTCAATGGTTAGTAAACCATCGTTGACAGAAGCACAGTTAAGCTACTGTTTTTCAATCTTCCAGTTAAGTCACTGCTTTAGAAGGACCGTTCACCCCAAAATGAAAATCTGTTTGACTTTCTTCAGTGGAACACAAGAGAAGATATTTTGTGAAATGTCCCAGTGGTTTTGTGCCAAACAATGGAAGTCAATAAGGTCCACTGTTGCTTGGTGTGAAGCTGTATACAGATGGATCTCACTGTCCCACAGCAACAATTTCGTCCGAGCACACCGGTCAAAACAGTGACCCCACACATTAAAATGCCAATTTTCAAATTCTTGCTTATTATTGGGCCTCTATATTGCATATATTCCATACATGTGTGAGACGTACAGCACAGATGCAAACATGTGATCTACATTATATGGGCTTTTTATAGATGCTTATATTACTACTATGAACCACTTCGTATTAACATGCCCTGTTTGTATTACATGCATATTAGTAGCCATCTGGAACCATCTTTGAGGTATGTTGAATAAACGTTGTCGCCGTTGCTAACATGCATATCACATACCTATGGGACATACTGGCACATAAGTGTGCATCTGTTGATCTAAAAGCAAACAGCAGGCGGTCGTGTGTGTGTGTACAGTACATAACAGGGTGAGGATTTAGCTCCACCACTCTCCTTCAATGAAGCACAACTAAAAGCGTTTACCTGCTAGATTTGTAACTTTATTCGCATCGTTCACCCCGCCACATAGCTGCCCTTTAACCCAAGCAAGAAATAATGACTACTTGGTCCCACAAAAACTGACAGAGCATGTAAGCATATCACCCTTTTTAATACACTGATCTATTCATGGTTATGTTTAAGCTATAAAAGTACATGGGGGTATTTTTAGCTGCATCTATTTGGGGAGGGGGGACACTGCACACTGTCGGTGTAAGAAAACATCTATGGATGCATATTAAAATACACATGAAGATGACTAAAAACAGATGCATGAGCACTATGGAGCCAGTCTCGGTGTTACCTTGAGCTGGTGGAAATGTTGACCATCGTGATTGTGTGTTTAGCAGGGT
The DNA here is from genome assembly GCF_947034865.1 of Barbatula barbatula. Taxonomy (NCBI): domain Eukaryota; kingdom Metazoa; phylum Chordata; class Actinopteri; order Cypriniformes; family Nemacheilidae; genus Barbatula; species Barbatula barbatula. Next base: position 6,455,275 of record NC_136768.1, on the reverse strand, counting down.
TGAAGCCCAGCTCACCTTTGGCACATATGGCTAGAACGGACCTTGTCCTTTAATGGTGTCCGTTATGCCTGAAGCCAATTCACACAAGGTTCCATAAAGAAGTTCACAAGTAGCTTTGAAGACTGAACTGGAAATGTAGTAGCTACACAATAATGCTTTCTGTTGGCAACACTGGATCACAAAGAACAAATGTAAGAATGTGTTTGTTTATGTTAACAAGATAGTCTCTGAGGCTGAACATATCCAGGGCTTTTAGCCAAGTGAACGTACACCCATTTGGCAACAGATTTGCCTACTTGTGTCACTGTGGCAAAAAACAATACATTTGACAATTATTTAACTTGTGAGGAAAGGAGCAAAAAAACTGGAAAAATCAGTTGACACCACCTTGTGTATGGTTTTACATCTGGGAGGCTTACAAATTACAGCTAAGAAAAGTATAAAGCCTGCTTCAACCTTAAGGACAGGAAATGACATCACGGAGAATGACAATTTCAGCAGTAAAAAAGTGGTTTCAGATGTGCATGTCTGCTGCAATACTCTCTTAAAGAAACCAATATCACATAACTTGACAAACCTTCACTTTTAATCTGAAGCCAGATGTCTTTATCGTTTCTATTAATTTAATGTGCATTGATTGTTCTCTGTAAGGGAAATAACCAGGATCAGTGTCATTTTTCCTAAAATCCATTTCCCTATTCAAAGCAACCACACAAAACTGCCCACACGCACTTAACAATCCTAAAATGTACACGTGCATGTGAGTGGCTAACCTCCGACATCACAGGTTTCCTATTCCAAGTGGAATGCTGTAATCTGAAGCACCGTGTTGGGATACAAACGTATCCCAGAGGCCTGCACATAAGCCGAGAATACTGATGGACCAGAAGAGACAGAAAAAGAAAGCCTCGACACACTTTACATATCAATGCCAGTCTGAAGCCACAGTTCAAAGGCAGTAAAATCAAAATGGAAATGCTCTCCTGGCTAGAAAACTGCAACTTGTGCAATGCAACGTATGAACTACTTGTGTCCCACATGGTGAACGATTCAATGACATGGCCGCTCATGAAATTCTGTTATCCAAGAATGAAGACCGAAAGTGAATGCATGAACTAGTTAACAAGGAACATAATTAGCATATTCTATGCTAATAAGTCCAGCAGTAGAGGCATTAAAAGGAAATACGGCAAATAAAATATATTTTTGCTCTCTTAAGGCCAGGTTGTGAACACCCAAACTAGCTAAATGCCAGTCTCAGCCATAATGTCAA